>NC_092145.1:115953001-116256031 GCF_043159975.1 Macaca nemestrina | reverse complement strand
TTAGCTAGTAAAAGCACTGAGCAAAGAATTGAATTAGGATATGATGTGATAGACACGGGCTACGTAGTTCCTTTTTGTTTGCTCAGGAAAGAGTTTGAGAAGCATAAGATAGGGCTGAAGACAAGGTGCAGGGACCCACATTTGTGGGCCGAGCACAAACGAGCAGCCCCAAGCACAGAGGGCTCAGCACCCGGCACCAAGCATGTCATATGGATCGAGACATCTAGACTTTTGGTCTATGCTCTTATTTGGAGGTCATGCCATCACCTCCAAACTAGAACCCCCAGGAACAACTCTAGTGGTTCATTATTTCATTTGGTAGCTATATATATAAATAAATATATATTTAAAAATATATAAATATATATAAAAATATATATATAAATAAATATATAAAAAAAAATAAATAAATATATATATAAATATATATATAAATGTGTGTGTGTGTGTGTGTATATATATATATATATATAGAGAGAGAGAGAGAGAGAGAGAGAGAGAGAGAGCGCCCAGCAGTAGGGGATGCTGCAGGGAACACCACCGTTGAGCTCCCTGCCCTCAGAAAGCTCACATGCGAATAGGAGAAGACACACACAGCACACACACATAGACGCACTACCCCCAAGTAAACAGATCTCTAAATAAAATAACTGTAAGTTGTGCTAAGTGCTGGGAAAAATATATAAACAAGTGGCTAAGAATAACAGCAGGTGATCTACTCTAGATAGGATCTAGAAAGCCCCTCTGAATGAAAGCCCCTCTGGGAGCCGGCATTTGAGATGAGTCCTAGAGTTTGCTACGCAGAGGGTGGTGGTGACTGCATTCCAGGCAGAGGGAACTGGGTGTGCATAGGCCAAGAGTCAGGAAAGAGCTTGATGTGTTTGAGAAACCGAAAGACAGTCAGTGAGGCCAAAAGACAGGGCTGCAGAAAAAGAGGTGATGACACTGGAAATACAAACAGACTCACATCACTCAAGGCCTTGCTGGCTGCAGTCAAATGTTTGGATCTTATTGTGAGGACAATGGCAAGCCACTGAAGGATTTTTCAAGCCAGGCGAAACCTGAACCTGATCTGAGTTTCATTTTAAGGAATTTCTGGGACGGGGAGGTCCTTCTTTTTGAGCATGCAGCTCCTTGAGGCTACCCCTCCAATCACAGCATAGTGGTCCTTTATCCCACCCACAATTAGGGTCAGGCCTCCATCTGCAAAGCAACTTTTCCTCCTTGGATCGCCTGCCTGGCTTAAGTGCTTCCCAAAAAGCCCTATAAACTCACTAAAGTGTTTCCAATAGACTTTGCAAGTGTTGGAAAAATGGATGCTTTTGTAAAAGGACACAAATAATAAAACAAAACCACTCCCTCATTTCTGATGGAAATTTCTTGCTTTCTCCTCCACTGCTTTCCATTAGCCCATGGCCTGAGTAATTGTCTCTGCTCTTTACTGTCTCCATTTATTTTCCAAAACACTATGAACATGTGTATGTGACTATGAACAATAACGAAGAACTATAAATTCTTATTGATCCCAGAAGGTTGGGAATTCTAAACAATAAAAATATGTCCTCTGACTGCTTCTCTCCAAAGAACATTTTGGAGACACAAAAGAGCTTTGTTAAAACAACAAATGAGCTCTTGGGACACTCCGGGCCTAATGGTGGGCTCCAGGCCACCAGGTAGTGATGCAATAGGCGACTGCAGACACAAAGTTGGAAAGACCTCCCTGCTACCCTCTCCTGGGCTCACTTCCTCATTTCTCAGCCCACATCTTGACTGCATCAAGCAGAGTTTACTATATAGCTTTCAGCCACTATCCTTGTCAGGAGCCAGAATTCTCAGCCTAAAGAGAAAGTCCCCTTTGTCCTCCATCCATGATTTAATTTATTCTCCTAAACGCTCCATTCACTTTGTTTTCAGCCTAAGAAGTCTCACAATTGTACTAGACCCTGAATTTGAATTTCCCTGTGTTTCCGCTGTTTGAAAATTTGCCTCGGTCAGCCACTGGATAGTCCCAGAATTCAGCTTCACCTTAGAGAAAACCTTGATCAAGATTTGTTATACTATTTCCCACTCCTGTCACATATTTTTCCCTCGATTCCTGTATTTTCATGTCTTTCAGAATACATATTTGTGTACAAGCACACGTATACACAGATGCATACATATCACCTTTGCTCTGATAATCGGTGAAGTTTTTACTATTTTCCAACTTCATCACATTCCTGGAGATGTCCCTCCTTTGTCCCCCAGATTTCGGTGGTGGGGAGGTGCTCTTAGCAGTGCTTTTTTCTGTCTTTCTCACTCAGATGCACCATTCCTGGCATTCTGCTGATCCTTCAACTCCCTGATTCATAAGACAATGTCACCAACTGACTTTCTATGCTCTTGTCCCTCTGTTCCCATGTATCAACTCCTTTTATATGTAAATTCATAACATTTACTAGAGTATTCGTGGCCAAAACTTGACTACAAAATAATACAAACTCAAAGAAATGCCAATTCCTAATAAAAAATAGTTAACTGATTAGGAAAGAAACAGTTCTTTCTGTTCTTTGGACAACCTTGAGGGGAAAACAGATGACTGTTAGCGGAATATGGCTTACCTGAATGTATTATAATCCACCTTCTTTGTGTGCTTACGGTCAGCAGCTCTGAATATCTGCTTGAGCTCTCTGGATTTTGCTTCTTCTTGCTTCAGCTTTTGTAGGGCAAGTTTGAGGTTACTGAAAGGATACTGTAAGGGGGAAATGAAAGGAAAAACATATTTAAATATTCCTAACAGTTCAGGAGCCCAATCTTGCTCATGGCCAGTAAAGGGACTTCACACTGTGCACATGAAGTTAGCAGGTTTGTCTTTGCAAAGAAACCAACACCGAGAAGGCATGACTAGCTTTGAATCTCCTCAGTTAAAGCTTCTGGACAACAGCTGACATCAGCATAGGCCCCAGCTCTGAGGGAAACGAGCTTAAGGAACACGAGGCCACAGAGATCAGAAAACAACCCCTGCTTCCATCTCAGCCTCCTCCCTATAACCCTTGGATATCGGCCCAATATGTTCGGATATCCTAACGGAGAAAATGGGGATTCAAAACTGGGTAAGTAGCCCTCCATTTTCTCTAGATCTTTAGAATGGGGTCCCCCTGGAACTGTTATCCATTAGGCAATGCACTAATGAGAGCAAGGCTGGGTATGGAAGATCCACACAGGCACCCTAACCCCTCGCACAGTCATTCTCTGGGCTGTCTACTGTTCCTGTCTCTTATCCTGTGACTAGCTTTTTGACTTGGTAAGAATACTTCTTGCATCCCAGTGAAACATAAGGTCGTAAATAATTATAGCTAAGAGATCAAAAATGAGAAGATGAAACTTTAAAATAAAAACGTTGATGGCAATTTAGTCTAAAGATCCCTCTCTACCACCAGAAAATGACCCAGGTGGTTTGGCACCTATCGCAGACCCCTACTCCTCCCACTTTTTTGCATTTCCTTTCATCTATTTCCATGACAGGATCTATTAGCTCTTTTGAAAAGATTCCTCAGGCTGATATTAAACAGTATAGCAAACTTTCTCTGCTTAGAATGTCTTTGTTAAGGGCAGTTTTAAAATAATGCAGTTTTCACTTGGGATACTGATTCCAGATAATGTCCTACCCTGCTTTTATTGTCCCCAAAGGAAAAAAAAAAAACTTTTATATCTTATATTTATACTATATATATTTTATATTACGGTATAGGTTCACCCTCTGATTGGAAATAGAATTCTAATTTACGATAGTAACACTGATTGAGCTTACCATGGGCCTCATGGTTAGCTCAGAGCTTCACACACATTATCACATCTAATCTTCATAGCAATTCTATCAAATAGGCACTGTTGTTCCTTCCATTCCAAAGATGAAGAAACTGAAGCTCAGGAAAAATACGTATCTAAGGTCCCTCAGCTATTAACGTGGAGTCAGGTTCCCAAGCCAGGCCTGCTGGTTTCCAGAAATCTAAACTCCCGATTACTGAGCTTCTCGTCTAGATTCAGTGTTTTCGAATAGCTCCTGGTTCATGGTTTTATGATAACCTGCATCCCTAAGACTATAAATGGAGAGATGGTGTGGCAGCCATGGAGGGCGCTTTGCAGGCCTCCTGTCAAGAGAGACCCTGTGGAGAAGAGCATCATTGCCTGACAGACTCCAGCTGCCATATCTTCCAGATTCACACAGAGTTCACAGGCAATGTCGCTGCTGGGGCCACCCTCTCCCCAGGCTGTTCCCACCCAATGACACAGCACAGCAGGGGAACTAGAGCCAGGCCATTCCTGCCTGACAGGGGACCTCTCTGATGGGCAGTCTGTGCTCTGGGGCTCCCCTTCACTGAGAAAGTGAGACATTCTCAGAGCTGCGCTGTCAGCTGAGGCTTTCCCTACCCACCCCTCCTTCCTTTCTCTCTCCTTCCACAGGGGTTCAACCTGTCTCCTGGTCTGAAGGCCCCCCTGCCCGCTCCTGTCCCCCTCCCCCTTTATCCTTCTCAGAAATTTCCCCCACGACATCTCTCACACTTCTCATTCTGTCTTGGCGTCTGCTTCTCAGAGGACCCAAACTGATATGAATGATGTGATGGACACGGAGACACTGATCTTAGCAACTTAACCCCAGGCATTTTATATATAAATGAGACAAAATTGGCACTGTATGTATATAAATGGTACATAAATATTATCACTTATAGGTAAACTTTTAAAATAAAATTTTCCAGATAGATTTTTCCATATTAGGCAATGATGCCCAAATAAACATGTTTGTACACTGAACTAGCCCACATTTAAAATCCAGATTTTATCAATATGTTATTTTTACTGAACAGCATTGCCATAATGGCACCTGCAGTAACAGTACCCATCTGCCATCTTATTTAAAAAAAAAAAAAAACTCTTTGAGCTCACTGTCGCCAGTTTATCCTGAAATCCTTATTTAGGCCTCAGGTGGCCACTGTTATGGGAAGTTGCAACTCCAGCAACTATTCAGTTCCCTTGAGGTTTCTGTTTGTTCAGGTCTTGGCCTTCTCTGTTGGCCTGTGCCAATTAACTGGGACGGCACAGTGTGTGGCACCAGATTTTTCTTCCTTTCCTATAGTAGTTGAATTTCTTTCTGAAAACATTGTTAGTGTCAGCAAAAAACCCAGGAAACTTGATTCAACCCTGGCCCTGCCTCCTGCCTGTGCCTGGAATCTGTGATGCTGGGCAGAGGAGAACCCAGCATGTAAACAGAGTAGACAAGAACCTGGCCTCTGTGATGGGACATGTGGCCAAGTCACACGAATCCATTATTCATGCCCACATGTATGAATGCACAATGTAAAACTGGTGGCAAGATGAAGAAGAAAAGGCCCTAGAGAAAGAAAAACACAGACTGCGGAGGGCTGAGAGGCAAGTGAAGAATTACACAAAGTAAATTCACCTTATCTGTATTCTGCTCCATGTAGTTTAAGGTATACTCATCAGCATTGAGCAAACGAAATAGGTAACCATTCACATTCACTGTGACTCCAATGTACAGGTCCTCAGCCTTGATATATTCAGATAGTTCACTTTTAAAGACTTCTTGTCCAGGCTTCTTAACGCGACTTCTTTTCAAGAACATCCCACCGGTAATTCCTATAGAAAAATAGAAAAGTTCATGAGCAGCCTTTATTCTTAAAAGAACCATCTGACTTGCCTTCAGAGTTACTTTATCTTCAAGCACAGACCACCATATAAGTTACCTGTGAACTAATATTGCCTATTGTTTTGGACTTAAGGGAAGAATGAGGCAGTGAGTGAAGGAGTAAGAATTCCTAGGCAAGGGTGTTCAAGACAAAAAGCAAAGCCGGGCATGGTGGCATGTGCCTGCAGTCCCAGCAACGCAAGACGCTGAGGCACGAGGATCGCTTGAGGCCAGGAGTACAAGACCAGCCTGAGCAGCATAGCAAGATTCCATCTCAAAAAAAAAAAAAAAAAAAAAAAAAGAGAGAGAGAGAGAGAGAAAATGATGTGTAATTCTAGCCTTTTTTTCTCTCTCTCTACTCTCTTCCCAGTCCAATAAGCACTTGGCAGGGACCTCCTATATATGCCCAGCAGCATACTGGGAGTGTGGAACATCAGGAAGATACTCATCTTTAGAGCATGTTTGAACAGTACCAGTTAGAAAATTCCTCACTTGTGCATATTTCCACCTATTTGTCCCAGATGATGTCTTATATTTAATCTGACATGCAGATTAAGTAGCAAATGCCCTACTTCTGTAAAGGAGATTACTTAAGTGTTTAAAGGTAACTATGGGAGTCCCCTTAAGTCATTTTTTCCTACAGGTAAAATCCCTTTGCTTCTTTTAGTAACGCTTCATATTAGTTTCCAGAGCTGTCACCATTTCATCTGTTCTCTTCTAGACATTATTTGTTGTGACCTCTTGGAAAGTAGCCAGTAGAGTTGAACAGGGAACTCCAGCATCTTCTGATACTGAACTGAAATCTACAGACCTATAAATATAGCCTGAGACCAGATAAGCTTTTGGGCCACTTCATCCCCCTTCTCCTACCACATTCAGAAATGATAGGTGGTAAAAAGACACAGGCTTCCGAGTTCTGTCACTTACTTGCTGGGTGATCTTTAGGAGTTATTTAATCTCTCTGAATTCTTATTGGTACAATGGGAATCAGATGTGTGGAGGCCCAGAAAATGTACTTCTCAGGTCGCCTATAGTGAAGAACATAACTGATGGAAGGCCCCAGCTGTTGTGTTCTTAAATCAATCTTCAGGTGTGTGTTGAGGTCACTCTTCCCACGGGCTGCTACCAATAGATGAGTGACCAAGGCAGGGATAGTAAGACAGGCTCACTCCTACAAAACAAGGACTCCTCCAACTAGCAACTTTGCCTCAAGGACTCCCTGTCGACCTTGTCGAAATTTTCTTAGAATTTCACTGCAGTCTAAGACTCCCTCTTTCTTCCTTCCCTCTGAGCTTCACAGGTGTCAGAACTGCACTATAGTCTGACAGCTCTCCCAGCCTCTTCTGGCTCCTTCCACATTTTCCCTCACCAGCATTCCCCCTATTAAATCTCTTGCACATTTAATCCTGTCTTGGTAGTTGCTTCTCGGAGGAGCTGGACTAACACAAAATCTAACCTCATAAAGTCCTTGTAAGGATAATAGTAAGTTCTCCATCATGGCCACTGTGATTACTAGTAAGCTTGCTGCTGACTATCATCACTGCTTTCTGTTTCACACATGCTGCAACTTGTTTGGCCACATCTCCCCCATTCTAAGTGTATAGAGTTGATTTTTGACCTGTAAGAGCATGACTTATATTCATCCCTATGCAATTTCATATTTTAAGATCTGATCCATTATTCAAATCACTGTGGAGCCTTAGTTATACAAGTTATTCATTACTCATCGCTGTGCTAAGTAGCTCATATCAGCTCATAGGAGCTGAGAGTCGAATTTTCAGAGATTTTGCAAGCCAGTTTTTAAACTCTTGGCTGCTTGAAATTGGCCATGGTTGGGGTATTCACACCATGGAAACTGGCAAACAGTACAAATCAGGGCTTTTAAAATCTTTTCAAAGAGCCACTTAACCAGCACATCACTGATTATTCTTCCCAAATGCATGTCTTCGGCACAGATAAAAGTTCTAAACGTGTTGAGACAAAGAACAGGATCCTACAGTGCCATGATTGGGTAAGTCAATGGCTCTCCTCAGCAGTGACGGTGGTACCAGCATATTGCAGAGAGGCATTCTATGGGTCTGAGTGCGGGAACCTTGGCAACAACCTCAACAGACAGAAGGACCAGATAAAGATGGACCCTGACGATTGAATTTGTGTATCTGGGATTCTTGTCTTACAGCCAAACAAAAATTTTGTAAGTAGGACTATCAAGAATACAGACTTCCTCTTGGCTTGCTGGCTACAAGTAAAACTAGTGGTACCCAGATCATGAATTTGAAGCCCTTGGGTTCCACAGAGGTGCCTCAGAAGTCACAGTGGAAGTGGGGATAGTGGCAAAAAGGAAGTAACTCCAGGTCCCCTGGCCCTAAGCCAACCAAAACTGTTTCACTTCTATCATTTTAAATGTTTAGGTTCCCATTTAAGAGATTTGTAAAAAGAACTCTATTGTTCGGGTTTTTGTTTTTTTTTTTTAAATAAAGCCTCTATTGTAGATAATCTAGGCTGCAAAACCAGATCATGTTCCCTAATTTCCAACATGAAGAGACACTTAAAACATTCTCAAGAAAATACTGTGAGAAGGATATCTCTTACCTGAATTCCTCTCTATAGGTTCAAACACTGAAATGGTGTCATCACTGAGATAATATGAAATAACAAACATCCTGTCCAAGTCAACACATTTGTCTGTGACTAGTTTTGCAAAAAAACGGAGTATATTGCTTTTGAAGCCATAGCTAAATGGAACAGAAATGAGAGTTACAGCATTATACAGGTAATCTTCCACATATTATGTTTTTAAAAGTCTGCAAAAGGTATAATATGGCTTTAATATAGTAGGCATAAACTGTCCAAAGTGAAAGAGTTCAACCGTCTTCTAATTAAGGTTCTAAATCTAAATGCAGAGGAATTTTCTCAGTATATTAAGATATCTCTGATTCTTCACATGTCCTGGGTAACACATTGGGAAAATGAACCCAAAACAAACGTCATAAACACACTGCTCAAACCAGCTGCGCTAACTGGCTGTTCTCTAATGACGAGGCTAGTCACCAATCACAATAATCATGCTGGAAAGAAGAGCAAGCACCTAGCCCTACTGCGTGGGCAATCCTGGGCTCTGCCAGTATCTGAGGCTACCTCCCCCATTCACCACTCACTGTCTCATACCCTTTGCTTTTCTGTTTTCCAGCCCACATCCTCCCCTCTCTGACTCACTCCTCCAGCTCCCCAGCATCCCCCCAACTTTCTTCAAGAGACAAATTAACTTTTCCTTTTCAAATGCTATAACACATAGGATGGACCCACCTTTTTTTTTTTTTTTTTTTAATAGCGCTTATCACTCATATTGTAAGCCATTACAAGTCTGTTTTCCAAGGACAAAGACTGTCTTATTAACCATTATCTAATATAATACTTTTTACATTATAAGTATTCAATAAATGTTTATGGAAAATTGTTATGAGATCTGTATTGATTGGAATTTGCACTCAGAATTTTATGCATAGATAAAGATAGGATGAAATTACAGAATTAAAAGTTACCAAAGTTGATTGCCTGGTCACTGAAGAAACTGATTTCTGATCTGTCAGCAGAAGCATGTCTGCGGATATCAGCTAGTGAAAGGTGGACTTTGTAACAAACAGTAAACCCTTGGAGAGGTCTTTGATAACTAAAATCATTACCCCAGGGAGATACACAGGATAATAAACCATGTCCTCTGTCACAACTCTATGCACAGAAGTCTTCCCTTGCAGGGTCTCCTAGGCTGAAAATCATTCTTTCCTTGTGTCCACAGTGATTAGAAAAATAAAACAAGTATTTCTGACTTGCAGAGGCAAAAAGTGCTTTTCTCTGCCCCTTTCTCGGGCTGTACAAGAATGATGGCTGAGAAAGGATGGCACCAAGATTCCTAGGCTTGAGGCCCCATGTGAGATGGTATGCAGCAGTTTGGAAAGCTCACCCCAAAACAGCCTGAGCAAAGCAGCCAGGTCTGCATGGCTGTTTTCTCAGTACCGAGTTCCCAGGCTTCAGACAGACCTCATATAGTGCGTGGGGCACGGGGAGAAGCTATGCCTTGTCAACCATCTTCGCTGGTACATAATTGGGTTTGTAAGTAACAAATAGATTTGGTAGCCCCTCTCACACAAAAAAGCCATAACATTTCAGATACCCGAAATATCACTGAAACAGGATAGGTCTAACTTCAGGAAAAGAAATATTACTGTAAATTTAACTTCTTATAATTTATAAGTGTATATGTTAAGTGTGGGTTCTTCACACATTCAATATGCCTTTTTTTTTTTTTTTTTTTTTTTTTACCTAAATCTAGTGTTCTGGAGATCTCATCAATCGAGAATATAATCTACTCAATAAAATTTTCAGACTAGCAGTTCACAAAGTTTATTGTATATAAAAATCACCTGGGGAGCTTGTTAAATATACAGAATCCAGAGTCCCATCCCCAGAGATATGGGGAGATTCAGTAGCTAGCTCACATCTCCAGAAACCTGCATTATTAATAAGCACCCCAGAAGATTCTGATAAGGTGGTCACCTGGGCATACTTTGAGAAGCACTGCAAGTGTCTTCAGATATTTCCCTAATAACTACTTCTCAAACTTCCCAGAATATTCTTTTTTATCACAATACTCCAGCTGACCACCTACTTATACCTCCTGCATCAATTGTAAGGTCACACCCAATTTAGCTCTATATAGACTTGTACTCTTGGATGGTTGTTTTAAAAATGTGTTTGTTCCCGTTGTCCCCAAACAAATTATAAATTCCTAGGTCCAGAAGCCATGGCTTAACTTTTTCTACGTACAGCTCGGAGTTATCTAAAATCATTATGTCAAATTCTTCTCCCATTTTCTCTCGAATCCATTTCCATTAGGTTTGCTCTACCTAAACTGCTCTCGTAGAGGTCAACAATGATCTCCACAATGCCAATTCCAATGCTTAATTTTTTGTGCCTATCTAACTTAACCAATCAGCAGCAACCGGCACAAATGATCACTCCTTCAGTGTTACTCTTGCTTCACTGGCTTCCGGGATCCAGCATTCTCTTGGTTTTGCTCCTACCTCCTTGTTTGCTCCTTTTTAGTCTCCTTTGTTGGTTCCTCCTTTTTTCCCCAAGTTCCTAATTGGGGATGTTTCAGAGTTTATTCCTTGGTCATGCTCCGCTCTATGTATATTCACTCCCTTGGTGATCTCATGCAATCTCAAGGCTTTAATACCATTTGGTATCATGGCTTTAAATACCATCTACATGCTGATGGTATCCATGTCCACCTATCTTCTGAACCCTATACTCACACATGTATTCAATTGCCTACTTGGTATTGCCACTTGATATCTAATAGACATCCCAAACTTAACTCATTCTAAAACTGAACTTCTACTCTTGTCCCTAAACCTATCCCATCTCCAGTCTTTCTCATCTCAGTGGATGGCAACTCCACCCTTCTAGTTGCTCAAGCCCAAATTTTGAGTCATCTTAACTCCTCACTTCTTTCATACTTCATAACGAGTTTGTCAGGGAATCCCACTGGCCCTACCCTCAAAATATTTCCAGGATCCACTATTTAATTTCATCACTTTCACTGCACTCACCCAGATCTGAGCCACCAAAACTTTTCTCTTGGATTACTGCAGTAGCTTCTTACCCGGTCTTAATTTCCACCATTGCCATCTATAGTCTGCTCTCAACATTACACTGGAATGATTCTTTTAAAAAGAAAATCAGCTCAAGTCACTTCTCTGCTCAAATTTTCTAATGGCCCCCTTATCACTCAAAGTCAAAGCATCCTTAAACAGTCCGTAAAGCCCTGTGTACCCAGTTCCCCATACACTCTCATCTCCTCTCCATGTGCTCTGCCCTTTACTCATCTACTCCATCCATGTCGGCCTCCCGGATGCTCCTTGAATATCCCAAGCACACTTCTTGCTCAGGGCCTTTACACCGACTGTTCCTTTTGCCTGGAGCACATTTCCTCTCCTCAGTAAAGTCCCTCAAGACCACACTATTTAAAATTGCAACCAAGAACGTTCCTCAGCCCCATACTCCCAATCTGCCTTTATTCTTTCCACAGCAACTTAATACCTTCTTTATTTTTTTATGGTACTTAACATCTTGTAAATATTTCGTAATTTACTTATGTATTAATTGATGGTCCACCTCCCAGAACTAGAATATAAGTTCCACGATGGCAGGCCTTGGTGTCTATTTTGTTCGCTGATGTATCCCAAACACTCAGAACATTGCTTGGCACACAGCAGGGATTCAAGAAATAGTTGTTCACTAAGATAATGAATGGCTCATCCAGGGCTATACACCTACTAAAAACCTCAAATATAGCTACAGCTATAGAATCTTATGGTTGGAAGACACATGAAGGCTTATTTTTATTAATGGGGAAACATTTTTAAAAGAAGGAAAAAAATGACTGGTAGGGAAAGCAGATGGACAATATCTGTAACAAGACAGAGATGAAGATTAAACCACGAATTTTTGGATGCTATATGGCTATGACTGGCACAAGTCTGGGATAATAACCCTCCCAGTGAGAAGTCATCTGTCTCTTCTATCCATGATTAAGAACTGGATGAGTGAACATTTATTCTATTTGCTCACTTCTTCATCCATTCCTTCTCTTCTTAGACAAACTATTGATCCCCAAATATATAGTCAGCACCAGCTCTTATGGAAGCAATAAAGCTGGCCCCTGCCCTCAAGGAGCTCTTGGTCTAAAAGGAGCCCACAAATTACATAAACAAGTCCTTAACATGCACTGTTATATGCATAGATTCTGTCGAAAGACAGGTAAATTCCAGAAGTCAGATTTCCCTGGGTTCAGTTCCTAGTTCAACTAAAAATTAGCTGTGTGACCTTGAGGAAGTTGCATGGCCTCTCTGAGCCTCAGTTTTCTCATGTAAAAAATGGGTTTTACAATAACATTATCTACTTTCCAAAGATTTGATGATTAAATTAGATTAAGTATTGTAACATAGCACATAGTAACCACTAATGGCTTATTATGAGTAATCAGCAATAGTAATAACATTATTATTAGAGATATAATCAACAGAGTACTGTGGGCACACAAAGAACAGAGTAACTAATTCAGCCTGGTGCAGCAAGAAAGATATTATCCTGGCTCTCCCTCCTCAGACTAGACAATCTGCCCAGCAGGCTACCACAGTGATATCTACCCAGATAATAAAGAAGATCTTTATATCCATCAAAAGCTCATATGCTTTAATCTGAAACTATTCCCTCCAATGACTCATAGATCAGCGTTAACCTCACAACAATAGCACCAAGTACATTTTTAATAGCAATATATATATAATCAAAGTGTCATGTACAATTTCATGTCTCAATTCACAGTTTATTTGTATTTTAAAAAACTATTCTTTGTATGCTTTGTGAAATCATCTTCCTTAGGTTCTTACAGTTTTAAAACCTTGGGTTATTCAAACTCATGTATAAGTCTCCAGCTGAATGTGCTAGTTACTATGGAAACATGGTCCCTGTGTGAGAAGAGCTTGAGGAAAGTGTATTCCTGGCACAGATTGAGCAGTGGACAGAAAGAACAAAATGAGAGACATTTGTGCCTACACTACCACCCTTCAGCCATGAAAACATGACAAGAACATAGAACACCATCTACAGTCAGTGTTCTGTGGGCAAGTTGACCCAATGTAGACAGAAAGAGGGACTAAATCAACTACTCACAAAGAACGGTTTTCCCCTGGGTTCCAGAAGCAACACCCTGGATAATATTTCATCTTGTTTACTTATAAGAAAAATTCCCTCTCCTTTTACAATAGGGACATTCTTTCTGCCCACCTCCTTCGGGTGGCTGTCCTTAAAAACAGAAGTTAGTCATCAAAAGTCCTACCCTGGAACCTCACCTAAACACTGTTCTCGATAAGGGAGGACAGAGTATAAGCTGGCAACCCTCTTATGTGATAAAAATCAGTGGTTCTCAAACACTGGTGTGTCTCAGAATCCCCCGGAAGACTTGAGAAAACTCAGAATGTTGAGCCCCTTCCCCAGAGCTTCTATCTCAGTCGATCTGGGTGGGGGGAGGCACAATAATTAGCATTTCTAAAAAGTACAGGGACCATTCCTGAGAAGCATCAAATCTAAAACTTAAAAATAGAACCCTAAAGTCTTTAAAAATAAAAGATTATTTCTAGAAAGACGAAGGACATCATGTCATAGCAAAGGCAGACTTTTAGACATTCTATATAATTCTTAATTGATTTTTACCACTTTTACAACTATAACACAACTACTGTTCTCTCTCCTTCGAATGTTCTACAACAACACCTGACCCCAATCAATTTTATGAAATTCAGGATGTCTTTTTCTTCTCCTTCTCCTAGACTTACCACATTCCCTTTATCAATGTTTCTCCCCCAGGATCTCCTGATCCATTATTTGCCTCACACAGGACTGCAACCCTTAGCCCACATCCTATTCAAGCACCTACAATGTTTCCCCACCACTTTTCCCCTGACTTCTTTCTCCAGGGCTTGCTCTCCCTGCAGAAGCAAAAAGTAGCCAAGGGCAGTGTCTACATTCTATCTGCATGATTTACAGGCAGGTTTTTCTCCATGTCTATTAGGAATACTTCTGGAAGTCCATCATTTAAAATTATATTCAGCCAAGTGAGAAATCTATGGTTACTGAACTCAACCAACCTCTCAAGTGAAAACAACAACATTAATCACCAAGTAACATTTTTAAAAACACGTATAAATCCTTGAAATCTCTATAGCAGGGGTTGGCAAACCACAGTCAGTGAGCCAAATCCACCAGGCCACCTGTTTTTATATGACTTTTGAGATAAGAATGGTTTTTACATTTTGAAATGGTTGGCAAAATCAAAATAAGAGTAATATTTTGTGATATGTAAAAATTATATCAAACTTGAATGTCAGTGTCCATAAAAAAAGTCTTATTGGAACACAGTCACACGACCATTTACATTCTGTCTGTGGTTGCTTTCACGCTACAAAGGCAGATCTGAGTGGTTGTGACAGACACCGTATGGCCCACAAAACCAAAAATATTTCCTATCTGACCCTTTAAGAAAGAGCTTGCTAACTCCTACTCTACATCTTTCCCATCTTCGGGAGACAGACATATAGATAGATATGGAAAGGCAACATAGATTGGAGATAATATTACTTTAGGGGCCTCCAGATGATACTTACTAAAATAAGCACTCAAGTAAGAACCTGTTAATACGTGCATGTTAATCAACCTCATTAAAAGCCTATAATAATGTCTCCCCGGACTTGCAATTAGATGAGCTGCGTGACATCTGTTTTGTCATGAGAACTATGTTATAAACCCCAAACACATTTGGGAAAGATCAGACTAAAATCATGGTTCCCTCAAGCACCTGTCTTTTTCCATAAACTTCTTGAAGTTCCTCCGATGAGGTGTGGGCTTGAGGCCTATGCAGGTACGGAGAGAATCCTCTTCAGAACCAAAACCGTTGTAAGGTGGAAATTTCCTTTCTATTTTTGGAGGAGGAGAAGGAGGCTTGCATGAAACTGAGGTAAAGTTCTCTAGAACAAAACAAAGGCAAACAAAACATCAATATTTTTATTGCCCTGATTATGGCTGTTTTGAAAGGTTTGTTATGTTTTCAAGATCAACATGGAGATCTTTGTAGACTATTTTAAACTCTTTCAAACAAAACACAGCAAAATCCTGTGAGAGTACGTTTCAATCATGTTTACAAAAACCATGGAACTCAATAATCACCATTGGTTCAAAAGTTAAAAAAAAAAAAAAAGAATCTATGTCAAATAAGTAAACGTTTATATTTTGTCATCACATTCCCATTTCTGAATATTTTTTGTTCTCCTCTGATTTTTCCAATAATATGAAAATTCATACTTGAAACTTTATGCCACTCATTCCATATTTTAACCTGTAATTTAGCCCTCTCCTATCTCAGTCAACACTCACTAATAAAATTCTTTTCCAAACAGGACTTATTCCTCACTATTCACCTTTATCCTTCCCCATCCACCATCTCCTCCTACTGCACCCTCTATTTGAGTACCCTCCATTGCCTCCAAATCAACTCCAGGTCATAGTATTTCCCTATGAAGTTCAAAAACAAACACCAAAATAAAACTTTCCTCTCACCAGCCACAGCCCCAGGTAGCTTTTGTTAAGCCCAAGAAAAGACTACAATTGCACTCAAATGCAATGAAGTGAACAAACAAAACAGAAAGAGAAAAAACTTTTAAAATAGCCAACTGCCTACTCTCTCCAAGGGAGTGCTATGCGGTAAATACGGTTGATTTTATTTATATACTTATCATCTGTGAGGAAAGAGAGATGGAGAGAGAGCTGGTAAGATATTTGTAATAGCCTAGGAGCTTTCAGGTACTCATTTGCGAGGCTGTACAATCTCAGAAGCAACCGTGCTCTCCAGAGCAAGGAACATATTGACCCGATCTATCCAAGTCACTGTGTTTGTCTCCAACATAAATGGCAAAAAAGATGCCAGATCTTTCCTAAAATGAAACAAAACAAACTCCCACAGAATCTATTTTCTACTTCTTCTCTAAGCTTCAGTATGACATAGGTGTTTTCAATCATGAATGAAAGGAGTTCTACACAAGCAAATATTTCCTTTTCCACTGTCGAAGTTCTCATAGAGGAAGAGTACAAATTTTAGTGTACGCCTCTAGAAGAGAAAATGGAGATCCATTTTTCATCCAAGACAACCTAACTCTTAATATTAAGGTGGTTTTTTTGTTTTTGTTTTGTGTTTTAACTGATGATCAAAAGGCTAAGAGCTTGAGGCCATTTCTAACTCTTGTTGAAAACATTTTCAGCTTTCATATTTCCTTAGACTTCCTAGCAGCCTTTGTGTGAAATTTCCCCAAACACAATCCCCAAAAGAGTCTTGTTACATCCTAACACAGACTGCTTACAGCAGACAGGTTTATAAAGGTGACTCAGTGAAAGGGGGGAGCCAGTCTGCCTGTACAGAAGTGACTTGTGAGCTTCAACTATTACTATTTTTGTGGTGATTAAAGAAAAGTCTTGGAAATAAAGAGGAGAGTTCAAATCTTGGAATTGGGCAGAATTGCAGTAGATTCTGTCATTGCTAACCATTACATCTAACGCACCACTGTTTGGTCTTTCATTTCAGGAAGAGCATCATAACCATGGCAGGAGAGCTCTATGTGATTACTAAAAAATCTGGGCCTGAGCAGTTTCTTACAACAGGAGACATATACATACAACTCTACGTACCAATCTAAGCAGTCTAACCAAAAGAGGACACATATTGAATCTCAAAGTAATTAGGACTGCATTCTACACTTCCCCCCAGAATTACAGGGCTTATAACACACTGTTGTTTTCTCAACCATATAATTTTTGCAACAGATTTAAGTAACAAAAGAACCAATTTAGAGCTTTCCTCTGCACCCACAGTGCCATCTAGTGTATAAAAGCTGAGAACTTTTCCACTCCATCATGCCTGACTTTTATACCACCACATACATCTTTTTGGAAACTCTGGCTCAAGATCCAACTTTAAATTCCATTTCTCTGGGTAATTTGCATACATTCACAAAGCTCTGAACTCACAGCTGAATGACAAGTTTCTTCACTTTGGTTTTCCATCATCCCAGCATCCCGCATGTTTTAGGTGTTCAAAAATATTCATTGAATAAATGAAAAAGTATACATTTTTGTACAAAGCATCTTCCCCAATGTCTTAAGTTGGCATTCTGCTAGATCCTGAGACAGATATATCTTTTAATTATCTGATTTCTCTAATTCCAAGTGACTTGTCAAAACATATATATATATATATATATATATATATATATATATATCTCGAATGTCCATCCATGGTTGACGAGATTCCAACAAATTGGCAGAGAGATGATACATATTACAAAGGAGTCTTAATGTTTCTTCGTGGTGATTTTCTATTCCCCATCTCAGTGGGAAAGACTACTGGGAAAAGCCTTCAATTTCATTGCTTATGTTCTAGTAGCCTAGAGATGAATACAGGTTTTGGGAGGCTAGAAGCTTAAATAATTTGGGCGAAGCTCTTCTAGACGAAGAATGTCAAACTACTAAGACAAAATTAGGCCAGGGCCTTGGATTGGGACCCCTGGAAAGGAAGACCTCTAAAGATTATGATTCATTAGCTTCAAGGTAAATCCACTTGTACTTGTATTCAATACCCACATCAAATGATTTCAATGAAACCTATATTCGTGAATCACATCATGTTAGAGCTATAAAATCTTTAAGAATCCTCCCATCTCAATCATCTTCATTTTATATGGGAAGCAAAAAAAACAAAATTGTTAGGTCCATCAGGACCATGTGATGAGACCAGAAGCCAATTCTATCCTATTGATGCAATTTTAAGTGTCCAGTTCCCTCAAATAATCATTAAACACTCATCTTAAATGTTCTGCTGTTCCTAAAAATTCAGAGATGGCCAGAAATGACTCCACAAAATTAAAGGTCTTTAAGATTTTTGTTCAATCTAAGTATAGCCTAATAAGTGTTCAAAAGCAATGAGAATGAACAGTCTTGTTACTAGTTTCATTGTCCCAGCCACTAAGAAAAAATAAGAAAGTCCACTGATAGACAAATAACAACCTAAAGCAGGAAATTCCTACGTATGAACAGTTTACATTTGATCCCTGTCCTTTTAGTGAAAGAAACACCTGCTGGAACCCCTAGAGCCTTTTTCAACCTTCATGCTATAGGAAAGATCAACAGACCTCCATCTGCCGGTCGGTGTTCATTCACATAAAATAATGAGGGAGTGACATGCTACAGCCCAGCAGGCAAGCCAGGGCCAGAGGGATGGCCAAACTGCCTGATGGAGGGGGTCACACTGCACTATTAAAGAGAAGGAATCTATGGAATCACCTTCTCCTTAGAATCCTTAAAAGTATGAAGGAATCATCTTAAGAGATTGAGTTTTACACAGGAGCTCAAATGTCTCTTGGAATTCTAGCAAGCCCTCCACTTCTACATAAATAGAAAGGTTATCCATGTACCTTTCTTGGGACTGTGGCCAACTCCTTGTCTTTGTCTGCCATTTTTTCTCCCCCCAAAATATGTTGGGGTATCATCACACAGGAGAAGGTACTAAAGCACCAAGGCTGCATTCTGCGTTAGAAGTCTTCCCCGACTTCCTGCTAGAGAGGCCCCTAGCTGTGTTGCTGGTACTTGTCAGATCCTTCCTGCGTGCTGCACAGTGGAGACACCCAGGTTTTCTACTGAACGCAATAATTGACAAGGGAGGAAATGTGACCACGATTATTGACAGAACCACAATGATTGATGGGACTTTGTCCTGGTTTGGGTTTTAAGGATACCGAAACATAACACATGTAATTTGGTCAGTTTAAAAAATTGCTGGGACCGGATGAACTATAAATAAAATTAAAATGGCAGAAATAACTGTATCTAAGTAACATTAAGGATATTAATTTCACCTTACCAAAAAATCAGGAAAAACAAACGCAAAGATTATCAGAGAATACTGATTCATTCTCCCCTCCACCTCATCATAGATATAATTTCTAGTCTTTACTTACATTAAGTACACTGTTGTAACTTAAGAAATGTTGTGTAATAATAGTGTCTGTTAAATGGGATATTTTAACATATGTTATGAGAAATAAAAAAAGTCAGTGTGACTATGCAATGCATCATAATTTTGCATTTGCATAATTTTCTGTTTAAATGCATAATGCTCATGTTATATTAGCTTTAGAGGCACAGAGTACTTTTTTTTACATAATACAATTAGTCCACAGAGTGAACAAAAGAAGTGAACAGAAAGAAATTAAGCACAAGGACTCAACTGAAATGGACCATAGGACATTTGAAGCTGGTACATTTACCCAGGATGACTCGATTTGGAGCACAACAAGGAATTCACATTGCCTCCAAAAATTTTCTAGAGAAGCCGTTAAGACCCTAACAACATACTAAGTCTCACCACTAGGACATTCATTTTCCCAAATTCAACTTTCATATTCTCACCAAGCTGACAGACAAACATCAACCAAAAGTTGGACTTTATGTTTAAGGAATCATACAATGCTTTGGAACATTTACCACGTCCTTTATATTAAGGTAATCATCAGGTGTAAGTTATGGTTTTTGGTGACTCATCTTGATATATACATTTAAATTTTCATTCTATACTAAAGACTTATGGATTCCAAACAGGCATCTACATTTATTAAAGGCCAAATTCTTTTCCCATAGTCTAAGGGCCACCAGCAGCTTCTCCAGAGCAGCTGCCACCTACACATTCCTGGCTGCTTCTTGTCCACAGTCCCCAAGGCAAATATGCCCAACTGTGTCCACTGAAGGGGACTAATTTTAGAAAATAAAATAAAAAGAGGTCACCAATTTGACCCCAGTAGGGCCCATACATTTTGACTAATCTGGCATGCAGATGCAGTGCAACAAATTCCCCTAATGAACCTAAGAGTAAAACTGAAAGCCTTTTTTACTCTAACCCCTTTGTGTGCTTGATGTGCCTTCTCTCACAATATAGAGACTCCCAGAAGGCCAGGAATACTACACAATGCAGACAACAAGACACATAGTATGGCTTCATCTCATTCTAGAGACAAAGCACCTTGTCTTTTAAGAAGCTGCGGTTGCACTTGGCTTCCATCTCACCCCTCGGGGAAGTGTGTTCATATGAATACTCCAAGGTCCAGAGAGAAGTACAGGACTAAGTACCCCCTATCCCAACTCCAGTCCCAAACTGGGACGTCAGCAAGTCCCATCAATTTCTAGCAGCAGCAGGTACCTGGAGACTCAGGTAGAGGGGAGTTTAACAAATGAGGGTTTATGTTTTAGGTTTCACGTCACATCCTCCACCAGCTTCCAAGACACTCGTAACACGGTGTCACACGCTGCAGGTCTCAGTTCCCCTTCCAGCCTAGAAACCTCTTATGCAATTCTGTATCTCCTAAGTCTACTACAATGACCTACATATAGTAGGTGCTCAATCAATAGCTCATTTTCATTCTGAACTGAACTAACCTTATTGGAACGGAGTTAATGTCTGAGAAGAGAGAAGCTTAAGACCTGGCTGAGCCTCACCAGGAAAGGGAGAGCAAAACTAGCAGAAGAGAATTCCCTTGATAACTCAATTAGGTATACCCATTGTGGTAAGAATTAAGTGAAAAGAAAAGCATTCATTTTCCATTTTGATTGCTCAGCCAAAACATTTACCCCATACCGGAGTGGGGCAGAGGACTATAAAGGAAAATGGAAGTCCCTGGCATCAGGCAGACAAGTTCAAATCTTGGCTCACTCTTTGCTCACTGCATAACCTTGGACAAATGAGCCCCCTTTAAGTCTCAGTTTTTTTCACCTCTAAAACGGGGATCATGAGCCTACCCATAGAGAATTGTTAGGAATATATAAGACAACAAACAGCTGGAAGATAGCAAATGCACAATAAGTGGTAGCTATTATGAGCCTAGCATTTGAAACTCCAAAGTAAAATCTTAACTGGGGAACAAAGAGTTTAATTTTTAAAATATTTTAATTGACATACGTATCACTTACCAATTCCATATTTAGACTTATAATAAGACTTTGTAAATTCATCACAGTCATAAAGGAGCACTTTTCTTCCCCACACATTGATGGTGACTCCGAGGGACAGGTCACTATCTTTGTAAAACTCTTGGTCTACTTCTCCTAGCTAATAAAGACAAAGGAACATAGCATTGGCACCATGGACCCTCCAAAGAACCAGGAACCCCTTCCCAGAGAAAAAAAAGGAAATTAAAAATAAAACTTCAGTCTTTAATAACTAAATTTTAAAAATCAAATAAAAAAGCAACCAGTTGATGTTAATGTTCTAAAGTATTATTTTAGCACTGTAGTATTATACTTACAAACTGCAATGCAATGCATATATTTATATAGACATTTCAGCATGCTTATTACTAATAAACAGCAGTACAATGCATATTTATGTAATCATCGATTTCATTCACAATCTCACAAGAAAAGAGTATGTAACTCGCCCCACTATTCAGGTTCCAAAGAAGTCACCCTAGAAACAGGTAATAAAATGTGAGGTTCCTTCCCTTATATCTATCCATCAGGAAGCCATCCGCTTGGTTCTTTATAAAGTCACCATACAAATTGAGAACCGCTCGATCTGTTATCTGGCCTGGTTGATAGACTCTAGGTGGGCAATTCTGGAAGACAAAATCAAAACAAGGTGTGGTAGGATTTAATCCATTCCCTTTCTTACTATAACTCCAGGGCTGGCATACAGGTGGCACTCAATGAATATTTGTTGAATGAACGAATAAAATGAATTAACTGATGTTGGCACACTGTAAATGTCAGGTATGTCATTATTATTTTATATTTAGCCTATTTTTCAAAGTCATTCTAAAAACAGGTTTTTCTGGCACCTCCTGGTTGCCTGCTATGCGTATCCCAGGGCTCACTCTGGGACAAACTGTGCCTCCCCTGCCTCCAAGCACACGCAGTAGGGCTTCTGGCAGTGGGCTCAGAGAATCTGGAAAAACCTCCCGTGAGGACTGAATGGTCAGCAGTTATTTGCCTCGGAAATCAGTGTTATGGTAACCTTTCCATGTGCACTAAGAAGATACTTTACCCAAATAAGAAAGAAAATATAACAGAGCTTTTGAAAAAGCCTTTATGTTTTTAAGTGTCCTTATAGGTGTTTACAGGTCCTTTGATGGTGTTTTTTTGTTTTTTTGTTTTTTTACTATGTTACCACATTTTAAAGACAGGGAAATAAGCTCAAAGAGGTTATGCGATTTGCCCAAGGTAGCACAACTATTAAGGGGCAGACTCACAACTCTAATCCAGGTCTGGGAAGTTTCTGCTGCCCCCAAATTACATGAGCTCTCAAATGGCCATAAATATTTATAGAAATCAATCTGACAACTCTTTTTAATATCAAATAAAATGCAAAAGTCATCACTGCCACTAGCTAGTGGCTAGTTGGTGACCAGTTGCTACACTCAGAAAAGGCACTTTGGTTTGTAAACTTGCATGTGTATGTTTGTGAGTGCATGTGTACATGCACATGTAGGTGCATGTGTATAGTGTGTGTTTGTATTCACAACCTAGACCAAACCATGGGCTCTCCTCAGTAGTCTGTAGTGCCCCGTCCAAAGCCACAAGCAATTCTTTTACTAAGGAGTCATTTAGTTTCATAAAACTGGATATGAACTCAATGATGAATAGGTGCTTTCTCTTACATTTGACTTTTTTCCTTTACTTGCCTTAACTTCAATGTTCCAACTCTAATTGATCATATTCTCTGTATTACTTTCACAGATGTATATTAATAGAGAGCACAAAATGAAAGTTTTCTAAATACCTGCACCAGTGCATGGTTATTATCATCACATAGTCATAACACACAACATTCCAAACAGTGACTCTAGTCTCTTGACTCACAAGCAAATTCAGAAAGTGGTTATGTCCACTGCTCACCTTGGGCAGCTTACTCCTCCGGAGGAACATTTTTATAGCATCTCGGCCTGAGTTGTGTGGAAGCAATTCTTTGATTTCAATAGTATCATCACACAAGAAGTAATGCAGGATGAGTTCTCTACGGTCTCCAAACATTGAGACTGAGTCATCCCACAGGCAGAAGAAACACAAAATCTTGCCATGATACTGGAGGAACTGTTTCAGGGTGTCGAGGGATTCGTAGGGACGTAAGGGCTCTACGTGTTCTAGAACCTGCAAATGGAGAAAATGTCAGTAATAGTTGCAGGGTTTGCATAATCACTTCTAAGATACACACAATCAAGTGACAAATATATAAAGATATATTTTTGGCCAGGTACGGTGGCTCATGCCTGTAATCCCAGCATTTTGGGAGGCCAAAGCGGGAAAATTGCTTGAGTTCAGGAGTTCAAGATCAGCCTGGGCAACGTGGCAAAAACACAACTCTTTTTTTTTTTTTTTTGAGACGGAGTCTCGCTCTGTCGCCCAGGCTGGAGTGCAGTGGCCGGATCTCAGCTCACTGCAAGCTCCGCCTCCCGGGTTTACGCCATTCTCCTGCCTCAGCCTCCCGAGTAGCTGGGACTACAGGTGCCCGCCGCCTCACCCAGCTAGTTTTTTGTATTTTTTTAGTAGAGACGGGGTTTCACTGTGTTAGCCAGGATGGTCTCGATCTCCTGACCTCGTGATCTGCCCGTCTCGGCCTCCCAAAGTGCTGGGATTACAGGCTTGAGCCACCGCGCCCGGCCAAAAACACAACTCTTTAAAAAAAAACATTAGCCAGGTACGGTGTTACACGCCTATAGTCCCAGCTACTCAGGAGGCTGAGATGGGAGAATTGTTGACCTCAGGAGGTCAAGGCTGCAGTGAGCTATGTTCACACCACTGCGCTCCAGCCTAGGCAACAGAACATGACCCTGTCTCAAAAAAAAAAAAGAAAACAAAAAAGATCGACTTTTCTATAGACTATTCTGTGATTTTGTTTTTTAATTTCAACTATGACATAGATACATATGCATCTATAACCAGTTTTAACCTTAAGAATAGAGACAAACAAGTATGAAGAAGTTTTTCATATTAAACATTAATACACTAAATTATACTTCTGGCCTGGCGGGGTGACTCACACCTGTAATCTCAGCACCTTGGGAGGCCAAGGTAGGTGGATCATTTGAGGCCAGGAGTTTGAGACCAGCCTGGTCATCCCTACTAAAAATACAAAAACATTTAGCCAGGTGTGGTGGCAGGCGCCAGTAATCCCAGTTACTCAGGAGGCTGAGGCAGGAGAATTCCTTGAACCTGGGAGGCAGAGGTTGCAGTGAGCCAAGATTGTGCCACTGCACTCCAGCCTGGGCAACAGAGCAATACTCCGTATCTAAATAAATAAATAAACAAATAAATGAATGAATGAATGAAAAAAACTATACTTCTTTAATATTTTTTAAAACTGACTTTTCTCAAAGATTTAAAATTCTTATTTAAGAACAGACAAAACTAATCTATGGTAACAGAAATCAGAATAGTAATTGCCTCCAGGTAGGGAATTTGACCAGAAAGGGGGAGAAAGGAGCTTTCTAAAGTGATAAAAATATTCTACATCTCGATTTTTGTGTTGGTTACTCAACTGCACACATTTTACAAAACGTGTTGACCTATACACTTAAGATTTATACAATTGACTCTATGTTAATTATATCTCAACCAAAAACATAATTTGTCTTTTCACTGGGAAATTCATATGTGTACATAATTCTTATTCATTCAAAGATTTTTGTGAAGGTAAAAGGGAAGAAATATATTCACTGTTTTATTTTAGCTCAAAAAGCTTTAGGTATCAAGGATAAGAATGCCCCGGAGAAACAGGAGCACAGCAAATGGAGAACTTAAGGTCTGCAGAGCCTCTGCCTCGGCTGTCCTCTGGCCCAGGAACCACTAGTTCCATAGTCTTCTTGATGTAACTCTTCCCTCTATTTGCACTTCTGCAGCCCTGTCGTGGAGTTAAACTGCCCCCATTTCATCTGATGTAATCAAATAGGACTGTTACATAAAGAAGTGCACACTGACAAGGGAGATGTTATCCCAAATCAGGTTATACAATCTTTTTGTAAATTCTTGAAATTTCTATCTGTTGAGGGCAGTCTAGGTGCAGTCTTAACCCAAGACAGCGGGGAGACATGATGGCTTTCCAAAGACTCTTCAGTCTTATCCCTGATATTTAAATGAAATTATGGGACCACAATTTCAATTGATTGAAAAACGTTTCTTTGGCATTATGAGGCCTCTAAGAAAAGCATTATTGATAATATACCATTGGGATTCTTTTCAGTCTAAGTTAAATTGTTTAATTTTAACTTTACAGTTCAAGACAGCAAACACTGCAGAAGTAAATGTATGAAAGTCAATATAGAAGCCTCTTATTAAACTCCTAATTTCCCAAAGATTTCTATATTTATTGAAGAATTTTCTCCCTGAGGGAATAAATGCTAAAATGATGTTCCCACTCTGAAAGGAAATTATTTAAAACATTTCTTAGCTGTTCTTGGTATTTATTCGCAATTCCTGGCACAAAAGATCTTTTTCTGGGGGTGGCTGGCAAGATGGCCGAATAGGAACAGTTCCGGTCTGCAGCTCCCAGCGAGATCAATGCAGAAGGGGGGTGATTTCTGCATTTCCAACTGAGGTATTCGGCTCATCTCATTGGGACTGGTTAGACAGTAGGTGCAGCCCAGGGAGGGCAAGCCAAAGCAGGGTGGGGCGTTGCCTCACCCAGGAAGCACAAGGGGTCGGGGAACTCCCTCCCCTAGCCAACAGAAGCCATGAAGGACTATGCCATGAGGAACAGTGCACTCCAGCCCAGATACTATGCTTTTCCCATGGTCTTTGCAACCCTCAGACCAGGAGATTTCCTCAGGTGCCTACACCACCAGGGCCCTAGGTTTCAAGCACAAAACTGGGCAGCTGTTTGGGCAGACACCAAGCTAGCTGCAGGAGTTTTTTTTCATACCCCAGTGGCGCCTGGAACACCAGTGAGACAGAACTGCTCACTCCCCTGGAAAGGAGGTGGAAGCCAGGGAGCCAAGTGGTCTAGCTCAGTGGATCCCAACCCCACAGAGCCCAGCAAGCTAAGACCAATGGCTTGAAATTCTTGCTGCCAGCACAGCAGTCTAAAGTCGATCTGGGATGCTGGAGCTTGGTGGGGGGAGGGGCATCCGCCATTACTGAGGCTTGTGTAGGCAGTTTTCCCCTCAGAGTGTAAACAAAGCCTCCAGGAAGTTCTAACTGGGTGGGGTCCACCACAGCTTGGCAAAGATTTTGTAGCCAGACTACCTCTCTAGATTCCTTCTCTCTGGGTAAGGCATCACTGAAAGAAAGGCAGCAGCCCTAGTCACAGGCTTATAGATAAAACTTCCATCTTCCTGGGACACAGCACATGGGGGAAGGGGTGGCTGTGGACACAGTTTCAGCAGACTTAAACGTTCCTCCTGCCAGCTCTGAAGAGAGCAGCAGATCTCCTAGCACAGCGTTCGAGCTCTGCTAAGGGACAGATTGTCTCCTCAAGTGGGTCCCTGACCCCTGTGCCTCCTGACTAGGAGACACCTCCCAGCAAGGGTTGACAGACACCTCTTACAGGAGACCTCCAGCTGGCATCTGGCGGGTGCACCTCTGGGATGAAGCTTCCAGAGGAAGGAACAGGCAGCAATCTTTGCTGTTCTGCAGCCTCCACTGGTGATACCCAGGCAAACAAGGTCTGGAGTGGAGCTCCAGCAAACTCCAGCAGACCTGCAGCAGAGAAGCCTGACTATTAGAAGGAAAACTAACGAACAGAAAGGAATAGCATCAACATCAACAAAAAGGATGTCCAAATGAAAACTCCATCCAAAGGTCACCAACATCAAAGACCAAAGGTAGATAAATCCACAAAGATGAGGAAAAACTAGCACAAAAAGGCTGAAAATTCCAAAAACCAGAACACTTCTTCTCCTCCAAAGGACCACAACTCCTTGCCAGCAAGAGAACAAAACTGGACGGAGAATGAGTTTGATGAATTGACAGAAGTAGGCTTCAGAAGGTGGGTAATAACAAACTCCTCTGAGCTAAAGGAGCATATTGTAACCCAATGCAAGAAAGCTAAGAACCTTGAAAAAAGGTTAGAGGAATTGCTAACTAGAATAACCAGCTTAGAGAAGAACATAAAAGACCTGATGGAGCTGAAAAACACAGCACGAGAACTTTGTGAAGCATACACAAGTATCAATAGCCGAATCGATCAAGCGGAAGAAAGGGTATCAGAGACGGAAGATCAACTTAATGAAATAAAGCATGAAGACAAGATAAGAGAAAAAAAGAATGAAAAGGAACAAACAAAGCCTCCAAGAAATATGGGACTATGTGAAAACACCAAACATACGTTTGACGTACCTGAAAGTGATAGGGAGAATGGAACCACGTTGCAAAACACTCTTCAGGATATTATCCAGGAGAACTTCCCCAACATAGCAAGACAGGCCAACCTTCAAATTTAGGAAATACAGAGGACACCACAAAGATACTCCTCAAGAAGAGAAACCCCAAGACATATAATTGTCAGATTCACCAAGGTTGAAATGAAGGAAAAAGTGTTAAGGGCAGCCAGAGAGAAAGGTCAGGTTACCCACAAAGGGAAGCCCATCAGACTAACAGCAGGCCTCTCTGAAGAAACCCTACAAGCCACAAGAAAGTGGGGGCCAATATTCAACATCCTTAAAGAAAAGAATTTTCAACCCAGAATTTCATATCCAGCCAAACTAGGCTTCATAAGCAAGGGGGAAATAAAATCCTTTACAGACAAGCAAATACTGAAAGATTTTGTCATCACCAGGCCTGCCTTACAGGAGCTCCTGAAGGAAGCACTAGATGTGGAAAGGAAAAACTGGTACCAGCCACCACAAAAACATACCAAATTGTAAAGACCGTCGACGCTATGAAGAAACTGCATCAACTAATGGACAAAATAACCAGCTAGCATCATAATGACAGGATCAAATTCACACATAACAATTTTAACCTTAAATGTAAACAGGCTAAATGCCCCAATTGAAAGACACAGACTGGCAAATTGGATGAAGAGTCAAGACACGTCGGTGTGCTATATTCAGGAGACTCATCTCACATGCAAAGACACACATAGCTCAAAATAAAGGGAGGGAGGAAGATTTACCAAGCAAATGGAAAGCAAAAAAAAGCAGGGGTTGCTATCCTAGTCTCTGATAAAACAGACTTTAAGCCAGCAAAGATCAAAAAAGACAAAGAAGGGCATTTCATAATGGTAAAGAGATCAATGCAACAAGAAGAGCTAACTATCTTAAATATATATGCACCCAATACAGGGGCACCCAGATTCATAAAGCAAGTTCTTAGAGACCTACAAAGAGATTTAGACTTCCACACAATAATAATGAGAGACTTTAACAACCCACTGTCAATATTAGACAGATCAATGAGCCAGAAAATTAACAAGGATATTCAGGACTTGAACTCAGCTCTGGACCAAGCGGACCTAACAGACATCTACAGAACTCTCCACCCCAAATCAACAGATATACATTCTTCTCAGCACCACAATTATTCTAAAGTTGACCACATAATGGGAAGTAAAACATTCCTCAGCAAATGCAAAAGAGCGGAAATCATAACAAACAGTCTCTCAGACCACAGAGCAATCAACTCAGAACTCAGGATTAAGAAATTCACTCAAAACCGCACAACTGCATGGAAACTGAACAACCTGCTCCTGAATGACTACTGGGTAAATAACAAAGTTAAGGCAGAAATATATAAGTTATTTGAAACAAATGAGAACAAAGACACAACATACCACAATCTCTGGGACACAACTAAAGCGCTGTTTAGAAGGAAATTTATAGCACTAAATGCCCACAGGAGAAAGTGGGAAAGATCTAAAATCAACACACTAACATCACAATTAAAAGAACTAGAGAAGCAAGAGCAAACAAATGCAAAAGCCAGCAGAAGGCAAGAAATAACTAAGATCAGAGCAGAACTGAAGGAGATAGAGACATGAAAAATCCTTCAAAAAATCAATGAATCCAGGAGGTAGTTTTCTGAAAAGATCAACAAAAAAGATAGACTGCTAATAGATAGCAGTCTATATAGATAGCAGTCAAAATAGATAGCCAGACAAAGAAAAAAAGTGAGAAGAATCAAATAGACACAATAAAAAACGATAAACAGGATATCACCACTGATCCCACAGAAATACAAACTACCATCAGAGAATAGTATAAACACCTCTACGCAGATAAACTAGAAAATCTAGAAGAAATAAATTCCTGGACACATACACCCTCCCAAGACTAACCCAGGAAGAAGTCAAATCCCTGAATAGACCAATAACAAGTTCTGAAATTGAGGCAGTAATCAATAGCCTACCAACCAAAAAAAGCCCAGGACCAGATCAATTCACAGCCAAATTCTACCAGAGGTACAAAGAGGAGCTGGTACTATTCCTTCTGAAACCATTTCAAACAACAGAAAAAGAGGCACTCCTCCCTAACTCATTTTATGAGGCCAGCATCATCCTGATACCAAAACCTGGCAGAGACACAACAACAAAAAAAGAAAATTTCAGGCCAGTATCCCTGATGAAGATCGATGCAAAAATCATGAATAAAATACTGGCAAACCCAATCCAGTAGCACATGAAAAAGTTTATCCATCCAGATCAAGTCAGCTTCATCCCTGGGATGCAAGGCCAGTTCAACATGTGCAAATCAATAAACGTAATGAATTACATAAATAGAACCAATGACAAAAACCACATGATTATCTCAATAGATACAGAAAAGGCCTTCAATAAAATTCAACACGCCTTCATGCTAAAAACTCTCCATAAACTAGATATTGACGGAATGTATCTCAAAATAATAAGAGCTGTTTATGACAAACCCACAGCCAATATCATGCTGAATGGGAAAAAGCTGGAAGCATTCCCTTTGAAAGCTGGCACAAGACAAGGATGCCCTCTCTCACCACTCCTATTCAACATAGTATTGGAAGTTCTGGCCAGGGCAATCAGGCAAGAGAAAGAAATAACGGGTATTCAAATAGGAAGAGAGGAAGTCAAATTGTCTCTATTTGCAGATGACATGATTGTATATTTAGAAAACCCCATCATCTCAGCCCAAAATCTCCTTAAGCTGATAAGCAACTTTGGCAAAGTCTCAGGACACAAAATCAATGTGCAAAAAACACAAGCATTCCTATACACCAATAACAGACAAACAGAGAGCCAAATCATGAGTGAACTCCCATTCACAACTGCTACAAAGAGAATAAAATACCTAGGAATACAATTCACAAGGGATGTAAAGGATCTCTTCAAGGAGAACTACAAACCACTGCTCGAGGAAATAAGGGAGGACACAAACAAATGGAAAAACATTCCATGCTCATGGATAGAAGAATCAATATTGCAAAAATGGTCAGACTGCCCAAAGTAATCTATAGATTCAATGCCATCTCCATCAAGCTACCATTGACTTTCTTCACAGAATTAGAAAAAACTACTTTAAATTTCATATGGAACCAAAAAAGAGCTCATATAGCCAAGACAATCCTAAGCAAAAAGAACAAAGCTGGAGGCATCACACTACCTGACTTCAAACTATACTACAAGGTTATAGTAACCAAAACAGCATGGTACTGGTACCAAAACAGATATATAGACCAATGCAACAGAAGAGAGGCCTCAGAAATAACACTACACATCTACAACCATCTGATCTTTGACAAACCTGACAAAAACAAGCAATGAAGAAAGGATTCCCTATTTAATAAATGGTGTTGGGAAAACTGGCTAGCCATATGCAGAAAACTGAAACTGGACCCCTTCCTTACACCTTATACAAAAATTAACTCAAGATGGATTAAAGACTTAAACATAAGACCTAAAACCATAAAAACTCTAAAGAAAACCTAGGCAATACCATTCAGGACATAGGCAGGGAAAAAGACTTCATGACTAAAACACCAAAAGCATGGCAACAAAAGCCAAAATTGACAAATGGGATCTAATTATGCTAATGAGCTTCTGCACAGCAAAAGAAACTATCATCAGAGTGAACAGGCAAACTACAGAATGGAAGAAAATTTTTGCAACCTATCCATCTGACAAAGGGCTAATATCCAGAATCTACAAGGAACTTAAACAAATTTACAAAACAAAAAAAAAAAACATAAAAAAGTGGGCAAAGGATATGAACAGACACTTCTCAAAACAAGACATTTATATGGCCGACAAACATATTAAAAAAAAGCTCATCATCACTGGTCATTAGAGAAATGCAAATCAAAACCACAATGAGATACCATCTCACGCCAGTTAGAATGGTGATCATTGGGAGGCTGAGGCAGGTGGGTCACGAGGTCAGGAGTTCAATACCAACCTGGCCAAGATGGTGAAACCCCATCTCTACTAAAAATACAAAAAAAAAAAAAAAAAAAAAAAAAAAAGTTAGCCGGATGTGGTGGCAGGCCCCTGTAATCCCAGCTACTCAGGAGGCTGAGGCAGAGAATTGCTTGAACCCGGGAGGCAGAGTTTGCAGTGAGTCAAGATCGTGCCACTGCACTGCAGCCTGGACAACAGAGTGAGACTCCATTTCGGAAGGAAAAAAAAAAAAGAATGGCAATCATTAAAAAGTCAGGAAACAACAGATGTTGGAGAGGATGTGGAAAAATAGGAATGCTTTTACACTGCTCATGGGAGTGCAAATTAGTTCAACCATTATGGAAGACAATGTGGCAATTCCTTAAGGATCTAGAACCAGAAATACCCTTTGACCCAGCAATCCCATTACTGGGTATATACCCAAAGGATTATAAATCATCCTACTATAAAGACACATGCACATGTATGTTTACTGCAGCACTATTCACAATAGCAAAGACTTGGAACCAATGCAAATGCTCATCAATGATAGACTGGATAAAGAAAATGTGGCACGTATACACCATGGAATACTATGCAGTCATTAAAAAGGATGAGTTCACGTCCTTTGTAGGGACATGGATGAAGTTGGAAACCATCATTCTCTGCAAACTAACACAGGAACAGAAAACCTAACACTCCATGTTCTCACTCATAAATGGGAGTTGAACAATGAGAACACATGGACACAGGGAGGGGAACATCACACACCAGGGCCTATCAGGGGATGGGGGGATAGGGGAGGGATAGCATTAGGAGAAACACCTAATGTAGATGATGGGTTGATGGGTGCAGAAAACCACCATGGCACGTGTATACCTATGTAACAAACCTGCACATTCTGCACATGTATCCCAGAACTTAAAGTATAATTTTAAATATATATATATATTTTTTTTTCTTCATAAACCTATGAAATCCCACGATGCTCTGTGCATTTTCATATAATCCATCATCATTCACAATCACTATCATGTAACAACAACTGTTAGTGAATGAGTGTAGCCATATGCAAAGGGTAGCAATTCATTTGGATGCATTTCCTTCAAGTTCTCTCTGCTGGTTCTAAATTCTTTCTATTTATCTAGACTCTTTCATCCAGGGCATTTGGAAAAACTAAAAATGAATCCAAACCAAAAATATCCCTTTGTACATCAATATACAGGCATTTCACCTTAAATATTCCAAGATCAACAATATATATATTTCTCCAGAGGGTTGTATGCCTACAACAACATTAAAGAATAATTTTGCTGGGGCTGGGAGGCAGGAATAGATGAATGATCCTACAAGTGGCTTTTAAAAAGAGATCAAAACAGAATCCAAAGAGAATTTTGTTCTAAATTTTGTTACCTCTCTGCAAGGAAATGAATTGTAAGTTTTAAAACAATAAAAATCAGACAACACTCATCTATGGGGATCGAAATGAGGACAGCAGTTGTCTGTGGTGGGGAGTGGGATTGATAGGAAAAACACATGAGGGGACTTTCTGGGGGAAGAAAAATGCTCTACATCTCAATCTGGGGGTAGGTTATACGGGTACATGTATTTGTTAAGACTCATCCAACTGTACACTTAATTTCTGTGTATTTTACTGTGTGTAATCACACTTCAATAGAAAAGGAAAAAGGAAACAAGTGATGATGATGGAAATCAGGGTAAGAGTCAAGAGATTTGCGATCCAGTCCCAGCAAAGAGATTAGCTGGGTGTGCCACCTTCTACCCCTGTGAGTGTTCAAATTCTTCTAGAAAACAGAATTTGGGCCCAGGGACTGTTTAAAACATAGGAAGACAAAAATAATACTAAAAATATTGAGTCTTTACTCCCTTACCCTAGCTGGGGTCAGACGTTGTACACAAATATCATTTCCTAAAGGGGGTACACCAGAATCATGGTCCTCCTTATTCTTCCAGAGCATCTCGGCATTCCAATGCCACCCTAAGAGGACCTGGAATTTCCTAGGGGGAAGTAAAAAGGTGTACCCAAGGCTTGGTTCACTAAATCACTAGTATAGAAGCAAAGATCTTTCTAGCCAGTTAGGCAACTAAAATGCAAAAACACAAGCCAAGGAAGTGTGGATACAATTCATACACTATCAGTGACCACAAAGCCAGTTGTGGGTGTCTAGAAACTGTCTCACCTGTGCAGTTCACTGAAGACTCCTACTACCTGAAAGAGAGACTCTCCACAGAGAGAATTGGGGTGAGGCAGTGAGGAAGTCATTCCTGCTCTGTGGCTAACACTCAGCCTTCCCTCTGGCCCAAAGAATAACAAAACAACTGGAATAACTATGGCCCTAAAAGGTCTTTGACATCTGCATCAGGAGTACAAATACCCTTTACTGACTTTCCAAAGGAATTTTTATTTTGAAGACAAGAACTCAATGCACGTCAATTCCTTACCTCTCTCCGAATCTTCATGTAAGGATCTTCCGGACATGGTACTGGGGGATTCACTTTGACCCCTATTTTCCTCAAAAAGTTTCTTGTGAATGCATCACAATCATAAATCTTGAATGTCCGACCATAGAAGACAACCTCTGTGCCGACATTAAAATGATACACAGTATAAAACTGATCCTCATCAGGAGGCGGGAGAGTAATCCGATGACGCCGGATAGAAGTCCCTATGGCATGAAAGAAAATACAACTGTTTTATCATGTGGCTATCAAGTAAGAAGATGCAGCACATTCACTAACAACGCCAAATACTTTCCCGCAACAGAAAACTGGGCAAAGGGCTCATTCCAGGAAGCAGCATTAGCACGTTCCAACTCTGAGGGAGTCAGAAGGAGCTGAGACTTCTGAGGTTCAGAGCTCTGTGGCCAGCCTTGCACGTGGTTAGAGTTGCCTAAGTGGTAGCTGGGAAGTATTTTAATAAACCATAAAGACTAGGGTGAGGATGGGGGATGAAGGAAAGGGGACATAGGCAGAATGACCAAAAATACCAGACGCTGCCATTATGTCTTTTCCCAGAACAAGCCTGTTCACATTCAGCCACCAGCAAGCACTCAATGTGGGCATACTCAACAAGGCATTAAGGCACCAATGCAGAGTACTCACAAAAATGTGTACTCATGGCTCAAAAAAAAAAAAAAAAAAAAGAAAAAAAAAAGCTAATAAGCTTTGGAATGATAGGTGCCAACGCTGACTTAGAAGTTTCAATAAGGATGAATGACTTTTGGCTGCTGTGAAGTTTCATGGAATCTTCTTTCCTCTATCAACCTATTTTTCCTCCTCCTTCCTCTATAGCCTCTGTCCACCTCCACCCAAGCACTACCTCAAGTTTTATCAGAGTCTTCATAGTTCTAGCCAGTGCTCTGCGCCAAAAGTTCTAGGTCTCATCCCATCTTCTACTTCCAGCCCTGATGCCCATTCATTTCTCCTCATGGTGGCTGGAGAATATGTTCCCAGGGTCCCCACGTATATCCAAAAGAGTGGTCAGCCACTGGAGGTAAAAGGGTTCCTTGCCTACATGAGTGTATCAACTACACCACACCATACCAGCCAAGTTACCCAAATATTGCTGCAATCTGTTGTCCAGGATTGTTTAGGGGCCAGGCACAGTGGCTCATGCCTGTAACCCCACCACTTTCGGAGGCCGAGACAGGCAGATTGCTTGAGCCCAAGAGTTTGAGACCAGCCTGGGCAACATGGCAAAATTCTGTCTCTACAAAAGAAAAAAAAATTAATTAAAAAAAACATTAGCTGGGTGTGGTGGTGCCCACATGTGGTCCTAGCTACTCGGGAGGCTGAAAGGTGGGAGGACTGCTTGAGCCCAGGAGGTTGAGGCTAGAGTTAGCCATGATCGTACCACTGTACTCTCTCTTGGACAACAGAGCGAGACCCTGTCTCAAAAAAAAAAAAAAAAAAAAAAAAAGAATTGTTTAGGGTTTGAGATTTTATCCTACTTGCAAGATGACAAGTTAGCCTTCCATAGTTTCACGGATGCTGGTAGAAGACAGAAGGTGCCTTGGTCAGAGACAAAAGGCAGTTTATTAATCAACAGCAGTAAGAGTAGCCTGAATATCAGCATTTCTTGTTCCAGTTTCCTAAGCCCCAATTCCCACAGGATGACACAATAAGGGCCAGGTAACATTTGTACATGCAGTGGGTTACATTACAGGAGAGGAACCCTTAGCTTAGGGAACCCAAATCTTCTATAAATAGCAATAAGCATCCCTGCTCTTTATCTCAGAGGGAGCTACTATCTTTATTAGACTTTATTCTGGAAGGAGACACTAAGCCTCTATCTTCCCAGGCTATAAGCAAACCTATACTTTGCTCCAGAGGGAGAGATTATTTTTGTCTTCCACAGCTACTTGCTATATAAACATCCTTGAAGAGATAGTCCAGAACAAAGAGAAGTCAGTGCCTCTGCTTGCAAGAGATACAGAAATGCATGATACCCATGGAGAATTGTCTCTCAATATCTGTAACTGACTTAGGCCTGAGAATCTACTCCAAGAGCAAAGAGAAAAAGGAAAGCAGAGCAAACTGCGGATCTAATGATTCAATAAAAATTGGCTTGTGGGAACTCTGCATGGAGGTATTTTAATATGAAGATGTCAACCTATCTTCTTTGTATTTTATACAGCACTGAAAATGGTGCCTTTTCTCAAAGTCTAGAGCCACTTAGAAATTAGTCATTCCTTATTCATTAAGGAATATTTAATGAATATCTTTATGTGCCAGGAACTGTGTTGGGCTCTCTTCCATTATTCTACTTATCATCTTTTCACTCTGTTGAGGGGAAATTAACTAAAATCATTTTTGGCTTCTTTTCTTTGTAGCAATTTTTAATTACTTGGTGCATTAAATTAAAATAATAAAACTATAAAATTAGAACCGGCCTAGAATATTTTTAAATGTACTACATAAAAGATGATATAATTTTACTGCAAAAAAATTATACTTCAATTAGTCTTTAATTCATAGCACTGAAAACAGCATGCAAATTATTTAATCATTCACGATTAGACATTTAGAACAAATTGCATACTTAAACATGTATAAAAGGATGGGCATTTCAGGTATTTTCAGGAACCATTATATACTACTTTAAAAATACTTATATTGTGACAGTTTTTAAAATATATAAGAATTATTCAACAGTCAGGAGCTTCTTCAAAAATTCCATCTATCTTGAATTTTTACTTCATTATAGAAATTCAAATAAGCAAGTTAGTGATGATTTTTGTTCCATAAGACTTTGAACAGGAGTCCTATATTTTTCTAGATGGGAAAAACTGGCCCACCCACTGGACTTTTAAATAATACTAATCACAATCATCATCATAGCCCTAGGATAAACTTCCACTTACATTTTCTCATTTAATCCTCAATAATTCTATAAGGCAGATAATACATGAAATATGAATACTCAGTTTAAGGATGAGAAAACCAAAGCTCAGAGTGGTTAAATGCCATGCCCAAGGTCATGCCCTAACAAATGGCAGTAAAAGATCTTGAAGTTGGGCTTTCAGACTCTAACTAAATACCATTACTTTCCATAGTTTGCCCTGAGCTCTATCTCACTGTACTGCAGCTACATATGACTTGAGGAGGAAGAGCCATAGGCATAACAGGATGGAAATGGATAAAAGAGCTACCAGCCACCATGAAAAGAAAAGAGAGATGATGAAGCTGCTCTTCTGAAAGAACAGCCTCTCTGCTCTAAGGGGAAGTTTCCAGAGATGCCCACCCACTGCTATGGCAATGCACCCTGCAGGGCCTGCCCCACCAGGTGACTTGCTTGCAGGAGCCTGCAGATTTCAAGCCCCCCAAACTCTTCCTTCTCTTAGCCGCTACACTTCTCTCACTAGATACTTCTCAGAAAAGGCTAGGGAAGTTCTTGGTGTTAAAAAAAGAGTCCTGAGTCCTGAATACCCATGAGTTAGAAAGAAAAGGCAGGTCTAACACTAACAGTAAAGTTTTGATAACCAAAAATCTAATGTCACAATTCCATATTAATCAGAAAACCAATGTGGGCCATTCGAAATGTACAGTTGCACATGAGAGCTTTCAATAACATATTCATAGGGTTCCTGAACTGTGTCCTTTGAGAATTAAAATTTCTAATTATCAGAATTTGTATGTTTTTAGTCTTCCACGATAAATGGCAGAAACTCCATCAGCAGGAATTTGTTCTGGGATGTCAAAGAGATGGGCAGGATATCATGTCCTTGGCCCACATTGAAGAGCAAGTGAAATCATCAAGGTAGATAAATAAAGATATTGTTACAAAATAGAAAAACAACTAAAGCACTGTATTTGCCCTTTAAATTTTCGGGTGTTTATCTTAACTGCCCCATAAAGACTATTAGGACACATGTCCAGGGATCAGATGCCTGCTTTCCAGCTTTTCTTCATCTTCATGTTTTATATCTCTCTTCCTTTGTAAAAGCCCTGCTATCAGGCTATACTTTTCAAGCTTTAACTTTTTAACATTTCCCTGTGGTTTAGATCAAAGTGACCATATATCCATTTATGTTTAATGTGTTTTCATGTTATTCAGTTGGGACTTGCCTTAGATCTTTGCTCATACTACTAAATTTACTTTTCTGGAATTCACCTTCCAGAATTAAGACTCCAAATTCTCACCTCTATTTTATTTTTTATTTATTTATTTATTTTTTTGAGACAGGGTCTCACATGGTTGCCTAGGCTACAGTGCAGTGGCATGATCATGGATCAATGCAGCCTCAACCTCCCCGGCTCAAGCGACCCTCCCTACCTCAGCCTCCCGAGTAGCTGAGATTACAGGCATGCACCACCACGCCTGGCTAATTTTTTATTTTTTGTAGAGACAGAGTCTTGCTTTGTTGCCCAGGCTGGTCTTGAACTCCTGGCCTCAAGCAATCCTTTTGCCTCGGCCTCCCAAAGTGCTGGGATTACAGGCGTGAGCCAGTGCACCTAGGTCACCTCTATTTTAATTTAAGTATGTTAATTTCATTTTAGTAATGCTGCAGACTTAGAGTACACCCAAGTCTAGAGGCAGATATTTCTTAGGTAAATGAAGATATAACTGCAATTGCCACTTGTCATCCCATCTACAAGTTTGTGCCCTAAAAATACTAAGAGCCTTAACCACAATCACACATAACAGAGTCTTTTCTTCCTCTTGTGCTTACTATATTCCTCCACTAAAATGACTTGTATACTTTTACTTTTATTTTTCTAACATGTTACCTTTAGAGTTTTGGTTTCACAAGAATAACTATTTTTATATACATAACCTGGCACCCACCTCGCAGCACAAGAGTAAGAAGTTTAAAATTCCACATTTCTGCTCACAATAAGAAACAGTAACCCTATGCATCTCCCCCTTAGCCACTGAATAAGCACCAAAATAACAGATGCTTTAATGTCCTCTTGCATGACCACCTTCTTGCCCAGTTTTCCCTATTCAATCTATGATCTGCTCCCAAATACTTCCCAATTTATTGTCCCACCACTTTATCTCATGTTGCTCCTTTTGACTATTCTGCCTTTCTCTTCCATCTTTATCTAGAGAAACTTTTGAGGTACCATTCAAATGCCAGCTTCTCTAGTGGATACTGGCTTTTCCTCCTCTGATCCCTCAGGTACCTGGTTCCCTCCCCAGTGTTCACCCTCTAGGGTCACCAGATTTAGCAAATTAAAATATAGGCTGCTCAGTGAAATCTGAATTCCAGATAAACAACGAAGAATTCTTTTTTTTTTTTTTTTTTTTCACCCAGGCTGGAGTGCAGTGGTGTGATCTCAGCTCAGTGCAACCTCCGCCTCCTGGATTCAAGTGATTCTCCTGCCTTAGCCTCCTGAGTAGCTAGGATTATAGGCATATGCCACCACGCCCAGCTAATTTTTATATTTTTAGTCGAGACGAGGTTTTGCTATGTTGGTCAGGCTGGTCTACAAACTCCTGGCCTCAAGTTATCAGCCCACCTCCGCCTCCCAAAGTGCTGGGATTACAGGTGTAAGTCACCATGTCCAGCCAAATTCTTTAATATAACTATGTCCTATGCAATATTTGGGACATAGTTATACTAAAAACTTCACTGCTTACCTGAAATTCAAATATAACTGAGTATCTTATACTTCATCTGGCAACTTTCCCACCACCCCTCCACCACTTTATGGGATATAATACCTAAATACAGTATATGCCCAATAAGAGTGAATGGCATATGAATGAATGACTTCTATTTTGTGTGATTACATTTGCTTGATCAAGTAGATTATCTTAGAGTAATAAAAATATATATAAGAAATACTACCTTTTTAAGGGGCCAAAACAAGTCATTAGTGGAAATCAGTGTTCTCAACTAAGATGAACTAAGAACCACAGGGAAGCCAGTTCTTGACCCCATGTCTACAGAAGAAAAAATTCTAGGATGGGCTAGGAGATTCTGAGAATCACTTTCAACTGAGAACAACTGATATAGACCATAAAATAAAATCATGGCACATTTCTAATCATTATGCTTTCTTTAGCACAGATTAGTCTGGACTTGGTGTATTTAACTGACAATTATTCTGCTAGACAATTAGAGGTAAAACTACTGGGTTAACCTCTGACATTCTTGGCTTGATATAATGTTGTTTTAACTACATTCCAGCAGAAAAGCAACACATTCTATAAATATAACACATCTAACCGAAAAGAGAGTGATGTCCTGGCAAGAAATGAAAGCAAGCCTTGAAGTGCAACACTGGCTTTCTTGACTCATAACACACACAAATCTCCTTGCCAACAAGAACTTGTGAATATTAAAAATATGTTGTTCTGATTAGAAGCTGCATGAATGCCTATTTTGGTACCATGCTAATAGATGCCTCTTTTGTTTCTGGCTGATTCCAAACTCCCCCCACTGTAAAAAGTTACATGATAATAGAGGTAACTAAAAGGGAGCAGGGGAGGGTTATAATTCCTCCAGTTGCACAAATTTTCAAATGGTCACACAAGAAACAAATGCATCTGACCTCCAAATTCATTTAGAAAATATCAAAATCCTATGGAAGTGACAGGAAGACCATCAATGCACAGCACCTAATCTTGACCATTTGCCTCTTCCCAGGGCCCAGATGCATGGAAAGCAAGCCCAGGCCACTCGTCACAACTGCAAGAAACACTACCTACCCTGTCCCACTGACATCTGAACCACTGGCTCATTAAGTGTGTTTTCTTTTTTCCAATCACTTAATTTAGAAAAGCTCGAAGAAGGCATTTAAATGATTTTTCAAACTATCTGCAGTCCAAATAGACCTTCCTTAACAAGAATTCTCATATTAAATATTTCAAGAGAGACTGGTTTCTCTCTAAACAAAGCTTGGTGACAGAGTGTTATTCATGTTTGCTTTCTACAGGATTTGCTACAGCCTTCCAAATTTCTCTACTCTGCTAACAAATTCAATGTCATTACGCAGCGTGATTACTGTGTATTCTATACACAACTCTTGAGCTGTGTCTTCACACAGGGAAATGTCCTGACCACAGTGAACCAATAAAAAATTCGGAAAATTTCCAGAGACTTTAAAATTGTCTTTTACTCAGGTCTTTTTTTCCTGAGCCTTTATGATAGCATTCCTCCCTCCTTACACAAGAATGATTTTCAAGTACATCATTATGACTATCTTCGGCTTGCCTTTGGAATCTGCCTATGTGAGATTTGAAATCAAGAGTCTGAAAGAATTGAAGTCTTAATAAAAGCCTTTCCAAGATTCTAAAAGAAGTCACATTTCATATTTCTTCTTGGATAGTTTAATAAAACTAAGATGAACTGGACAGGAGCCAGTGAGCTATAGGATTATGAGCTTTCACTTGAAAGGTAATAATGAAAACAATAATGCAAGTCACTAACCCAGGCCTGCGGTGTCCTGTGACCTCCAGTCTATCATTTTTGCAAGTTTGGTGTCATGGTGGGAAAGTAATCAGAAAATAAGCAGAGCTTAGTTACAGAATATCAGAACAAAATGTTTCGATAGAAACCTGTAAGAATTTTTTTTTGCTACAGCAATACTATTACATAATCAAATACACATAAGTAAAATAGATATCCACAGAAATTATAAATTGTAAATTCTTTGTTCCTAAATAATCTTCAACCATTTTCTAATGCATTCTCGCCACTCTTTAAAAACTGCCTTATATGTTTTAAATGACCCTAAAGAATCTAAAACCTCTTGTCTCTTTGTAAAATGTCACACTTTTAACCTTAAAATTTGTGAAAACCTGTTTTTAAAATGTTAAGGTATTTCCCTATTTCCTGAAAGATTTACCATTAAGCCAAATTCACCAAATAAAATGGCCAGGGAGTGGATAGTGTGTCAGTTGGAACACAAAGAACAATGAGGACAGCTCATAATACCTCCTCATACTAATCTTCCTCTTTTCCCACCACTAGTAAAACCAAGTAGAGACACTAAACTGAATTCTCTTTCTCTTTCCGTCACCTCACCAGTGGCTCTCCTCTAACATGGTAGAATAGCCTGGTCATGATCTGGGCACCTCTGATTCCCAATCTCCATTTCTAGTCTTCACTTTTTTCCTGAAAACACATCCCAAGTTTCCACCTGCCTGGAGGGACATCACCACACAGATGTCCTAACACCCCTTCAAAGGCCTCATGCCCTGAAACATACCCCAGCTTCAAACCCCAATCCTGTTTCTTGCTCTGTGCTCCTGGGCTTTATAAAGGTATCATGACTCAACCACAGAGACCTCTGAGGCCGATACAGTTTGGATATTTGTCCCCTCCAAATCTCATGATGAAATGTGATCCCCAATGTTGGAGGTGGGGCCTGCTGGGAGGTGTTTGGGTCATGGGGGTGGATCCCATATGAGTGTCTTTGTGTTGTCCTCGCAGTAATGAGTGAGTTCTTTCTGTTGGTAACCGTAAAATCTGATTGTTAACAAGAGCCCAGCATCCCCTCCTTTCTCTCTTGCTCCCCGTCTTGCCATGTGACACGCCTGCTCTCCCTTCACCTTCCACCACAAGTAAACGCTTCCTGAGGCCTCACCAGATGCAGAAGCTGGTACCATGCTTCTTGTACAGTCTGCAGAACTGTGAGCCACATAATCCTCTTTTCTTTATAAATTACCCAGCCCCAGGTATTCCTTTAGAGCAATGCAAAACAGACTGAGCAAACTACCTCCCTACGCCTGTTTCCTTTTCTGTAAAAGCTGACAGTGACAATAACTATTTTAGATGGTCATCAGAAGATTAAATGAGATAATGATAAGGTAGGCACTTTTTCATTAGATATTCCCCCTCCTCACTCTCTGTATTTAATCACAGGCCAATGCCTATCAACTCTGCCAACCAAATGTCTCTCAAATCCTTCCCTAATTTTCTGTTCCTACAATCATTGTCCTGGTTTGGACACTCAGCATTTCTAGCCTGAACAATTGTAAAACTCTTGGACTGGTGGCCTTGCTCCCTTTCCTTTCCAATCTGGTGGCCTATTATTGCTCCATGAGATAGGGCTATGATGGGACTCAGTCCTTTTGTCCATTTTCCCAAAACACAGCACAGTGCCTGACACAGAGTAGGCATCCAACAAACACTTCTTGGCAATGCTGGCTGGCTCCAAATTCATTATTCCAACCACCAGACACGATGAAGCCACGCTCTGAGAAAAACCTCAATCTCATGAGCATTGAAGGAAGTCTTCTGCACATGTAATGAGGTTGCATGACCACCTTATTCTCAGAGCCCATGGCCCTCAAATCCCTGCTTCTCCCCCTTGTACTCATTGTGGTACATCAATACAGAGCCCTCAGGCCTAGATTAGTAATTAGAAAGAAAATTTGTTCAACATAGGCAGAAATCATGAGATGTATTAAATAACAATAGGAAGGTAGGCTAAGTAGAGCATGGGCATGTTAAACATAGAAAGAAAGGGATGGCAAAACCAAAAGATAACTGATCTTCAGTAGGTCGTAAATATACATGAGGCACCTGGGCTCTAAATATTCATGATATGTTAAATATAGAAAGGACACTAAATATTCATGAGCACCCAATATTTATGAGGCCTCAATTTGGCCACTCATTCATCGGTGACACCCATTTTGGCCCCATGTGACCTCTGCCCAAGAAACACAAACAAAACCCAAGACTATTCAGCAGGCTTATTGACAAGCTACAGCCATGGCCAGGCACACTTCTCCCTGCATCTCTCCAACAGAGCAAGTGTGTGCCCTCAGCCCGAGGCCCCTTCTGTCTGTGGTTCTACTTGCTTGACCCTCAATTCTGGTCTCCAAACCATACTAGTAGCAGGGAAGGTTAGTGAAGCAGAGACAGAACCATTGCTGATGCCAGGATTCAGGCAGTATGGTCCTTCTGCCTACTTGTACCCTGTCCCAAGTGTGTGAACCTACCCTATCTCTTTCCCTCTTGTTTCTCATCATGTGTTTTAAATTACTTTAATGTATCATGTGATTCATGGATTTTAATGTGATCCATAAGCCTTGTGTTTTGTGGCCTCTGGGACAGCCTGCATGTATAATTCTCAAAGGCCACCACTGCATATAGGTGACATCCCACATAACACTCTCCCTGCCGCATACAGAACAGATTGTAGGAGGAGCAAGAATGGAAACAGGGAGACCACATTAGGCAGATATTCCATTCCTCTAGTCAACAGATGAGGGTAACTTGAATGAGGATGGTAGAGAAGGAGATAGAAAGACATGGACATATTCAGGATATGTTTTTCTAGGAGACTGAAGAACAGGGATGGTAGTTATGAGCAAGTGGGGAAAGTAAAAGGAGTAGAGATTGTAGTTAGAGAAGACAATTTCAGAGACTGAGATACTGGAGGTGGCAATACTCTAAAAGGCAAAGAAACAACAACACACCCAAGAATCAGCTCCTCAAGGAACTAAGTACCCTGAAAGGTCATTTACACCAGCGACCAAACAAACACTCAAATCGTCTCATACTTCTAGCAGGCTGTCGGTGAAAAACAACCCCTGACCTGCCCCCAGGGCCATCTATTTACACGAGGGAACAAACAAGTCTGTGACTCTCCTCTCCTCCGCCCCTACACCAGACCCCTAACCCCAACCCTATCCAAGTCCATTCCCTACAACTTCCAGCAGCTCTCTGCCAGAAAGTTCTTCCTCTTATTGACCTGAACTCTGATCCCTAGGTCCCATCCATGAAGACATGAAGATACAGAAATAAGGTCACCCCTTCTCCACATGACACCTTTAGATTCCTGAGGACATTTATCAAGCACACTTGAGTCTCCCCATTACAGACAAATATCCCTTTTCACTATTCGGTCTTGCACATGGCAAATGTTCAGTTCTTTCACCGTCGTAGTTGCTGTCCCCTGAAGTCAACCAGAACTCAGCAGCATCCCAAGAGAAGGACCCACAGCACAAACAGAAGAAAACAGTCACCTCCATTGATCTCTGTCATACTTAATGCAACATAGGATTAGCTTCTCTGGTGGCCACATCACAGAGTTAACTCTTATCTGTGGCTGAGAGGAGTATGGACAAAGATGACTGGCATACACAGGGTGAAGGAACAATGACTCTCTGGTGAGGTACCATTGAAGTCTGTAGTTACCAGGTATGAGGATGAGGAGGGGGTGGTTGAAACAAATGACAGTAAATTCAAGAAAGAAGAGAATGCCAATCTGGAAGCTGCAGTAGAGAACAGCTTTCTCTTCTCCCCTAATGGTGTTGCGAAGGAAGTGATCTGCTCACGGCAAAGTGACCAAAGGGTTTGAGGAAAAAGTTAAAGGCACAGGAGAGTTTACTCATACCAGAACAGCACCTGAAAGGATACAAATATGCCACAGAGGAGTGAGAGACCCAGCCAATGATGAGGTGCAGAGAGTAGAAAGCTGGTAAGTCACCATCAATAACTACATGCTAATGGCATGTTTATATTCACCATTGCCAGCAGGTTAGACAGCCTAAACAGTAGCACGCAGTCTTTTGAAAAAGCTAAAGGCAGGCAGTATATAAAGGCAGGAGTCAGAAGTGAAGGAACCATAACTCTGCTTTAAATAGATACCTTGAAGCAATCCACTATTTTTCACCTCTGGTTCATTTACTTGTATTGTGTCATCTTCAGGGTAGAAGTAGATTTTGTAGTATCTTATTCTGTAGTTGGTTTGGCTTTTATCAGGTACTTCCTCTTCCAAATAGGCATCAAAAGATAATACCTGTTGGAATCATAATTAGAAACTAAGAAATGAAAAGAAAATTCAGCAAACTTAAAATCAACATAGCAGCTGCGTGCATACTTTTTGTTAATATAAAGAAAAAAGTAGAGAGAATTTTTCCAAGAAGACATTCTACACATCAGCTATGCGAATGGATATACAATCTAAGATACAATACATAAAGATTATTTTATACTTTTATCACCATCTGGTTAGAACAAGGAAATGATATTCAAGTAATACATCCATCGTTCAGCTCTACCATAAACTGAACTAGAGTCTGCCTTTGGGATTTCACAGTGGGATTCTAAATGTATGTGTTATAGAGACAAAATATTCTTTCTCACAAGATGAATAAGTTTTGTCATTTTTTCCCCATTAACAATAACACAAAGCTGCCTTGGTTCTGGCATAAAATTATCCTGACTGTTAGTCCAGACGATTGCTTGCCTTCAGGTAATCCAAGCAGGCATATCTGAAATTCATCCAATGCCCTGGAGACGCCACCTTACACTTCGGGAACCTCAAGGAGCCTAGCCCAATGCTAGACTCAGACTCATCTTGTATGGGGGCGGTAGGGAATAAGGAAGGGAAGGACAGGTGGATTCTAAAGCAGTTATGGTAAAATTCAGAGATAGTCAAAAATATCTTTGAAAATTCCTTAACTACTTTAGAAAACTGTGCCTCTCAGTAAAGTAAAACACAGCCCATTTTTCTCCCATATTGAAGCAGATGACTGCCTGCTTCTTCAGTTGAAGACCAGTTAAAATCATTTCTTTATGCTTAGGTGCCATGTTGTATGAATAATATATATCTTTAACCATTGGAAACATTCTTAATATGGCATCCTGCTCACACACTGAGCACGACAAGGTAACTGAGGACAACTGTGGGAAAAGTAGATTCAGGCTACCATTTCAAGCTTGACCTGTGGCTCAAGCTCTGTGAGAGCTCCATTTAAATATTCTCTGTGTTTCTCGCTTTTGATCAATTTTTATAATTGAAGTTGCAAAAGTTAACTGTGCATATGATGTAACTCCAGGGTTATTTAATGTGGACAATATGATATATATGAGTGAGTCTGTTAGATGCAATCTACCCTCTAGGGGTGGTGGTCAGTTAACCTAATTAAGAATATATACTCCAGGAGTGCTTAGCAAATTTTTATCAGAAGCCCACACTTCAGAAGTAGCTAACAAAATGCCTCAGTAGCTTATTCTCTGATCAACATAAGAAGCTTTGTCAATTGCCGTAAGTGATGTTAGAAATAAATTTTAGTGAAATGATTATATCCAAAATGCACATACCAGTTACAAATACTAACCAGGCACTGTCCTTACAGGAACAGGTTCTAAGAGTCTGATGAGCCCAGAGATCTACTCCCTTCAAAATGGCACCTTTGGCTTCATTCCCAAATAGTCCTGTGTTCAGCTGCTTTCTTAAGGAATTTGTCTGGCCTGACTCCAATTAGGTTAGCTAAACCCCATTGCTAGAATGCTGTCACATTTGTATTGAGTGAACATTTCAGATAAGATGCTGTTGGACAAGTATAGAGTTTCCTTCTGGGGTGACAAAAAAGTCTTGGAACTAGATAGATGTGATGGTTGCACAGCCTTGTGGATATGCTAAATGTCACTGAATTGCACTTTAAAATGGCTAATGGTTAATTTTATGTTACGTGAATTTTACCTCAGTTAAAAAAAAGATATTAGACACTGAGTCATGTTGGACACTTTAAAATGGTGAGTTTTTGTTATGTGAATTATATTTCAACTTTTAAAAAGTAGAGGGAGGGAGCTGGGTACAGTGGCCCAGGCCTGTGGCAGGAGGATCACTTGAGCCCAGGAGTTCAAGACCAGCCTGAGCAACATAATGAGACCCTGTTTTTACAAAAAAATTTACAAATTAGCCAGGCATGGTTACATGTACTTGTAGTCTCAGCTACTAGGGAGGCTGAGGTGGGAGGATCGCTTGAGCCCAGGAGATTGAGGCTGCAGTGAGTTACGACCTCGCCACTGCACTCCAGCCTGTGTGACAGAATGAGACTCTGTGTCTCAAAAATAATTTTTTTTAAAAAAAATTTTTTAAGGAAAAAAAGATGTTAGAACACCTAAAAGGAGAAAGAGCTGGGGCTTCATCAAACTTTCAGGGTAGGTAATATTTAATCTGAGATTTTTTTTTTCTTTGTAATCAAGTAGGAAAGTGTAGAGAGAATATTCTTGGCTCTCACCCCCCTCTATATACTGAATGCTACCAGTATAAATTTGTGAATGACTGCACTGGCACAGGTCAATTGACAACTGGCATAGGTCAACCGTCATGTATGTAATCATTAAATATTTATCAATCAAATGATGCATTAAAAGAGAAGGATGCTAAATTGAAATAAAGAGAAAAGGAAAGACATTATCTTAGGTTGGGCTTCAATATGTCCAGATGAGGGACAGAGTGATATTTCATATTCTGGTCCCATGAGAATACAGGGCTGTCAAACTCCAGCATGAAAGATACAGAGCAAGTCAGAATGAGGTAGAGATGGAAAGATAAAAAAGGAAGAGGAAGAGGAAATTGTAAAATGTGGCAAAGTAGAATGTAAGAGGAGAGACACCAGATAGATTAAAAAGTGATCTTGCAAAAATAAATGATCTAATTGCAATGGAACTTGATGTATCAGAGAATCCAGAAAACAGAACCTAAAATAAAAACTGTTAAAAATGAAAATTTATAGGAACATAATTATGATGTAAGGTGTTATCATCACTTATGATATCAAGCAGAAACTAGATAAATAAGGTCCTAAGCTGGGCACGGTGGCTCACGCCTGTAATCCCAGCACTTTGGGAGGCCGAGGCAGGTGGATCACTTGAGGTCAGGGGTATGGAGATCAGCCTGACCAATATGAAGAAATCCCGTCTCTACTAAAAATACAAAAATTAGCCAGGTGTGGTGGCACATGCTTGTAATCCCAGCTACTCAAGAGGCTGAGGCAGGAGAATCACTTGAACCGGCGAGGTGGAGGTTGCAGTGAGCCAAGATTGTGCCACTGCACTCTAGCCTGGGTGACAGAGTGAGATGCCATCTCAAAAAAAGAAAAAAGAAAAAAAAGAAAAGAAATAAAAAAGAAAAATAAGGTCCTAGAGGATGTAATTTGCTGCAATTTTCTTGAAAACAGAATATATATATATCATTTGGTGGGGGCATGTGATCTTCAGTCCTCCACAGGCCTCTGCAGACCCTATATTATATGAGGTTACCTGCCTGATCCTCAAGGCATTTGGAATTTTAATCTTAGCCTAGAGGATATAAAACCTTAGGCTGGGCACAGTGGATCATGCCTGTAATCCCAACACTTTAAGAGGCTACATCAGGAGGACTGAATCACTTTAGGCCAAGAGTTCTAGACCAGCCTGGGCGACACATGGGTCCCCGTCTCTCCAACAATTTTTCTTTATTTAACTAGTCAGGTATGGTGGTGCATGCCTCGTAGTCCAAGCTGCTCAGGAAGCTGAAGCAGGAGAATTGCTTGAGCCCAGGAATTCAAGGCTGCAGTGGGCCATGATCATGCCATTGCATTCCAGTTTGGGTGACAGAAAAGAAAAAAAGAAAAAGAAAAAAACTCTGAAATCTGAAATCAATTAGCTTTAAATAACAGGTATATGATTTCCTCATTACAAAGGAAAAATTTTAAATGTTAATATTTCTGAAGTCAGGATCTTCTTACAATTAAAGCAAAAAGAATCTCAAAGCAATCAAGAATGCATTTTGATGGGCAAGTAGTTCCAACTTGATGTATGGTGCAAATTTAGCTTTGTAGAGTAGGATCTATCCTATCTTCATGTCAGTTGAGTTATTTGCTTTGCATTGCATATCCCAAACAGCTGGATTTTAACACTAGATTCCTAATTTTCACTTAAAATGTTTGAAAATAATTGTTGTCTGATGCAGTATGACACAAAAAATAATTGCGTGGAGAAGGTTGTCCATTGCAGGCTAGACCATGCAACTGTAAGGCAAAAGCCAAAGCCTAATCTCTTAGAATAAATCATATAATTTTTAAAAATGGGGAGGCTGATGTGGCCAATACGTGAGTCAGAAAGACTATTACTTCAGGAACCAAACATCTAAGTGTCAAAAACTTACAGCTGAATTTCTAGAGAAGCTATCAGGAAAGAAAGACAAAACATTGGCAATGTTCAATAACCTCAACATTTTATAAAGAGGTCAACATCACATGTCCAAGTTTAATATGTTTAAGCTCGATTTTATGAAAAAGGCTCAGACTTAAATTGTGAAATACTATAAAAGGGACATAATGGTAAGGATAAATGCCTGCTCTATATGTTAGTAGACAATAAAAATTTGTGTACATTTAATACAATGTTGCTTACTCTTCCTGAAAAAGCTATTATTAAATCAATGGTTTCTCTTATGATTATGAAGTCCCATAATCAAGGAAATAAATGATAATAAATTTTGTGTTGCATATAGAGGATGGCTCCTTTATACATGACAATATATATATTTACAGAAATATATCTGAAACTTATATGCTAATTCACAAAAATTTTAATAAATTTTAAAAACAGTAAAATTACACAAGTTATACTCACTGATCACAAAGTGATACAACTAGAAGTGTATAATGTACCTATAAACAAAAATTGTCACTCCTCATAATTGTACCAAAAATAAATTTAAAAATATAAAAAGTATAAAGATAAAATTTATATAAATGTATAAAATAAAATTCCTATAAAAGTATATAATAAAATATAAGACCATACAAACCTATAGGATCTAGGCAAATTTGCAATCTGGGGTAAATTAATAGATTAAAATTATTACATAAAAGAATTGAGTCTGAGAGACAGGATAAATCGCTAACAGTGATTCTCAGCCTTGGCTACGCATTAGGAACTTTAAAAAAGTTTTAAAAGACCAGACCCGGCCGGGCACAATGGCTCATGTCTGTAATCCCAACACTTTGGGAGGCCGAGGTGAGTGAATAATCTGAGGTCAGGAGTTTGAGACCAGCCTGACCAACATGGTGAAACCCAATCTCTACTAAAAATACAAAAAATAGCTGGGCACGGTGGTGGACACCTGTAATCCCAGCTACTCAGGAGGCTGAGGCAGGAGAATCACTGGAGCCTGGGAGGCAGAGGTTGCAGTGAGCCGAGATTGCGTCACTGCACTCCAGCCTGAGCGACAACAGAGTGACGTTCCGTGAAAAACAAACAAACAAACAAACAAAAAACTCAGACCTTGCCTAAATAAATTAAATCAAAACCTTGGGGAGGGGACTATTACTATTTTTTAAAAGCTACTGATGGGGTTCAGGACATGTTACCTCAGCAAATATGCCGAGGCATATGGCACCTTAGCATTTGAGAAAAAGGTAGAAGCAGGAAGTTCTCTCTGACCTTCTCATCATTCTCCCTGGAGGCAGGTCATAAAACCTAGGAAGGTCATTGTCTGACCTTCTCCCTTCCTCCTTCCCTATAGACTCGCATGTGACAGGTGTCCTGCCCTATAACCAGAGGAAAGGAGTGTCACATAGGGATGAAGAAAAAAAATCTGCACAAACAAGTCTTGCTATTGTAAGTTCCCCCCAGTTTATTACCATTAGATCATATCCTTTTGTCCTCCAATCATAGTTCTACATGACTGTTCACAAAAATACAGTTTTCTCCTGTTTCTTTGGATCATTTCTGAAGGCTCCATGTCTCCTCAACCTTTCGTTAAATAAATTTGTGTGCTTTTCTCTTGTTAATCTGTCTTTTGTTATAGAGGTCTCAACCATGAACCTTGAGATAGGCAAGTACAAAATACCTTTTTCTTTCCTACTCTCCCCAGATAATTCTGAAACATAGCCAGAGTTTAGAATCAGTGAGCAATGATTCAAACAAAAGCTTTTAAAGCCGGGCGCGGTGGCTCACGCCTGTAATCCCAGCACTTTTTGAAAGGCCAAGGCGGGCAGATCACCTGAGGTCAAGAGTTCAAGACCAGTCTGTCCAACATGGTAAAACCCCATCTCTAGTAAAAATACAAAAAAACTAGCTGGGCCTGGTGGCGCATGCCTGTAATCCCAGCTACTCAGGAGGCTGAGGCAGGAGAATCACTTGAACCCAGGAGGCAGAGGTTGCAGTGAGCCATGATCGTGCCACTGCACTCCAGCCCAGGCGAAAGAATGAGACTACCTCAAAACAACAAACGAAAGGTTTTGAAAAAGCAAAAATTTGTCATAAGAAAAACAGGAAGCAAAAAAGATAGTATGGATATATAAATTTGAAAGAAGAAGAACAACTACAATAAATAAACCCAAGGACTTTTTAAATAAATAAAAGAGATAAGATTTTAGAAAGCTCGGCAAGAAAAATATAAATAAAATGAGAAATGAGATTGTGCATGACAGAGACGTAATTATAAGATATAAACTATAAGATAAATTATTTTATAATAATCATGCAAACATATGAAAATGAATTTTAAAATTGCAATTAAATAAGTGATGTTCTGTACGAACCGTGACTTATCAAAAACACAATGAATACGCTAATAACCAAGTAAGAAGTGAAAAAAAGTAACCAAAGAATTGCCCCAATAAAGCCTCCAACCAGGATGATTTACTAATGAATTTGTTCAAACTTTCAAGGAAAAGAAAATCACCAAATTATATAACTCCCCAGGATACCAAAAAAAGATGGAAAGCTACGAAGGTGAATTCCTATGCCTAATAGATGTACCATGAAAAAAAAGTAACTGTAAAACAATAGTTCTCACCCTGCTACACCTTAGAATCACCTATAGAGCTTTTAAAAATCCTGATGCACTGGCCACACTGTCCCCACCACCAGCATCCCCACCCCGACCACAGACATCCACCATCCCCTAAACACACACACACACACACACACACACACACACACACACACACACAGAGAAATCAGATTCTCTCTGGGTGGGCCTAGGCATCAGTAATTTTTAAAGCTCCCCAAGTGATTACAAACTGCAAGCGAGAGTTGAGAACTACTGCTACAGAGCACTTTCACTACTTATGATTTATAGAAGAAAGATCCTAAGTAAAATACAAGCAAACAGAATTCAATAGTCTGTAACAGTTACAAGCCACCTATACACACAAAAAAACAGCATTTTACTCACAGATGCCAACATGTTTCCCAATTAGGAAATATGAGCATATATATAATGATCTCACACCATTTCCTACCACATACATTTTTAAATGCAAGGGGTAGTTCCTTAACAAGATTACAAAAGGATCTGCTTTAAAACAACAGCCTAAATATCTAACATAATACTTAATTAAAATATGTGCCTACCAAAATCAGAACAGAACAATAATGCCCCTACTAGCATCATTATTTAATATTGTTTTTAAAAGCACTGACAATGTAGAAAGATATGAAGTAAAAATATTAGCAAGAAAGAGACAAAAATTATCATTATGGGTAGATAAAATAATGATGTAGACAAAGGCTGAAAAACTAACAAAGATTTCAGTACAACCATACCTGAATTTAAAATATTCTTATGTGTCAGCAATAACCAGCTAGACCATACAGTGGGGGGAAAGTATGTTCATAATAAAAAATTACAAAATACTTAAAAATAGTTTTAATAAAAACTCTGACCCAGATAAAACTCTAAAAAGATTTACTAGAAGATACATGAATAGAAGAGCTTGACTAAAAGGATAGGTGAAGTATATTCTGGATAAGTAGAGACTAAAACAACTTTTCAAGTGGGTATTTCAATGTCATTTTGGAGGGACTTAGAATTATTATTATTATTATTATCATTATTATTATTATTTATGAGATGAAGTCTCACTCTATTACCCAGGCTGGAGTGCAGTGGTGCAACCTGGACTTACTGCAACCTCTGCCTCCCGGGTTCAAGTGATTCTCCTGCCTCAGCCTCCCAAGTAGCCGGGACTACAGGTGCACGTCTCCACACCCAGCTAACTTTTGTATTTTTAGAAGAGACGGTTTCACCATGTTGGCCAGGCTGGTCTCAAACTCCTGACCTCAGGTGATCCACCCGCCTCGGCCTTCCAAAGTGCTGGGATTACAGGTGTGAGCCACCGGGTCTGGCCTAGAATTATTTTTTTAAGTCTACCTGATAAAATAAACAGTTCAGCCTATTAAAGATAGTTATAAAATTTGAGTGTAATGAAGGAGATACAGCTCTCTTAGACTTTATACCTTAATATAATAGTTCAATTATTAAAGTAGTGCAATACCAGAATAACAAGAGACATAGTAGGTGTAAAAGAATAGATGGCCTGGAAATAGACTCTATTAACAGGAATTTAACACATAATGAAAGAGGAGTCATATATCAATAATCAAAAAAGTACCAACTTGGAAAAGCATCAGTGTATAGCTCCCTGTAAAATCCAACCCAAATATCAGATGAAGTATTGGCTTAAATATAATAAATCAATACCTGTCACCTTCCAAAAAAATTAATACGTGTCAAGCCTCAGAAGGAGGAATGACATTGCAGGCTTGGGAGAAAAAGAGAAAGAAAACATTTTTAAAAAGTAAAATTTAACTACATAAATAAGTTATAACTTTGATATACTAAAATATAAACAAAAACATGCTAACAAAAAATTTTAGAAAATATGGCTAAACTTTAATTTTATAAACATTTTTAAATTAATTTTTTAAAGACCCTAAAAGAGAAATGGGAAAAGAGCATAAACAAAATTCATGAGAAGGTCAACAAATAAAAAGAAGTTCACTCTAAGAAACTGTCAGATTAAGTGCAAATTAAAATAACAACGAGGCATCAGGTTTATGTGTGTGTTTCTCCTATTAAATGGACCATTCATCATGGATGAGATTTTAAGTTAGTACAATTCTTCTGCGGCAATGTAACGCTATGAGGAACCAATTTAAAATTCCTACCTCCTCTCAGGAACTCCATTTCCTGGCACGTAGTCCAAAGAAACAACACAAAATACAGAAAAAAATTAGATGTGCAAAGATGTTCTTTGCAGCTTTTTATCATTAAAAAAAAAAAAAAAAAAAAAAAAAAGGTAGAATAAGGGGACCTGAAGAGTTAACAAAAAGGGAAGAGCTTGGTGAATTACGGCACATCTACGTTCTCCATGGAGTATTATAAAGACACCAGCAAGATGTTTTTGAAAAACATGAGGCAATAAGAAAAATACTGAGGCTATACAGTAATGTTAAGTGAATAAAACACAGGACTGGGCCGGGCGCAGTGGCTCACACCTGTAATCCCAGCACTTTGGGAGGCCGAGGAGGGTAGATCAGTTTGAGACCAGCCTGCCCAGCATGGTGAAACCCCGTCTCTAATAAATAAATAAATAAATAAATAAATAAATAAATAAATAAATAAATAAGCCTGGCATGGTGGCATGAGCCTGCAGTCCCAGCTACTTGGGAAGCTGAGGCAGGAGAATAGCTTGAATCCAGGAGGTGGAGGTTTCAGTGAGCCGAGATCACGCTACGGCACTCCAGCCTGGGCGACAGACCGAGACTCCGTCTCCGTGGGGGGGGGGGGGGGGGGGGAACCACAAGACTGAAAATTGTTATATACCACAGTCATAACTATGTTTTTTAAAACTACATTTTTTAACTATGCTCTATAAACCACAACTACGTTTTTTGAAAAAACTGAGGGTGGAGGGGAGGAACAAAAAGCATGTAATGGCGGCAGCTCCGGTAGACACGTGGCTGGGCAGTGAAAAGAGGCGTGGTAAAGGAGGGGCGTGGGGGGGGGTGGCGGGTGAGTGTTGCCCTTAGATGGAGCGGGCTGGTGGCCTGACCCAGGCTGGTGGGCGAGGTGATGGGGGCTGGGCAGGCTTCCCAACTCTGCTTCTATACTGTGTTCTGCTCTGTCCTCCAGCTGGCCGTTGGGGATCAGGGCCTCTAGGCCAGTAGCCCACCCAGGGGCACCCTGTGTGTGATCCCTAAAGTGTCTTGTTGTCATTTCATGAACTCTGACATCTCCAACGGGCCTTGTATTCCAAACCAAAAGTAAGAGTTTTGATCAGAAGCACTTTGTTTGTTTTTGAGACGGAGTCTGGCTCTGTCGCCCAGGCTGCAGTGCAGTGGCGCTATCTCGGCTCGCTGCAAGCTCCGCCTCCTGGGTTCACGCCATTCTCCTGCCTCAGCCTCCCGAGTAGCTGGGACTACAGGCGCCCGCCACCATGCCTGGCTAATTTTTTGTATTTTTAATACAAAAGACGGGGTTTCACCATGTTAGCCAGGATGGTCTCCATCTCCTGACCTCATGATCCACCCGCCTTGGCGTCCCAAAGTGCTGGGATTACAGGCGTGAGCCAGGGCGCCCGGTCGATAGGAAACACTTTGACCCCCCAGAAGCACTTTGACTCCCCGGAAGCACTTTGACTCCCCGGAAGCACTTTTCTTTTTTTTTTTTTTTAATAACATCCGGGAAGTTGCACAGCGCAAAATCAGACCATTTGGGGCAGTCTTAGGAGTACGGTGTGGGCTCGGACGCCATACTGGGCCTGGATTCTTAGGACTTCTCCAAAGCACTTTGAAATAATCGTGGAAGGACTTTGGCATCTCTAGAACACGGAGAACTGTGATAGACAGTTGAAAAAAGGAGGAAACGTTCCTGAGGCGCCGGAGTGGCCTCAGGGCCCTCTGGCTCGGGCCCGTCAGCACGCGGAAAAGTACCATCGGAGCGGCACTTAGGTAGGATCCCCCAGCAAACACAGGCGCCCCGCAGAGCTCAGTAACGTGGTTTGCGGCAAACAGAGGTGCCCCGGGGAGCTCAGTAACGTGGTGTGGAAGGGGACAGAGGCCCCAAAGGCCTGAAAGCCCCAAAGGAGTACTTTGTGGCCTGCACACCGTGTTTTTCCTGAGGTTCATCCTGCCACAGAAATTCTTTCTCCTCCTCCTCCCATTCCTCAGCCACTGGCGTGATTAGGGCCGGCTCCAAAGACTGCCTAATTTGGAGCATTTGGGGTTCCTTTCGTCCTTGTGATCCCCAATGCAGTCTGCCAGCCCCTTTCTAAAAGAAATGGCTTCTCTGGAGGAGGGCATCTACAGCCTTAACATTAATTCCAAACATAGCTCCTATAATTTCATGAACCCTCAATTTGCAGCTGGAAGTGAGGGTCAAAATGAAACTGAGGAACCAGACAAGTTCCAGAACAGGAAGGGCAGACCTCAGGATTGTGATGCTTCATTGCCTCTGAGGGTTCTCCAGGAGATCCTGGAAGATGACATGCCAAAAGGCAAAGAAGAGGCTGTCACTAGCTCACAATCAAGCCTAGGACAGTGTCCCTACTATGCAGAAAGAGCAGCCAGGAATGCCACTATCTTTGCTCCTCAAAAAGAGAAAGAGTCAGCCCCAGAGATGAGCAGCTCCTATGACAAGAGGGTGACTGTTAGTCCTCCTAAGAAATTCAGTGAGGGGCGACCTAATAAACAAAGTAGAGTCATTTGTGAAAAATGCTCTCCGCCTTTAAATTTTCTGGATGACTGTAACTCCCATTCAGTAATCCGAAATCACAAAGAAAAGATGGTGATTGAGCGCCCCTCTTCAGGGAGTGACTGGTCTGATGTAGGTGGAACCACAGTCATATTCTCTGAAGAGAAGCCATTCTCACTCTGTCTCCCTGTAGTGTCAGAGCCGCCATACTACGCCACTGACTATACCACTTTTCCACCTCATTATAGTCCTTGGCATGACTACACCAGCTCTTGGTTCAGCAATACCAAGTCTTCTTGCTCTCCCTCCCTGGGCAGCAGCAGTAACACATTACAGGCTGGGAAGAGCAGCTGCAGCAGCAGCAGCAGCAGCAGAAGCAAGAACAACATATTCCAGGGTGAGAGGAGCAGCCACCAGAGTTTCCTGAGTGATTATTCCACCAGTTTTTCAGTGAGCTCCCAAAACACGTCCAGAGATCTGAAGATGACAGAGGAAGGCAGATCCAAGAATTCTTCCTTATTTTACTACTCCAGAAATGTGGAAGCAGAGGCGAAGGAGGAGAGAGCATATCAACAGGAGACATTACGACGTCCTTATGGAGGAGATGCATCTAGCTTTCCGCCAAGGACCCTCTGGCAGCCAAAGCAACAGGGTTTCATTGATACCCACTGTCATTTGGACTTGCTGTATTCCAGGCTGCCTTTCAAAGGCACCTTTGCCAAATTCAGAAAAATTTATAGCAACACCTTCCCCAAGGAATTTCAGGGCTGCATTTCTTGCTTCTGCAATCCTCAAAACCTAAGTGATGACCTGTGGGAGGATCAGTTGAAAGATGATCTGGTTTGGGGGGCCTTTGGCTGTCGCCCTCATTTTGCCCATTATTATAACAACTATCAAGAAAGAAATATTTTAAAAGCGTTACGACACCCCAAGGCTGTGGCATTTGGAGAAATGGGCTTGGATTACTCCAGTAAGTGTACCACGCATGTCCCAGAGCAGCAGAAGGTGTTTGAGAGACAGCTGCGGCTGGCTGTCTCTCTAAAGAAGCCCATGATGATCCACTGCCGAGAAGCCGATGAAGACCTACTGGGCATCTTGAAAAAATATGTGCCTTCTGACCACAAGATACACCGGCATTGCTTCACTGGCAGTTACCCAGTCATCGAGCCGCTGTTGAACCACTTTCCCAACCTGTATGTGGGCTTCACGGCAATTCTGACTTATTCTTCTGCTGACCAAGCCCGAGAAACTGTGAAAAAGATCCCGCTAGAGAGAATTATCGTAGAAACCGATGCTCCCTTCTTCCTCCCTCGCTGGGTTTCCAAAAGCTGTTGCCAGTATGCCCACCCAGGCCTGGCCCTGCATACGGTGCGAGAGATTGCCAGAATCAAAGATCTCTCGCTCTCGCACACCTTGGCCATCTTGCGGGAGAACACCCGTCGCCTCTACCATCTTTAAACAGAAAAGGCACAGTCAGGAGTCTTCTCAAGAAAGGAGACTGGTAGCCTGACAAAACATATAGACTAGATTTGAACTCTGCCTATGTCCCGGGTCAAGGATGTATTTGAAGAATTCGTTGGAATGGAGTAAACTAGGACAGGATATTTTCCTCAAAACTTTTTCATAAGACTTCTGCTTCTGGCTGGTAGGGTGGGGTACAATGGGATGGAAGGAGGGTTAAGGTAAACTGCCCTTGATGTTATTAAGGTTTTTCTTCCCAGCAAAAATGCCTTAAGGTAGCCAGTAAAGAAGAGAGCTTGATAGAATACAAAGAGTTTCCCGATCTAAATCCCTGTCCTCTGCAGCCTGCTTTTGATCACTTGGTGAATAAAGTCACCCTCCTACTTGTCTTTAAAAAAATGTAGAATTTTAAAAGTGGGGTAGGTGATTTTTGTATTATATTTGTATATTATAGGAATTCTATTTAAGAAATTTAAAAATCGGTCGGGCGTGGTGGCTCACGCCTGTAATTCCAGCACTTTGGGAGGCCGAGGCGGGCGGATCACTTGAGCCCAGGAATTCGATACCAGCCTGGGCAACATAGTGAAACCTTGTCTCTACAAAAAAAAAACAAAAACAAAAAACAACAGCTGGGTGTGGTGGCACACGCCTGTAATTCCAGCTATGTGGGAGGCTGAGGTGGGAGGATCACTTGAATCCAGGAGTGTCAGGCTACAGTGAGCTATAATCACACCACTGCACTCCAGCCTGGCAACAGAGTGAAACTCCCATCTCTAAAAAAAAAAAAAAAAATGTTTTTTAATAAAAAATAGGCCGGGCGCAGTGGCTCACGCCTATAATCCCAGCAATTTGGGAGACCGAAGCGAGTGGATCATTTGAGCCCAGGAGTTTGAAACCAGCCTAGGCAACATAGAGAATCCCGTCTCTAAAAAAAAAAAAAATGTTTTAAATAAAAAAACGTAAGAATACACAGCACAAGGTAAGCAAGATATACACACAATGAGTTTTCCTTTCCAAAAAAATTTTTCTATCAAAAATTTTTTTAAATTTTAGATGGGAAAAATACTTTTCCAACCTGCTCCTCTCTCCCTGCATTTCTGTGTGGCAAATGCAAGTATTATACTCTACAGTGTTTCTAACATGCAGGAGAGAACCTTGCTGTAATTCACCTTTATTTCTTTAGGAAGAGGAGCGAGCAATGTAGTTCTCAGTGTAGTATATCAAGAGTGGTCTAAATCAAAAAGCACAATCTTCATTTACTTATTCCATGAGTGACGTAAAGAACAGTGCACCTACTCATGTTACTAGTAAAATCTTGCAATGCAAATATGCAAAATTTGTGACATTTTGTAAATAGTTTGCTATGTAAGTGATAGATATTCCATTGAACCTCAAAGAATTACTATTTAGCATTTATTTGTCTGGCATTTGGTGTGTCTACTCTCCCATCCTGGAGGCATCAGAGAGCTGTGAAGGTAGCCGGTAATCTAGAAATTCAGTTTACTCTTAGTGGTCCCTAGGTCATTAGTCCAGAGTCGCAGAGCCTCTCAAGGCCCATTAACAGGCTCCCTGAACCTTGGCAGTCCTTTCAGGGCATGTCGACATTTCGCTTCACTTAAATTTTAGAAAGGCAGCTATTTCTACCTTTAAAGCTCAAAAGAAACAAACCTGCCTACTTTGTCATGGGAGACAGAGGGATTTGCTTTTTCAGTTGGTTTTTATTATATCTAACTTCAAAATTCATACCTGCTTATTAAAAATTTTTGAGACAAGCAAAAATATAAATGTGATTTTTTAAAAACCCAAACAAAAGCAACAGAAGGGAAAATGCACATGGTAAAATTGATTTTTTAAAAATCAATAGAAGAGTCAAATATTGGCAAAATCTGGATATAAAAAATTTGACTCAGGAAAATTGATTTTGGTAGAAATGTGATCATTAAGAAAACTCAGATTGTCAAAAGCCATGATGGACAGCATTCATGTAGACAAAAATTAATGAACCAAACGTTTTCAGTAAAATTTATTGTAGAAAAAAAATCTATTGAAAATATTTCTTAATAGGAAAATATGGTAACAGTTTACCCACATGGAAAAATTGTTCAAAGAATTGAAGTAGCTTGTAGTGGAGAAAAGAGTAAAAAGTAAAAATTAAAAAAAAAAACATGCCAAAAGGGAGTAAAATAGCCCATAATGCTACCCACTTAGAGACAATCACTAACATTTGGAGTAGCTCTTTGGCAGTTTTCTCTAATATTTCCATAGTTACTGGCAAATTCCAGCACTGTACTTACATCAGTTTTGCTAGTTAATACTATTCACTTCATAGTTAGCATAGCTATGCATTCTACTTCCTCTGAGTTTATGATTTAAATATATTGTTTTCTGTATTTTTTGTTTAGGTTTAATTCTATTTGTTTTAAATGATCAACTCAGACAGCATGTGCTTTTTCAAAACTATTGTTACTGATACATAAAATTGTGCTTTGAAATTTGTTTTTCTTTCTGTTCTCTGATGTCTATTTTATTGTGTATTTTCTAATGTCCTAAGCTAAATGCTTAATTTATTTTTAATTTGGAGAACAAGAACAAAGCAGTCAATATCACAAATGTGTCTGTAATTATAACTCTGCTGTATACATGGATTTTTTTATTTTGATAAAGTTTACACACTATAAAAATACAAATGTATTACAAAAATATGGAAATAGTAACAGGAAAAAGTATATGGCATTTCTATTATCTAGAACCCCACTGTTGTTGATGTCTTTCCTTGACACAGTTGTGACCATATAGCTCTGTTAAATTGCATATTCTTCTAAATAATTTATATATTTTTTTCTATCCCTATCTTGCATTTGGGGCTCATTTTATGATTGTTATTCTTTTATCTTTCAATAAATGTTCAAAATGTTTATGTCATGTTTTGAATTTTATTTCTATTTCATGACCTATTATATATGTTTCTTTCCACTACTCACCACTAATCCTTTTATTTCATTACCTCCCCATGGTTGAACTGTTTAATTTGCTTTATCTCTTAATTGGCTAGCAATTAAGCAACTTTTTCAGGAAAAGTATGTGGATAGCATATTTGTGATAAATTATATAACTGAGATCTTACTGCTGCTTTCACTAATGATAACACCCTGGCTGAGTCTAGATTTTCTAAGTCACAAACATTTTCCCCTAAAAGTTATAGATATTGCTTCATTGTCTTTTGGCATTTAGTATTGCTGAGAATTCCGATGTCAACTTCTCCTTTGAGGGTTAAATTACTTTTTCTGTCCTGATGCTTGGTAATTTCCTTGCTTTATCCTTGAAAATTTGTCAGGGTAGATCTAATTATTGATCTCTTTTTTTATTTTCTCTGGTACAGAATAAGTATTCTATCTGCCGGTCTACGTCTTTCTATAATCCAGAAAGTTGCTTTTGTTTTTATTGTTTTCTTATGGTATGCTTAATCAATTTGGTTGCTTTTAATCTAACCTTTAATTCTTTAGGAACAATTGTCTGCATGTTAGAGCTCCATCCTCTGTCCAACCTGCCATTATCTCATTGCTCTGTTATCTTTTTCCATTGCATTTCAGGGTAATTTCTCAAGTTTACCTTTTCCATCACTCATCCCATTCTCCCAGTTTTAATATTTTTCTTTACCACATATAATGCATTTTTAGATTCCTCACATTTTATACTTCTTCAGCAATCTCCCTTTGACTGCAGTCTCATTCAATAATATTTTAATTTGCTTTTACTTCTCACTTTGTGTTTTATACTTCCTTACACAAAGCACATTGTTAACAAAAATATTTATTTTTTCTGTAGAAAACATCCTTTTAAAATAAGTATTTTTCTTCCTCTGTCTTTTGAATACTATGTTCTCCATTTATGTTGTAGAATCTTTTCAGAAACCTTAAGTTTCTTTGTTCAATCCTGAACAAAGAGCAGTCTATCTAGGCTGGTGTTTTCCACAAAATAGGGTGGGTGGGTGGGTTTTCTTTCACTCCCTTCACCATCTATCCTAATGTTCTTAGATCCCTCCTCTCTGGTTAATATAAATTCATATAGAGTGGTCAAGAGAAGTAGGAAGGGAGCTGGAACCATGGGTAGTCCCCAGCAGGAAAACCTTCTAATTTTCCATATAAACATTTTATGAATTGACCCAACCTCCACTCCAGGAAGAGTGGCCAGTCCTTTGTATGCCATTGCCTGTTCCATCAGAGAAAAGCCCGAATGCAGGGCCTGCTTTGACTTCAGTGTGACTATATTTCTGGGCCTCCTAGTGACACTCTTACGCCATCAATAGTTGTGAAAGTGAACCAGGTGGAAACCCCTACAGGTTGTCCTAACCCCCAAATCGATTCTTGTGACTTTCTCGGGAAGTGAAATTGCAAGTTGGTTTGGGTATATTCTTTCATTATGATCCCATCTGCACTATATCAGGTGGAAACTCTTAAAAGTTTGCAACATGAAGATGGAACCCCTCCCTGGCCTCCAACACTAATTTAGTTTCTCCACATTTTAAAATTTTGCAGTGATTTCAATTGGGATTGTGGAGGTGGGGGTACATCTAAATACCAATGCTCAAGTTATAATCTCACTCCAAATTCTTATTTTTTTCCCTCTCACTTCATTTTTTGATAAATGTATGTTCCTATGGATACTGTGTTTATATAGGCGTATCTTATTTTAAGAAAACTCAAGTTATACAAACCTGAATCTCATTTAGCATGTTGAACATAAGAGATGGTCAACAAAGGTAAGTTGCATAAATGAATAACAAAAAAGGTAAATTATAGAGGGATGACTTCCAAAGAATATTTTTGTGTCACAAAAATATCATAAACCTATTTATAATTGATACTCAAATTGTCATGACTAAATCTACGGTTTAAGATAAAATGCACCTGTATGGGCAATATAAGCATTCATGAAATTTAGTTTTACTTGTCTGCATAAGACATGATTTTGGCCGGGCGCGGTGGCTCAAGCCTGTAATCCCAGCACTTTGGGAGGCCGAGATGGGCGGATCACGAGGTCAGGAGATCGAGACCATCCTGGCTAACACGGTGAAACCCCGTCTCTACTAAGAAATACAAAAAATAGCCGGGCGAGGTGGCAGCGCCTGTAGTCCCAGCTACTCGGGAGGCTGAGGCCGGAGAATGGCGTGAACCCGGGAGGCGGAGCTTGCAGTGAGCTGAGATCCGGCCACTGCACTCCAGCCTGGGCTACAGAGCGAGACTCCGTCTCAAAAAAAAAAAAAAAAAAAAAAAAAGACATGATTTTATGATGCATAAAAATGGAACGGGAAGTGGCTAGAATGCTAGAATGTTCATGTAGCTTCATCACTAATTAACTACAGCAATGGTACAAACCACTTAAGCTCTTTGTTCACTGATTAACCTTTCAGCAAAAATTAGAAAATCAACACTTGCTAACCACAGTGATAACCACAGCACTATTTAAAGAATTAAGAAAATTATGTATATATAACAGGGCTTTGGAGAGAAAATGAATGTATAAAAATACTGAATAATATATAAATCAGTGTAGGATGCAAAGCTGGAAGCTTGAAAATACTGTCAAAACCATATCTAAAATAGTCTTCACATCCTTATGGAGTCTATTGCGCAAGCAATTAAAAAACACTTGATATTACTAAGAGAAGAGATTCCAAACCACTGTTTAAAATCAGACTTCCTGGAAAAATCATACTAGGACTAGAAGAAAGGGGGTCACCCTATCCCACAGATACCACATTGCTAACCATGGAGTTTTATAAACTGAATCAAGAAAACTGACATTCAATACGAAAAATAGAAATGGAAAACACCTACCATATAAGTGATTATATATATATGTGTGTGTGTGTGTTTGTGTGGATATATATATATGATTGTTCCTTTATCTTTTATAATACTTTTCCTTTATCATATATATACACATACACGTATGGAAATATGTAGCTTCAGTACCCCATATCCGAAATTCTTGAGACCGGAGTGTTTCAGATGTTTTTCAGATTTTGGAATATTTGCATATACATAATGAGATATCCTGGGGATGGGACACAAATCTAAGTAAGAAATCATTTATGTTTCATACACACCTTATACACATAGCCTAAAGATAATTTTATGTACTATTTTTAATGATTTTGCACATGAAACAAAGTTGTGTGCATTGAACCATCAGAAAGCAAAGGTGTCACTATCTCAACCACTCATATGGACAATCTGGTTATTTGGCATAATCATCATTCCTGACTGAATCTATATGCTTTGGATAAGCAATCATTTTCTTACACTTACTCACATGTGATATGGTTTGGATCTGTGTACCCACCCAAATCTCATGTCAAATTGTAATTCCCAATGTTGGAGGTGGGTCCCGATGGGAGGTGATTGGATCAAGGGGGTGGATTTCCCCCTTGGTACTATCCTCACCATACTGAGTTCTCATGAGATCTGGTTGTTTAAAGGTATGTGGCACCTCCCCACTCTTTCTTTTCTTCCTGCTCCAGCCATGTGAAGTGCCTCACTCCCCCTTTGCCTTCTACCATGATTGGAGGCTGCCTGAGGCCTCCTTATAAGCAGATGTGCCATGCTTCCTGTACAGCCTGCAGAACCATAAGCCAACTAAACCTCTTTATCATTTACCCAGTCTCAGGTATTTCTTTTTCTTTTTTTTTTTTTTTTTTTTTTTTGAGACAGAGTCTCGCTCTGTTCCCCAGGCTGGAGTGCAGCAGTGGTGTGATCTCGGCTCACTGCAACCTCCACCTCCCAGGTTCAAGCAATTCCCCTGCCTCAGCCTCCTGAGTAGCTGGGATTACAGGCACACGCCACCATGCCCAGCTAATTCATATGCTCTATTTTTTTAGGGGGGAAGAAACATCAGAAGCAGTTGAGGGACCAGGAAATAGGTCCTCTAGAGATGAGGAGGCATTCTGCTGGATGGCTTTCTTAAATGTTTCCTCCAGAGTTATCAGCCTCATTAATAGAGGTTTTTGTCTCATAAGTGCCCCTGATTTTATCAACTGACATGGTTTCTTGTTCTGTTATGAATGCATATGGCTCTAGTCATCCAATAATCCCATCACAATTTCACCACATCATCTATAGGCACTTTTTTTTTTTTTTACAGTTAGCAATGTTATCATCATCACCTTGATTTAGAACCATTTCAGCTATTATAGGTTGGTGCAAAAACAATTACAGTTTTTGCCATTGAAAGCAATGGCAAAATTTTTGCCATTTCTTTCCTTGTTTCATAATCAGCATACCATTAAATGGCACGTGTTCACTGTGACACTGATGGACTCACTCTTTCAATACACGTTCAAGACCTTCGTTTTTAGCTTTATGCAGTGTTTTTCTACTTTTCGTTAACCTCTATACATCACTTTTGCATAGAGCTTCAACTGTTTATCATTCTGTTTCTTCAGGTCATATATTGTGGTCACTCCAACACCATACTCTCCTGTAAGACACTTCACACTTACACTGCTGTCCAGTTTCCCCCACAGCTTGACTTTCTATGCTACAGATACACATAAACCTTCCTCTTACCCATAAGGCTATCTTCAGACCTATTTGACATTTTCAACAATATCTTTACACCACAGAGCAGAGAATAAGCAAAAATACACAATGAGTAATGCACGAAGGTCTTGGTCCTACACGGGGCATTGTGGGGAACGTGCCATTGGCATATCCAGCCTGCACATGTGCCATTTTATTATACTTTGTAGGCATGCTTGTTTGGGGGAATCTGGGCATGTGCAAAGAATCTATATTGTAGGTGAAGGGGGTTGGGAGGGCTTCTTCTTCCCTTGGGATGCTGAATAAACTGCGTTGTGCACTTGTATTTTGACTGTGACCCATCACATGAGGGCAGGTGTAGAATTTTCCACTTGTGGCATCATGTTAGCACTCAAAAAGTTTTCAGATTTGGTATACTCTGTGTGTGTGTGCGCGCGTGTGTGTGTGTGTGTAAAATTAGCAGGAATAATATGAGAGCCAAGGCAAAAACACTCCTTCATGCCATCATTTTGTGGTATTATGGTTTTGTTTGTTTGTTATTTTGAGACGGAGTCTCGCTCTGTCACCCAGGCTGGAATGCAGTGATGCAATCTCCGCTCACTGCAAGCTCTGCCTCCCGGGTTCACGCCATTCTCCTGCCTCAGCCTCCCGAGTAGCCGGGACTACAGGCGCCCGCCACCACGCCCGGCTAATTTTTTGTATTTTTAGTAGAGACAGGCTTTCACCATGTTAGCCAGGATGGTCTCGATCTCCTGACCTCACGATCCACCCCCCTCAGCCTCCCAAAGTGCTGGGATTACAGGCATGAGCCACCGTGCCCGGCCGACATTATGTATTTTTAAAAGGCTGGATTCCATGCAAAAGATCAAAAGAAAGATGCTTGGATATGATGCCCTTTATGTTCTCCAATCCAAAGAATTTGTTCTATAATTCTAGTAATTACCCAATGAATTGGACCTCCCCATACATTGGATGATTTTAATGATCCCAAAGTATGTTATTTATTTCCCACAAGTGCATCAACAACCAAAGTCACAAAATGGATATTTCATACTGAAAGCCTCCCTTACTGATGGAAAATAATACAAATCAACCAGCCACAGAATACCTGCTAAGTTCAAAGCTCTGTGCAGTGGATACAACACTCAATAAGACAATCTCTCCAGCTACAAAGGGTACACAGTCAAGTAAGGGGAATAAGACTATATGCAAATAACTGCAAAACAGAGTATGGTACCTCCAAATAATGGTAATGCATTGGAGATAAAAGCTAAAAGCCATTAGGAAAGACTTAATAATATTGCAGCTCTGTATATATTGCCAAGTTGTCTTCCATGTGTCAGGTGTTGTGCTAAGGCCTGAGAATTCAAAGCTAAATAAAATAGCCAACACTGATTAAGTACTTATAATGGGTCAGGCATTGTATTAAGTACTTTTATACTCTATCTCATTTACTCCTCACAAAACACCAATAAAGTAGGTAATACTGTGATTCTCATTTTATAGAGGTCAAGATTTGGGAGGTTAAGTAATCTATGCACCGTCTCAAAGTAAAAGAATGAGACAGCTGGGAACTCCAGTTGCCTAGCCTCAGAGGCCACAAACTTAACCACTATGCCCTGAACTGCCACAAAATCTCCACTCACTCCTGCTCAGTGGAGGACACAGAGAAGACTAATAAACGTTTATGAAAATGCTCCAAAAGGAGAGGAAATTGCCAATCACCTGAAAGTATTAAGCAGAAGGCATCATGGTGGAGGTAACATCTGAAATGGGTCTTCAATGGGCTGAAAGATGGAGGAAGTGGACAAGAGGGGAAGGGCATTCTCTGCAAAGGGGAACAGTATGTGCAAAGTTATGGGAGCATAGGAGTATTCGGTATGTGGGGTACTGCAAGTCATTTTGTGTGGCTAAGGGTTGAGTGGTGATGGGGGAGCAAAGGAGATGAGACTACAAAGGTACAAGAGCCAAAATATAGGTGGTCCCTAAGCCATGAAAAGGAGTCTAAACATTTTAGGAAGTTAACTCTGTAGCAGAGTGGGCAGTCGAGAAAGGGAATTATACTGAAGGCAGGGATGCCTTCAATGGAGGCTACTCTCCAGGTGAAAGATGAACTAGGATGGCAGCAGTGGCCATGGAAAGAAGGAGACTGATGAAAGGGAGATTTCAGAGGGAAACGAGAGGACTTAGGTCAACTGATCGGTGTTGGGAGAGGGGTGGATAATGGCAGTTCTCTTATTTGTGTAAGCATACACAAAAATATATAATTTAGTAAGTTCACATTTAGAAGCAATTCAAATAATAAGCCAGTGTGGCTTAGTCTCAGGATGGTAGTATATTCAAAGAAAAGGCCCAACAACTAATAGCAATTGAAAATCCTGTTTCATCTTCACTTAGACCTCCAAGGAAAATCTAAAGGTGATCCAATTTATGCTCCCCATCTACACTTCCCCCCGAAAAAAGCCTTTTCTCTCTCTTTCAATTATCACAAGTCTCACATTTCATCACCATCAGTGCTCTCCCACTCACACTCTCTCTCCCTCCTATCCCCTTCTTCCTTTTCTATATCCCACAAAGCATAAGAACAACGGAAAAAGTCAGAAGAATCCTTAGAGCATGGAGGCGGAAAAAAGTGGAGTGAGCAAAGACAAATTTTTGTTCAGCAGGCAGGGTATGTGGAAAAAGAGAAAGCTGGGAACACACAATAATATTATCTCCTTTACCTATCCATAAGAACCAAAGCTTCAATTCATAAAGCTGACTATAAAACCCAAGTAGACCAGAATTGAAAATAGTTTTAATATGTAAAACTATTAAAATATAATATTTTGATATGCAAATATAAATACAAAAATAAATGCTTTGAAATTCTGAATGAAAAATATCAACAAGTAGAATCAAAGAGAAATAGTAAAATGCATGCAAAACATATTTCATATTTTAAGCCAAAAAAAGGGGGGGAACATGGTAGACTGCAAAGGAAGTAGAATTTCAATTAAACATAAAAGGACCTGCATGAAATTTCTAGAACCTAGAGGATCATGGTATAAAATCTATGAGTACAGTTATGAATAATAGGCATGTAAATACAATTGTAGCAGCCTATTACTGACTTCTATTAGTTCAGAATAATGAAAAAATAATTTAAAAGGTAGTTATTTATCACCTTTCCTCCTAAAAGACCATTAAGTAAATTTGCTAAAATAGAAGAGACATGACAAAATCTTTTGTTTAAACAATATATGATTTTATGAACTACCCTAATTTCAACATAAATGGTGCACAGGACAATTGGAAAGAGCAATACATTGATAGCTTAATAGCTGCTTTTTAGAACTCACTGGTCTCAGTGGTAGCATCTCCAAACTTATTCTTCTAGAAAATCCCAGAATTTATCCCAAAGAAAAATGCAAGAATCCTGTAGCACAAATGAGCACTGGGATAGTCCCAGCTTATGCTTCACTTCCCCTAGGAAAACTGCTCTCCCCACCCCATGTAAGGAAATAATTCTTCGTGACTACTATGTCCTAGGCATTTGACATGCATTACCCATTTGATGCTCACAGAAACTCTAAGGTGGGTTTTGTTATTCCCACTTGACAGATGAGAGAACTCAAGCTAAGAGAGGTTAAAAACATGGCCAGGATGAAATAGGTAATAGATGGTAAATCCAGGTTCTAACTCTCAGTCTAACTGAAAAGCCTTGTTTTTTCTACTATACCAAACAGCCTCTCATTAAAGAGGTATTGCAGACAGGCCATGTTTCCAAAGAATACCCTAGACACTGCACACAGAGTTAATTTCAGACAACACTCCATTTGAAGAGACACATATACCCTGGGTCCAGCCCTAGGGGAAAGGGGAAGGGGAAGGGCCCTAGTAATAATATCAATGATGGGCTGCGCACGGTGGCTCTCGCCTGTAATCCCAGCACTTTGGGAGGCTGAGGCAGGTGGATCACGAGGTCAGGAGTTCCAGACCAGCCTGACCAACATAGTGAAACCCCATCTCTACTAAAAAAAAAAAAAAAATACAAAAATTAGCTGGGCGTAGTGGCGCGCACCTGTAATCCCATCTACTCAGGAAGCTGAGGCAGAAGAATCACTTGAAACCGAGAGGTGGAGGTTGCAGTGAGCTGAGACCACGTCACTGCACTCCAGCCTGGGCGACAGAGCGAGACTCCATCTCAAAAAAAAAAAAATCTATGACGATGATGATGATGACAACAATGATGATACTCTCCTAAGAAGAGAAGTCAGCAACTGCAAGGCCAGAAACAGGAGAAGACAAAGTAAGGAAGGGAAGAAAGCTAAATAGGGCACTCACAATAGAAGATGAATAAAAATTGATGAAAGTAAAGAGAATGAGGATGAAGAGATAGAAGAAGTCCAATAAAAGAGAAAAGAAAATAGAAAAAAGGTAAAAAATAAAATAAAAATAAAAATAAAAACCAGAAGGGGAAGGGACAAGAAAATTGAGAGAGATAGAATAAAAGAAAAGGAAATGGGACAACATTGAAAAAAGAATGGAGATAAGCATTTCTTCATACCTTTGAATAATGTGGCGTTATTAACATCTTAAAGTATTTTAAAACCCCTGAAGGAGGTTAGAGAGTAATTTGAAAAAGTGGAACCAGAATGTTTTAAAGTAAAGGGTTATAAAACCAGAGGACTAAAAAGGACTGTCAAATGCCCAGAAATCTGGTATAGTAGATTATTACATGAATTTGCTACACTTTGTTTATATACACATTGTCAAAGCTATGCCTCAAATCTTAAATCTCAAACAGTAAGCTAGACTCCAGGGCAGACGCACCATAAGATCCCGGTTATCTGAAATCCAAGAACATGAAAGACTAAGCTATGGTGATAGAAGTCAGAACAATGGGAAAGGGCTAAACAAAATGGGGGAATAAGGGAACCTCCTGAGGCAACAGAGACATTCTAGATGGTGTCTGGGGTGGTGGTTACACAGATGCATACATTTGTCACAACTAATGGAATTGTATACTTAAAATAGGCTCATTTTGGCCAGACATGGTGGGTCATGCCTGTAATCCCAGTGCTTTGGGAGGCTGAGGTGGGCGGATCACCTGAGGTCAGCAGTTCAAGACCAGCCTGGCCAACATGGTGAAACCCCGTCTCTACTAAAAATACAAAAATTAGCCAGGAGTGCTGGCGGGCACCTGTAATCCCAGCTACTTGGGAGGTTGAGGCAGGAGAATCGCAGGAACCCAGCAGGGAGAGGTTGCAGTGAGCAGAGACCGTGCCATTGCACTCCAGCCTGGGCAACAGAGCGAGACTCTGTCTTACAAAAAAAAAAAAAAAAAAAAAAGACTCATTTATTACATATAAATTATACCTCAATAAAATTGATTTTAAGAATTAAAATGAAGTTTACCTCAATAAATGAGGACTCAAACAGCAAAATCCTAAAGAATACAGTTATTCTGTATCCTGAACATGATGGTGGTTACATGAATCTATATATGGGATAAGATGCCATAGAACTATTAAACTAAGGGGGGAAAAGTTAGTGCATCTAAAAACTGGTGAAATCCAAATAAGGTTTGCAGTTTAGTTAATAGTATTATACTGTAAACCAAAAATAAAATTCTAAGCCCCCCAGTCATCTGAACAGATCCCTCCTCTAGGCCAAGGACATTCCAAAGTTAGCCTGAAAAACTAGTTTCAGGCCATGCTGGGAAGGGGGAGCCAGATATTCCTTATTATACCCACATCCCTTTTGGAATTCAGGAAAAATTGACCAGCATTATCATCAACGCAGACCTTAAGTCTGATAAGAAACATTTACAGTCTATTCCATCTGAAGCCTGCTTCCTGGGGGCTTCATCTGCATGATAAAACCTTGGTCTCCACAAGCCCTTATCATAACTCAGACATTCCTTTATATTGATAATAACTCCTTCAACCAATGGCAAATCAGAAAATCTTTCGATCTGCCTGTGACTTGGAAGCCTCTCCCCAGCTTTGTGTTGGCCTGCCTTTCCAGATCAAACCAATGTATATCTTACATATATTGATTGATGTATTATGTCTCACTAAAATGTATGAAAGCAAGCTGTACCCCGACCACCTTGGGCACATGTCATCAGGGCCTCCTCAGGCTGTGTCACAGGCACATCCTTAACCTTGGCAAAATAAACTTTCTAAATTGATTGAGACCCATCTCAGATACTTTGGGGTTCACAATGCCAATGCTGATTTCCTGCATTTTTGTTCTTGTTTTACCATGTTGCAGAAGGTAAAATCCTGGTTTTGATAAGGCATTATGGTTATATAAGATGTTATCATCGGGGAAAGCTGTGAAAAGGGTATTCAGGAACTCTCTGTACCATTTTTGTGACTTTTTGTGAGTCCAAAATTACTCCAAAAAAATTGTATTAAGAATACAGCTAGATTATATGGTCTATGGCATTTGTGCTATCACCCACTATCAGTGTTACAAAAAGTGAGTTTACCATAGGGCAGAGTCCTGCTAATGCAAAATAAAGGAAGGTAAAGAATTTTTTTTTTTTTAATATTTCAAATAAGCTTGTAGCTGGTTTGAATTCAGAGGGGGAAAATACATAAATAACCATGACTTCTATAGATTAAAAATTCAGAACAAAATATAAATCAGCCTAAAATTTAAGTCAACAAGTCAAATAGTAACTATCAGTTTCTTCCTAATTTGTGAACTAAAATCTTACAAATGACAAGGATTTTATGTTCAAAATAACTATAATTAGTGTGCACAGAGGATGAGGCAGCAAGAGGGTAGTCATCTGTAAGACAAGGAGAGAGGTCTCAGGAGAAACCAACCCTGCCAGCACCTTGACCTTGGACTTCCAGCCTCCAGAACTGTGAGAAAACAAATTTCTGTTTAAGCCATCCAGTCTGTAGTATTTAGTTATGGTGAAACTGCCTTTACAAAAATCATAATTGAGAAAATTATTACAGTGAAAGAGCTCTGACCTAACCAACTCCATCTTGCTTCTAACCTCCAAGCTGTCCTTGTTCAATCTGAGGTATAGGTCGAACTAACTTCAGGAGAAACTTAGTGTATAGTTTAGCTTTGAAACAAAGACATACTAGCCCTTTCCCAAAACAACTCCTTTCCTGCCTAGGGACTAGACTGCCTTTGCAGAACTAACAAATTAGCCACAAGATTATAAATTATGGTTTACAAGTCACATAGCTGGAGGCGGCAAGATTCTAAACCTCCCCAAATTGCTCCTGGGGATAAATAAGATCATTATTATAAAACCTAACATCACCAGGTGCGGTGGCTCACACCTATAATCCCAGCACTTTGGGAGGCCGAGGCAGGCGGATCACAAGGTCAGGAGATCGAGACCATCCTGGCCAACACACCGAAACCCCGTCTATACTGAAAATACACAAAATTAGCCGGGTGTGGTGGCACAAGCCTGTAGTCCCAGCTACTTGGGAGGTTGAGGCAGGAGAATCGCTTGAACCTGGGAGTTGGAGATTGCAGTGAGCCGAGATCGCGCCACTGCCCTCCAGCATGAGCGATAGAGTGAGACTCTGTCAAAAAAAAAAAAAAAAAAACTAACATCAGTGCTTGAGGTACTTTGCAGACCCTGTTTTCGATGGATCAGTTGGCACCACCCAGATTGATAAACTGGCTCATCTGGTCTTGTGGCCCCCACCCAGGAACAACTCAGTGCAAGAGGACAGCTTCAACTCCCTATGATTTCCAACCTGACCAATCAGCACTCCCCACTTTCCAACCCACCCCCTCCCCGCTCCACCCTGACCAAATTATACTTAAAAATCTCGATTCCTGAGGTTTGTGGGAGACTGATTTGAGTAATATTAAAACTCTGGTCTCCCGAACAGCCAGCTCTGTGTGAATAACTCTTTCTCTATTGCAATTCCCCTATCTTGATAAATCGGCTCAGTCTAGGCAGCAGGCATGGTGAACCAGTTGGACAGTTACAATGGCAACCCAAACAAAGTAATATTTTAAGCTGTAATTTATACACCATAAAATTGACTACTTTTAAGCATACAGTTCAACGGTTTTATGTAAATTTACAGAGCTGTGTAATCATCACCACAATCCAGTTTAGAACATTTCTATCACCCCCCCCACAAAAGTCCCCTCTCCCACCATCAGCCCCAGCCAACTGCTGATCTGCTTTCTCCTAAGTATTTGCCTTTTCTAGGATTTTACATATATGGAATCATATAATAGGAAGTCTTCTGTGTCTGGTTTCTTTTACTTAGTGTAATGTTTTTGAGGTTTGCCCATGTTGTAACATATATCATTAGGTTTCTTTGTTGCTGAATAGTTTTCATTATGTGGATATACCATATTTTGTTTATCCATTATTACTTAAGGGACATTTGGGTTGTTCCCTGTTTGGGGGCTACTATGAATAATGATGCTATAAACATTCACACACAAGATTTTGTGTGAACATGTTTTAATTTCTTTTAGATGGATACGTAGGAGTAGAATTACTGGGTCATGCAGCAAGTATATGTTTAAGAAACTGTCAAACTGTCTTTCAAAATGGCAGCACCATTTTACATTCCTAGCAGGAATGTATGAAGGTTCTAGTTTCTCCACAGGCTCACCAACACTTAGTGAGTGGTAAGAGTCTTAAAATTATAGCCATTCTAATGGGGATGTAGTGGTATCTACAAAAGTTTAAGTTCAAAAAGACAATTTTAACTTTGGACTAATCAGAATAAGCCACAGGCCTAGTTACTGATAAAAAGTTTTGGCCTGAGGGAAGGGCCTTAAAATGTTGTCAAATAGCTACATTCTAGGTTTTAGAAAAGAGGGGAGGAAGAACTGTCTTCTTTAGTAAAAGGTTCATTTATGATTCTCATTCTTTTTATTCCAAAAACATTTATTCCAGACTTGGGGATTATTTTTATTAAGTGCCTTTTGAATTTCAAAAGAAGATTAAAGAAACCCACATAATATAATGAATTTGGAAACTTTATCACTTTATTTTTTTTTTTTTGAGACGGAGTCTCGCTCTGTCGCCCAGCCCAGGCTGGAGTGCAGTGGCGCGATCTCGGCTCACTGCAAGCTCCGCCTCCCGGGTTCACGCCATTCTCCTGCCTCAGCCTCCCGAGTAGCTGGGACTACAGGCGCCCACAACCGCGCCCGGCTAATTTTTTGTATTTTTAGTAGAGACGGGGTTTCACCGTGGTCTCGATCTCCTGACCTTGTGATCCGCCCGCCTCGGCCTCCCAAAGTGCTGGGATTACAGGCGTGAGCCACCGCGCCCAGCCACTTTATCACTTTAATATAAATTTAAAGACTAAGTGTTTTATTCTTAGTGACAAATGCAGAATGCATAGTTGAGAATTTGGGGCATGACATGGTTGATTTCAGGCAAGATTTTTTATTTCTTCTCTAAAACTGAATAGCTGAAGATCTGTGTAATTGTGATGTAAAACATGGGATTAAAATGGCAATGTATTACAATTACATTGTCTTATAATTATACATGTTGGTGTCTTTTATGACATGCTAATAGCAGGAGTCAGATAATCTAAAAATTATATAAACCTATGGAAAGATTTCCATTTGAAATTTCAGGTATGGTTTAAAGGTTTAAATGCATTTTCCAGTTTTTTTTTAAAAGCTTAATTATATTTTATTTTTATATATACTGATTATATTTTATAACATTCCTAACTGGCTTTAGGCAAAACTTCGAGAATCTGTATTTACGTATTATTCTTTGTTAACCAAGTGAAATTGTAATGTACCTGATCATTCTTTAATCTCCCTGCAGGAAAATTAAAAATTCTAGCTAGTACTGGGTAAGAAAGAGAAAAGTAGCCCCTGACATCCAGGAGTTGGCCTATACCATCAGCTGGTCTTCGTGCTGCTACAAGCTGGCCTGGCACCCACAGCTAGGCCTTGGTGTTCTCCTGCTGAACAAGAATAATTTCAGAGACCACCAACATCAGACAAGGCTACTCTGTGACCGTGATGGATCAAGACAAAACCAAGACCACTCCACAGTCACATCTAAACACAGACAGAAAATGAACCTTGTCCAGCCACAAAATGTCAAACACCCCCCTCTCCTGGCTCACAGAAGTGACAGCTGCTTCTCTCCCAATTATAGGTATAGACTCACTCTAGTCTGTTCTCTCTATAATGAGATTTATTAAGATACCCAGTTGTAGAAGTACCCCTACTTCCTGATAGCACCCAATCCCGAGCAAAGCCCTGCTTCCTTAATCACTCCCCACAATTACTTAACACAAGCCCAAATCCTATAATAAGCCTTTTCTAACACCTGCTTCATTAGACATCCCACAGTTGCTTAGGGTGTGTTTTTCCCTTGCTGCAAATGAATAATAAACTAGCTTGTTTAATCCAAAAAAAAAAAAAATCAAGATGACCCAAGGGACCAAATTATATTTTAAAAATCTATTTTTATATTGTTCAAATCATAGAGTCACACAGTGCTACATAAATAATCAGCTCATTACAAACTTGATGTCAATTAATGTAAGTGATTAAAATTCCAATTGTGCGGTCAGTAGTTTTGATTATAATCATTATGTTTACAATAGATGGAAAAAAAGAAATAATATTTTTAAATGTATGCATATCCCATAAGATCAACTTTTATCTTGCCACTTACTATAATTGAGTCATTTGTGAAATAGCAAACAAATTAGGCTAACTAGGAGCTGTTGACAAATGAAAAATGAGAGCAAAATTGTAGAGTCTATGTAAATGGGGCTTAACATCCAGACGAAAGTCATATAAAAACATTCAGTCATTTGTATATTTCTAAATATTCCAACGTTTTATAAAAGCAGCTAACTATAGATCTTATACAGCCACCACAGTGTAGCATAAACTGCTAAATGCCAAATTTCAATTAATAATGAAGTAGTGGGTGCCTGATGTAATTAGAGAGTCCTAGACCATGAGATCCAGGGTCTGGGCTCAGTTCTAGGATAAACAAGCTGAATTTGACTTTAGTCAAGTCTTAGACATAAATTGCCAGAGGTAAAAGGGCCTTACAGATCAGCTAGCCAAGTCTTGCATTATAGTTAAGGAAACTGAGGCTCGGAGAGGTAAAGTGACTAAGGCACAATCACACGTATAGTTAATGGCGGGACCAGAACCAGAATCAGTGCCACCAACACCCAGTCTCAGACTATGGTTCCTGCTCCATTTCTCCTTGAGAATGATTCTTCATTTATACGGTGAGGACAACCATCAACATTTGCTTCTTACTCATGGAGGTACTGGGATGATGACTGGAAATAACTGGTGTGAGTGACACATTTTGTGACTTGGACGGTGTTCGTGTTCTGTGTTCAGACAGTTATGATTATGGAGTAGTCTTGTTTTTGTCTTGGTCCCACCATAGTCTGCTTTTATTTAAATGAATTCAATGAAATAACTAAGTCTTTGAAGGGTGGATGCAGTATTAAGCAAAATTCTCTTGCCTGCTTTTAGAAATTCTCCCGATGCTAGGGGTTTTAAGCAAGTAGTACACACACTGTGTTTCTCAATGGAAACAGTATTGGCATTTGAGGTAGAACAATGCTTCCCCAATGTAGGGTTGCCTTCCCCACATTGCAGGATATAAAATATACACTTGGCCCCTGGATACTCAATGGTAGCAGCACCTCCTGATCAGGGCTGGCCCTAGGGTGAGGTGATTTAAAACATCAAAATTAATGCAAGCCAGGAAAATTAATGTAATCCCAGCACTTTCGGAGGCTGAGGGGGGTGGATTACCTGAGTTCAGGAGTTCAAGACCAGCCTGGCCAACATAGCGAAACTCCGTCTCTACTAAAAATACAAAAATTAGCTGGGTGTGGTGGTGGGCGCCTGAAGTCCCAGCTACTCGGGAGGCTGAGACAGGAGAATCACTTGAACCTGGGAGGCGGAGGTTGCAGTGAACCAAGATCGTGCCACTGCACTCCAGCCTGGGCAACAGAGCAAGATTCCACCTCAAAAAATAAAATAAAATAAAATAAAACAAAAATAATGCAAAATATCCAGGAGGAACAAAATATCAAAATGCCAAATTTTTAATAAAGATTGGATCAGTGTTACTGATTTTTCCTTTTGCCTCAGGCTCCAGTATAACTTCCATGGCACAGTAACTGATCTTGTCTTTAATTAAAATGTTGGCATTTTGTTCATCATGAATTTCTGGCATTAATTTGATTTTTTTAAACATTATACTAGCTTAATAATAACTAGATAATAATAAAATATTACCTAGCTTAATTGCTGAGTGTGGGAGTACCCCTTAAATGTTGCACCGAAGGCAAGTGCCTCACTTGCCTTACCCTAGTTCGGCCCTGCTCCTGATCATTGTGACAACCCAAAACACCTCCACATATTTCCAAATACCTTGCTAGGTTGAGAATCTCTGAAATATGGCTTGATTTTTCTCATATAACTACAAGTCCGAAGAGAGGCAGCCTCTGCCTTAAACAGTGGCTCCATGATGCCAGCAAGGACCTAGGTTTCTTTTATCTCTGTCATGCTCACAAGATGGCTGCTGTGCCCTAGGAATTATGTCCTAGTGTAACCGCACCAGACTAATCTAGTTCAACTTTTATATAACAAAATCGTGAGTTGTTTTTCAGTTGCCGTGGACCCCAGGGTCGAAGGTCATACAACCCGAGCATGACCAGTTGAACCAAGTGTGCACAGGTGAAATCTAAGTGCTTGGACCAAGGAACAGGGACTGAATTAAGAAATGGACCCCATATGGCAGGATCCAGGAACCAAAGAGATCACGCTCTGGTGTCACCCCATAGCAGGATCCAGTTAGATTATGCCTCCCAGCATCACCTCATTGCAAGATGCAATCAGATCACACCTCATTACACTATGCTTATAAAACCTGACCCAGCCCCCAGCTCCAGGAGACAGGTTTGAGCGTTTCCTCCTGTCTCCTTGCCAATCAACTCAATAAACCTTTCTTGCTGAAAAAACCTTGTGTTTTGGCATTCGGCTTTCCCTTGCATGCAGGTAAATGGACCCAGTTTGGTTCGGTAACACTAGTTCCAGACAGGAAAAACAAAAGGAGGGCAAAAGGCAAGGAAATCATACCCGCTGAGCTTGTTTTCATTAGAAAAATAGTAACTTTCCCAGGAGCCCCACCCAATAAACCTTAATGCATATATCATTGGCCAAAAGTGAGTCATGCGGCCAGCCCTAGCTGCAAGGAGCCTGGGGAGGTAACACGTTTAAGTGGGCACAATTCCAGCCTGTATAAAACTGTTCTGCCCATAAGAAGGAAGGGTAGAATGCACAAAGGATAAACAGCTAGAAGTGTCTGCCACAGGGGCCATGCGGGGTAACAAATACTGGCTCCTTTTCGTGATTGCAAATGGCCTTTTCTCTGCTTGTAATGTGATAGTCTACTTGAGCAAGGCATTTTGGTCGTTGCTTTCAGAATTACGGATTAAAACCTGGAATGTTGTCTTAGGTTGGGTTCCATAGAGGAAGAGCTTGAAAACAGGGATTTTAGTGCATGTGATTTATTAAGGGCAGACTCTTGGGAGAAACCTGTAAGAGTGCGAGGGAAGCAGCAAAGGAAAGGGAAATGAGCCGTGCAAGCAAGGATGCATTCTCAGGTCAAGTGTAGCCTTGGCCTGATGCACGAGGGGCTATGGAGCCGGAATCATAGCAAAGAATTATCCCTCCTTCAGGCAAGGAAGCTGGTTTTTTTTTTTACCCTTGATAAATCAGTTATTAGCTGCCCCCTCTTGGTGGAAAGGGGCCAGTGTAACCTCCCAGGTGCAACGCCCATCAGCCAAGAGCAAGGCTCCAGCGAGGGTTACAGGTGTGAGCTGTTTGTCAAAGCATTTGTCACAGCTGGGGGTTGGGGAGCACCACCCCAGCATGGATCTGGCTGGGCACAAAGAGCATCTACTATAAATATTAATTTTAATACACTTTCCAAAGAACCGCCTTTATTTTTACTTTGTATTATTTGAGAGCGTAATACTAGATATATTGCTAGGATTAAAAGCTACTGGAAAAACTGGCAACAAGTTGAAAATCTCTTTTTTTTTTTTTTTTGGCCTTTCTTCATTTTAATGTTGTACAAATATAAGGACCATATAATCTAGATTAACTTTAGGTAACAATAACTTAAAAGATGGAAAAATGTATATTACAGAGATTTAAAAATTGACTATACCATAAATGATGAAGAAAACTTAACAATAGAACAGGACAATGTTCAAATAGTGAATACAATTAACAAATGGAGCCAAAAGATCAACATTTATCTCTCATCATCTTTCATGCAATGTCTCAGCTTTCTTCTCCCAAACATAAAGGCAGATTAATTCTAAGTAGCCCTATAAAGAATATTTGTTTATCATGCCTGTAATCCCAGCACTTTGGGAGGCCGAAGTGGGTGGATCACCTGAGGTCAGGAGTTCAAGACCAGCCTGACCAATATGGTGAAACTCCGTCTCTACTAAAAATACAAAAATTACCCGGGTGTGGTGGCACATACCTGCAGTCCCAGTTACTCGGGAGGCTGAGACAGGAGAATTGCTTGAACCCAGGAGGTGGAGGTTGCAGTGAGCCGAAATCGCGCCACTGCACTCCAGCCTGGGCGACAGAGCAAGACTCAGTCTTAAAAAAAAAAAAAAAAAAAAAAAAAATTCTGTTTCCCTCTGAACTTATTATTTGAATGGAAACCATATTAATAACTCATGGTTTCCTACTGAAGTTTAAGATTCCCCTAGATAATACTCAGATTTAGACAATGCTAGAATAAGACACTGGGTGATTATTTTAAAGTATGAACTACAGGCAAAATCTAAAAGGACATACATAATAAAAAATTTCTGATTTAAAAGACATAGTAAATATAAATGAATTAACTCACACAACCTACTTACACACAAACAAAACCAGAATAAACAACAACTTGTGGGAACCACCTCTAGTTGATTTCACCACTTAACAGGAGCAAGATCTTAGGTGGGTCATTTTGTTTAAGGATGACTTGAAATTTGACAATACTGCCTTAGCTCCCACATATGAAAACTCTTCAAGATTTTTTTCTTATCAACTAGAAGTTGGGGAAAATACAGTAAGAAATAAAATGAAATGGCTTCTCACACATATGAAGGCCCGGATCATGCCTAAATTTCTAGTGATTTAACTTAAGAAGCTCCTTGCCCTGAGAGATTTCTTTATCCCACAACACTTTACTCAGAGAAGAGAATCCCAGGACACTACCCAAGCCACAGGTTAAAAACACGACCTGTCTTCTATCTGGCACCAATAGACTAATATCTATCTATACACAGGACTGACTTTAAAGTTGGTTAACAAGTATTTTAATTCACTAAAATAAAACTTAGAAATTACATGCTTAGTCTACACAAGTTTAACTTACTTTAGTCACTTAGTGAATTGTGAATTGGCTCCCATTAGTGGTCAGGAGAATGCTTGGTATTTGGTGTCGAAACCAAATGAATCAAGCTATTATCGCCTTGTGAGTACAAACAATGTTTATTTGTTTGTAAAGTGCCAGTTTTATATTTAAGTAAACATTAAAATCTGTGTTGAAGCAGGGAGGCTGCATCTTTCAACTGCCTGTGCTGGTTAAATGATTGTTTAATCCTGCTGTGCCAAGCTCACTAGAGGGTCAGCCCTCACTTTAAAGCCAAGACTGCCATTGTCACTGCTATGGTAAGTCACAGCCAGCCAGGCCTGCTGGCAAAAGGTGATACTACCAGCATTATAAATAAACAGGACTGTTTGTGAGGTAGCTACACAGTTTTAAGATGCTGTTAATGAACATGATGGACAATTCATGGTGTGGCTAGTTGATAACACTTCAGCTGATTTTTTTATGAGATGGGAAAGAAAAATCAGCAAAATAAGGGCACATCTTCAGTTCATTTAGAAGTCAGCATCCAAGGTAAAAGAATTCTCTGTTGGATTCGACACCACTCCCATCCTCTGATACTCCTTTACTCTCTTCTCAAAGAAGTTCGTCTTTCAGTGAAATATTCTCCATAAAGTCAAATGGGTTCTCTACTCTGAAAACCTTGCTAAAACCCAGTTCCGGCATGTCTGTCTGCCACAAACTCAATGTATTGCTTCATTAGAGTGCAATTCATCCCAATGAGCTTCACAGGCAAGGCCTCAGTGAGGAATTCCTGTTCTATCCGAACAGCATTGATAATTCTTTCTCTTATTCTCTCCTCCAATGGTTTGTGTACCAGGTGATTGAACATCAGGCAAGCAAAATCACAGTGTAAACCCTCATCTCCACTAATAAGTTCATTGGAAAAGGTGAGGCCAGGCATCAGTCCTCGTTTCTTGAGCCAGAATATCGATGCAAAATAACCAGAAAAGATGCCTTCCGCTGCAGCAAAGACTACAACACGTTCCCCATAGGTAGCTGCTTTGTCCCCAATCCAGTGCAAGGCCCAATCTGCCTTCTTCTTGACACAAGGCATCGTTTCAATGGCATTGAAGCGAAATTCCCTTTCTTTGGGATCTTTTATGTAAGTGTCAATAAGGAAACTATACATTCCAGAATGTATGTTTTCCATGGCAATTTGGAAGCCACAGAAACAGCGGGCTTCTGTCACCTGAACTTCTTGGCTACATCGCTCCACCAAGTTTGCATTTACTATGCCATCACTTGCGCAAAGAAAACCAGAACATGGGATATAAAATATCTCTCCTCGGGCTTCAGGAATTCCCAGTGCCAAATGTCCTTGGACGGGTCCACCTCCTCGGCGGTCCAGAAGGAAGCTTCCGCCTTCTTATACATCTGCCAGATATCATGGTACTCGATGGGGAAGATGACAAAACGGCAGGGGTTTTCTCTCAGCAGCGGCTCATCCTCCACGCCGGGAGCGGCTGCTTTAGTTTTCCGCTCCGCGGGCTCCTGGAAGATCCTCCTCGCGGTCTTGCTGGCCAGGACGCGGGTCCCGCTCAGGGCCGGCGGCGTGTTCTCCTTGTAGCCCAGGCTGAGCCCCTTCAGCCGCGAGAGCTGCAGCTGCTGCGGGTCCGCGATGTGCGCGAGCGGGACGCGGACGGAGAGCCCGGTGGCGGTGCAGCGAAGGAGAGTGAGGGGCCTGGACCGGGCGGCTGGGACGGGGTGCACCGAAAATGTCTCATTTTTAAGAAAAATGATTAACAGGCGTTGACTTGTTTTTGTTGAACCGCTATTGTAGAAAGCGCTTTATAATTTGCTTGGGGTATTAACCAGGATCTAGTCTGTAGTTCACAGTCTCATCAGAGCACGTAAATATTTCAGTCTTAGTGTCTCATTTAAAGCTCAATGAATATTTAATAGAAGTTGACCAACAAAATAACTGAAAGAATTATGTTGCATTTAGTTAGACCTGAAATGAGCAAGCTCTTCATTTTCTCAAGTAGTCTGAAGCTAAAATTATTCCGGATTCACGAAATATTCTACATAACTTTATAAGTAATTAAAGGCCTGCAAAATAGGCTTGAAAGGCATATATTAAATATTGAGAAAAACATGAAATGACTTTTTGACTTGAAATGCAAGAGAATAGTTTAATATTAATACATTGTGGCCTATGTTACTTATTCAGTAGTGGATTAGTTTTAAAATATTGTCAATACCCTCTTTTTTACATGAGGTAAAAATAGAATCTTTTCTTTGGCCCATGCAAAGTAAACATCCTATAAGATTGAGAGTAACAGAAAACTATGCATAATCCACCCAAGTCAGTCAGTCCAGAATTATTTTTGGGCTCTGGGTCCAGCACTGAGCCAGGTACTGAAAATAATCCAAGAAAAGAAAAGAATATTGGCCCATGTTGAAAGGAGAGATGGTTTCCCAGGAAGGAAGCCTCCCTGTGGTCTGTTAGATCACTGTTGGCTTCAAAAAAAAAAAAGTGCACTCTAATTGATCTACCCTATCACAGATGACATGGGGATGTGTCAATTCTACCAAATTTGAGGACATTTTAATTAGAATCAAAGTACTGCCAATCAATCCATGTTGAAAGCTGCTAAAAACCACCTGGCAAACTTAGCATGCTATGGTTTCAATTCTTTATCTAGTCCTGAACTATCTTGCACTTACAGGATCTAAATAATCTAATAACTAGTTCTTTCTGGAGAACAGAACATCGGGCTGGGATACAGGGCTGTCTGATCAACACAGCATATCCATATAGCTGGTTGCCTTTTCTTTCCTTTGATCTTAGCCTTTTTAAAAAATATTCAAATACATTCCCTTTTCTAACTGCCAATATGTCCATATGTATGTGTGTGTGTGTATGTGTATAGACATATACATTAAAAAATTCCAGCTCTTGTCTAATAATGGCATCGCTTCCTTTCACTATTCTTCTTGCCATATCACATTTTAGCCCTTAGGGATGGAGAATCATTACTATGGTTTATTACTAGTTAGTATGGAGAAAAGAAGAGAAGGCATTTTTCTATTCCTATGTAAAGCCACGTTCAGACTCAAATACAATTATTTAGTCAATGGCAACTCAAAACCAAAAGTGACAATCTGACCAGACTCTGAACAGGACAGATTATCCTGTTCAGTGAAGATGAGAGAAAGGTTAATAAGCATTAGCCAAGAAAGATAAACACGTGGCATCCTGCAACCAATGTGCCTGACAAAAAAGAGCAGAGCGAGAATAATTTTTCTTTGTTTAGGATACTTTGAATTTATCTTTTCAGAAGAACTAACCTTAGTCAAAAGAAGCAAAATTTCACTTAGAAGGAATACGCTTAAGAGATCTATTGTATAACACAATGACTATAGTTAATAACAATGTATTGTACACTTGAAAATTGTAAGACAATAGATGGTGTTTTCATCACAAAGAGAAGCCCATGAGGTAATGCATATGTTAATTAGCTCAATTTAGCCATTCCATAGTGTATACATATTTCAAGACATCATGTTGTACACCACAAATATATACAATTATGTTTGTCAATTTAAACAAATAAAGACAAGGGGAGAAACACTAAAAATAAAACACTAAAAATAAAGGCAATAATAAGTAGAAAAGGCAAAAAGAAAAAGAATTAGCCTTAACATTTACACTGAAGACTCCTACTTTCTCAAAGCTATTTAGCATCTGTAAAATTCTAAGATTGCATTCCTCCCAATGTCATGTGACTTACCTGTTTATCAAAGGCTACCCATGATGGTACATCGCTTCCATCTCCTTTAGGATATATGCTACATTTCGGCTTTATCTTTTGTCCCAGAAGTGGTTCTCCACCTATTCCAGGCTTTTCATCACTCACTAACATCATAACATTGTTGCAAAAGCCCCAATGTTGGGATTTGTGAAACTTCTCCTTTCCCACCTGTGAACATAAGAGACAACATAAAATAGCCAAAATTACTCTTTATGACTTTTCTAACCTGTTTGTAAAATGTCAACACATTTTCTTACCATGTATTTTTCCCTCACAAAATGCAAATAAAGTGGCAAATAATTATGATCAATCTTTATCCATAAAGTTGTGTCACACTCTTAATTCATTTTAACCAATTCAAAACATCGAAAGGCAGTAAACATAAACCTAATGCTCCATGCTACATAAAACATTAAAAAAATGACTATTACTGCAAGTAAATATTTAGAACATTAGCTTCCTAATTGGTCTTTCCTACTTGTTTGCCAAGAATGCGAACAGAAAAAAAAGAAAAGAAAAAACTGCTCTGCTTCAGAATAAAAAGTGTATGTAACTGTTTTCCACAGAGGTCTAAACATTATTTTCACCAAAACAGAGAACAAAATCTTTTCCTCATTAAAGTAAATGTAACAGGAAATTCTTCAGAGCTGACATTCTCCTTTAATTGCAAAACCTTATCTCCCACCTTTTCTGGTGATCTGGAGAGAAAGGAGAAATCACAGATACAACTACCAAGGGTTGGCAAGGACATAGCCAACATCAACATTTGTGCACTGCTGGTGGGAAGGTAAAGCAGGACAATCGCTCTGAGGAGCGCTGTGGCAGTACAAACAAAGAGAGAGGCATATATGTCCTATGGCCTAGCCAGTCCACCCCCACACAAGTATCTTCTCTTAGGCACAAGGAACTGCATACCAGACTATTTGTTATAGCACTGTTTGCAAAAGTGAAAAATAGGAAACCACTAAAATGTCTACCCATAGCAGAAAAGATACATATATCTCTTTATAAAATGGAATATTAATACAAAGTCTCATATTACATATATCAATATAGACAAATCTAGGCCGGGCGCAGTGGCTCACGCCTGTAATCTCGGCTCTTTGGGAGGCTGAGGCAGGAGGATCATCTGAGGTCAGGGGTTCAAGACCAGCCTGGCCAACATGGTGAAACCCCGTCTCTACTAAAAATATAAAAAATTACCCGAGCATGGTGGTGGGCACCTACAATCCCAGCTACTTGGGAGACTGAGGCAGGAGAATCATTTGAACCTGGGAGGCAGAGGTTGCCGTGAGCCAAAATCATGCCATTGCACTCCAGCCTGGGCAACAAGATCAAAACTCTGTCTCAAAAAACAAACAAAAAAACAGACAAATCTCAAAAACTGTCAGGCAAAAAATACAGGTAGCTGAAGTACACATAAAATTTCACAACACATATATAAGGCTGGAAAATACCCTAAAAATATGGTAATATTTATGGATAATACATGCATAGAAATAAGCGGCACATTCAAGATCATATAATGTTCACGATAATAAATGAACACTCATATGCCCCACAGCCCTGCATAAAAAATAAACACCTCAGAGATAACTGAAGCTTTATCTCAGAGCTCATAGCCCTGCCTCCCTTCTCCAGAGGTAACCATTATCCTGAATTTGCCTCTTTAATATTAGCACATTGCCCAGGACTGTATATAGCCAGGGCAATAGCCTCTTGCAAAACATGATGCCTTGGCAGAGAAGTCTGATAGGGTCAAAAAGACCTCATTTCCTTTTGTGGAAAAAGGCAGCCTGGAAGAATGAGGAAGGCCTGAGCAGCCCTCCCCAGGGGAGTCAGGGCCATAACAGCTGCCCTGGGCAGATAACAGCCCCGCTCTAGGGCTGGGAGAGGAAAGCTAGATGCAGTGGTTAGGATGGTGAGCTATAGCTGGCTCTGCCCCTTAGGGAATCAATTGTCACTACCTCCACCATTCCCTCCACTCTGTCTCTCTGTCTCTGTCTCTCTCTCTCACACATACACACACACACACACACTTGCTCACACACACAATCAGATTACCACAAGGCAGTCCCAGATCCCCATAAAACAAAGCAAAAGTTGCCTTTCAGAAAATGAATAGTGGAATAATATAGAATTTAATAATGATATACTGTCTCCTAAAGCAAGTAACTCCGAGTAATCATAAAGTCACCTCAAACCAACAAATGTTTCTTAAGTACTTACTATAGTCCTAGCTTTGTGCCAAATATACGAGTTAAAATAAGCATAAGACTCAGCCCCTGCCCCGAAGAAAAAAACCCACAATCTTGTGGAGGAAGCAAGATTTAGATATATAAAATGATACAGTTTGGATGCTTGTCCTCTCCAAATCTCATGTTGAAATGTGATTCTCAGTGTTGGAGGTGGGGCCGGGTGGGAGGTAATTGGATCGTGGGGGCAGATCTCTCATGAATGGTTTCACACCGTCCCCTTAGTGATAAATGAGTTGTCGCTCAGTTAGTTCACATGAGATCTGGTTGTTTAAAAGAGTCTGGGACCTCCCCCTTCTCTCTCTTACTCCCACTCTCACCATGTGATATACTGGCTCTCCCTTTGCCCTCCACCTGATTGGAAGCTTTCTGAGGCCCTCATCAGAAGCAGATGCCAACACCACACTTCGTGTACAGCCTGCAGAACCATGAGCCAATTAAGCCTTTTTTTTAAAAAAATAAATTACCCAGCCTCACGTATTTCTTTGTAGCAACACGAGAACAGCCAAATACAGAAAACAACTAGAAAACAGTACAGCTACCATTTTTGACCACTTACTATGAGCTGGATGCTTTACTAAGGGTTTTATATCTCATTTATGATCTCAGTTCACTGTCACAAAACTATTTTATCAGTGTTATTACTGCCATTTTTCCAATGAGGAAACCAAGGCAGAGAGAGGGAGACTGGCCCACCCAAAGTTACACAGTAACTACTGGAGCCTGAGATCTGAACCTAAGATCATGTGACCCTAAGCTCTGGTAAGTGTATGGCTAAGTGTATGGCTGATCAGAGCCACACACTGATGTGCTGGAGTAGTAGTGTTGAGGTTCTGTGGATAACTGGATACTGTCTTGGGCCTGGAGGAATGAGATGAATTAGATAGGAGAGGAGAGGCAAGGACGTTCCAAGCAGGGTTATGAGGGATGTACTGCAGCTGAGCTGACAGCACCCAGGGAGAGGGGCAAATCTAGTAAAAAAGAAAGTCAAGGTCAAGTTTGGAAGGAGGGTGAGCTAGAGTAGAATATATAAGGAGGACTATATCATGAAAAGCCTCTCATGTAAATATCTTAAAAGTCTCCTTCATCAGGCCACTGGAATATTTACTAAGGCCTAATACTGGCCAGGCCCTATTCTAGAGAGTATGGTATAAAGATGAAGTCACAGCCAGCCTTCCTCCCCCGAGGAACTTTCTCCACTACTCACAAGTTTCCTCCATGGATCTAGGTTTCCATAATCACATGGAAGAAGCCCTTGCCACCGTTGAAGGCCTCACTCAGCTACCTATCCCCCAGAATTCCACAATTTGTTCATGTGTACCCCCTCTTCGGTCAGACCACATCTTACAGCTTACAAGGTACCTTAACGTCCATTCAAAGTCATGTCCCTGGTCAGGCTATACCTCTACACAAACCCCTCTCCCCACCAAGGGCCAGCTCACATCCCACTACATAGTCATCCCTTCTACAAACATCTGGTGAGCATCCATTGGGTGCTAAGTTGTGAGAGACTGTGGGGACATGGCCTTGGGCAAGCCATAGCTCCCAACCCTAGTAAAGAAGCCAGTCACTATGGCTCTGGATTTGGCAATGGGTTTCATACATGTGGCACCAAAAGCACAAGCAACAAAAGGAAAAATAAATTGGACTTCATCAAAATTAAAACTGTGTGTCAAAGGATACTATCAAGAGAGTGAAAAAACCCATAGAATGAAGTTTGGATGAGGTGGCTCAAGCCTGTATCCCAGCAACACTTTAAGAGGCTAAGCTGGGAGAATCACTGGAGCCCAGGAGTTCAAGACCACCCCGGGCAATAGAGTGAGATGTCATTTCTAAAAAACAGAGAAACCCAGAGAATGACAGAAAATATTTGGAAATCATATAAGGGTCTATTATATAGAATATATAAAAATTCTTACAACTCAGCAGAAACACAAACAATTCAATTTAAAAATGGGCAAAGGATGTGGTAGACTGCCATGGTTACTACTTGAGACCATCACCATGACAGTTATTACTGTTACTACTTAAGACCATCATTACGACAGTTACTACTGTTAGTACTTGAGACCGTCATTACAAGACTGAATGAACGGGAACAAACATAGAAATGAAAACTTAGGACAAAAGAAACTGTTTTAAAGGAAGAGTCCAGGGAAGAAGAGAGCTCTCTGCTTCTAGTGAGCAAAGGCAGCCCCCCCACCCCCGCCGCTCCCCCATTGAGCTTCCACAGCCCTTTGTATTTATTGGGTAGAATGAGCAGGGAGGAGGTAATGACTGGTCAGCTCCTTAATTGATCACAGGTTCATATTATTACTAACAGGCTTCAGATGTACCTAATCACAAGAAACACTGCGCTTGGGGCATGACTGCCCTCAGCATTCCTTCTGGGTGGCAGACACAGTTTGTCAGTTTGCCAACATTCTGCATTTATGAGAAACAGTTTGCTGTTTACTCATATAGCCTCCAGTGGTATACTGAGTTGACCATGACCCTCATTCTTTTGGCGTGTAACAAAAGGACTTGAATACACATTTCTCCAAAGAAGATATACAAATGGCCAACAAGCACATGAAAATATGTCCAATGCCATTAGTCACTAGGGAAATGTAAAACAAAAGTACAATGAAGCCAGGCACACTGGCTCATACCTTTAATCTCAATACTTTGGGAGGCTTAGGCAGGCAGATCACTTGAGTCCAGGAGTTTGAGACCAGCCTGAGCAACATGGTGAGACCTTGTCTCTACATAAAATACAAAAATTAGCCAGGCATGGCGGTGCATGCCTATAGTCCCAGCTACTCGGGAGGCTGAGGTGAAAGGATTGCTTGCGCTCATGAGGCTGAGGCTGTAGTGAGGTATGAAGCTATGATCGCACCACTGCACTCCAGCCTAAGCGACAGAGACCCTGTCTCAAAAATACATACATACATAGATATATACATACATACAATGGGATAATGCTTCACATTCACTAGGGTGGCTATAATTTTTTAAAAATGGAAAATAAATGTTGGTGAGGATGTGGAGACACTGGAACTGTCACACCTTGCTGGTGGGGGATGTACACTAGTATGGCTGCTGTGGAAAAGTTTGGCAGTTCCTCATTAAGCTAAACATAGAATCATCATATGATCCAGCAGTTGCATTCCTTGGTATATTCTCAGGAGAACTGAAAACATACATCCACAGAAAGAAACTTACACATAAATGTTCATAGCAGCATTATTTACCATAGCCAAAAGGTGGAAACAACCCAAATGTCTATCAGCTGATGAATGGTTAAACAAACGTGGTATATCCATACAATGGAATATTATTCTGCCTTCAAAGGGAACAAAGCACCGATACGTGCTACCACATGGATGAACCTTGAAAACATTATGCTAAGAGAAAAAAGCCAGATACAAAGGGCCACGTATTATGATTCCATTTATATGAAATATACAAAATAGGCAAATTCACAGAGACAGAAGGCAGATTAGTGGTTGCCAGGGACTGGGAGGAAGAAAGAATGGGGAGTGACTGCTTACTGGGCACAGGTTTCCTTTGAAGTGATGAAAATTTTCTTGAAATAGTGGGGACAGCTGCACAGCATTGTGAATGTACTAAATGCCACTGAATTGTACAATTTAAATGGTTAAAATGGTAACTTTTATACTTTGTGTATTTTACCACAATAAAAAAGAAAACCCCAGCCAGCATGAGATTCACACACCACAAATGAGCTATATGATGACCAAGCCCAGGGATGGGCAGATTCATGACCTTCCCTGACCACCAGCCCTTCGTCATGTACATGCACCATAATATGTGCACATACTCATGTCTGATTTGTCTCCTCAACCAGATGACACATTTTTTAAACTCTAGGACCATGGTGTGTATTTCTTCCTTTTTCTATGTCCCCTCACCATCTAACATATTGCTGCAGATATAGGAAGCCCGTAAAACTTGAGTGGTAGATTCACTGGTTGCCAAATTGAACCTTGTGTCTGGATCAAATAGGCAACAAGGAGCCATTAAAGTTTCCCGAGGGACACAGGGACAATATGAGGCAGCAAATCTGAAGGCAGATCCACTAAGAGTGGGCAGGGTGGGTTGGAAGGGGAAAGGTCTGAAGGCAAAAGACTCTTTTTTTTGAGACGGAGTCTCACTCTTGTCACCCAGGCTGGAGTGCAGTGGCGCGATCTCAGCTCACTGCAACTTCCGCCTCCCAGGTTCAAGCGATCCTCCTGCCTCAGCCTCCCAAGTAGCTGGGATTACAAGTGCCCACCACCACGCCTGGCTCTTTTTGTATTTTCAGTAGAGACAGGGTTTCACCATGTTGGCCAGGCTGGTCTCGAACTGCCAGGCTCAAGTAATCCGCCTGCCTCAGCCTCCCAAAGTGTTGGGATTACAGGCGTAAGCCACCGCGACAGGCACAAAAGACTTTTAAAGAGGCCACTGCTATATCTTAACATGAAGATCTTCAACCAATCTTAAACTGAAACTGATTAAGCAAGCCACAGCATGCCAACACTTGAGCTAACTGTGCACACAAACACCCGGGCCTCACTCTTTCCAGGGATGCCACCCTAGTTGGTAATGGAGACTATTTCAGCGGGTATGCAAGAATGTTCACCTTGCTCTATCCTCTTCCTTTTGATTAAGGCAAGGGTAAGTCTTAATTTGGTAGTACTGACTATACTCCCAAATACTTGCCTATAAAAAGAAAGCAGGCCTCAGGCTCATAACATTTTACAGGCATCAAATCTAAAAACACTGTTTTGTTTTCTTTTTTTCTTACCATGACCTTCCACTTAGATCAAATGGTGTGGTTTTCATTTATGGTAAGGATATAAAGTTTCCCTTTTAAATAGGTTTTAGTTTTCCAAAAGTGATTCATTTCACAGAGAGATATTAAGTAAATAATGGATCGGTTGGCATGGATCCATGGCAATGGATCGAATACATTTTTTAAATTCCAAAGGTAGCATGTATGCTTCTAAAGTTTCATAGCCTCTGACCCTATCAAACAAATGTCACAGGAGTAGATAAGTTTTTTTTTTACTATTTATTTATTTATTTAATTTATTTATTTATGTATTTTTATGAGACGGAGTCTCACTCTGTTGCCCAGGCTGGAGTGCAGTGGTGCAATCTCGGCTCACTGCAACCTCTGCCTCCTGGGTTCAAGCGATTCTCCTGCCTCAGCCTCCCAAGTAGCTGGGATTACAGGTGCATACCACCACAACTGGCTAATTTTTGTGTATTTTTAGTAGAGACGGGGTTTCACCATGTTGGCCAGGCTGGTCTTGAACTCCCAGCCTCAGTTGATCCACCCACCTTGGCCTCCCAATGTGCTGGGATTACAGGCATGAGCCACCACACCTAGCCTAGAGTAGATAAGTTTAAAGCACCTGGGAAGAGGGCAGGAATTAGGAGACAGAGAAGAATAGTGATCCAGGAAGCAATGTGACCCTCAGGAGCTGTGTCACATCCACAGTGTTCAGGAGCCTGGAGCAGAACAAGGGAGAAGGTGCTGGGATTGACTGGCAGGCATAATAGAAGGGCTGGGAGGGGTTAGACTGAAGATACTTAGAAGGCTCTGGTCAGAAGACAGAGTGAAGTGGTGGGATAAAGCCACGCACCTAAGCAAACAAAAGTGACTGCAGTCAATTTTTATCTCCATATTCACATGGGCTCTAACTGTCTCTCCTTCCAGTACTGGCTTGCTTGTGTCCCTGGTAAGTCAGTGATCAACAGCATTAGCCTCTCCCTTCCATGACCTCCTTTCAATGGACTCATAAAGACAAGTCTTTCACCTCTTAGAGGAAGAAAAGCCTCCTTCAGCCCTTAGTCTTGCTTTCATTACTGTCTTCACTCCCTCCCATCCTCTATCTTCATGTTTCACGAAACAGTAGTCTGCAGTCACCGAGAGTCCCTTCTCCCCTCCATTCACTCCTGCACTCTGGATTGTCATACAACCTCCCCTGTTAGGCTTTACCTTGTAGCACACCACATTATTCTAATGTTTGAAAGGTCTAGAGTCCTCTAACTTGAGACATGAGATTAAGAGTATAAACAGGGGCCAGTGCCTTAGGGGTTTAAAGAACACTGGATTTTGTTTTGAGCAGGGCATAGAAAGGATCGCTCTGGTCACAATACAAAGAACTGGGAATATTGCAATAGTCCAGGCAAGAAATGATAGTGGCCTAGACCAGGGTAATAGAAGTAGAGACAGTGGAAGTGATCAAGTTCTGTGTGTATCTTGAAGGTAGAACAAAAAGGATTTACCAATAGATTAGATGTAGGGTGTGGAAAAAGGGATGAGTTGTTAACAACCCCGAGTATTTTGGTCTGAACAACGAGAAGAATGGAGTTTTAGGTGCTGGGATGCAGAATGGTGGGAGAGAACTTAAATGAGAATTCTGGAGGTAGGAGGCAGGCACAGGAGTCCAGAATTCTATTTTGGACATGTTACATTCAAGATACCACTCAGACAAGCAAGTAGAAATGTGGACTAGCAGGTAGATATGGGAGTCTGAAGTTCAAGCAAAAAGTCAAGGCTGGATATAAAAATTTGATATACATCAGTTGATGGATGGTATTTAAGGCTACAGTGCTAGAATGAATGATGACAGTGCAGAAAAGAAGTCCAAGACTGAGCTTTAAAATATCCCAATGTTACGTGATCAGGGAGATGGGGTAGAATTAGCAAACAAGACTAAAAAGGGGCAGCTGGTAAGATGGGAAGAACACCAGGAGAGTTCAGTATCATGGAAACTACATAAAGAAGCATTTGAAGGAACACATGACTAACTGTGTTAAAGGCTACTAATAAGTCAAATGAAGACGAGGCTTGAGACTTGACCCCCTGATTTGGCAACATGGAGGTGGCTGGTGACCTTGACGAGAATGGTTTCAGCGGAATCATGGGAACAGAAATAGCTTGTGAACCATATGGCTCTTTGAACAGCTCTAGGTAAGGTATTGCAAATCAAAACTCTTGAGTTTCTAGTATTTATAATTTCCTTAAAATAGCCCAAGCTCAGAAAAATGCAAGAAATAAATAAAAGATCATCTAAATGTCATCTCTTAAAGTCTTCTCTGACTGCCAGAGACAGAACATTCTGTTCCTGCAGAGATCTTCTATTAAAGTCTGGAAGGTTACCCTGTCTTTAACTATTTAGGAACTTACCCTTTCCCCTCCCCCACCCCCAGCTGTATCACCAGGGCCAGGCGAAGTGCCTAGAACAGAGAATAAAATGTTTTTTAAAAAATAATACATGTGCTCCTTGAAAGGGCAGCAGTGGTACAGACAGAAACAAACAATCTCACAAGATTTATTCTTGATTCATTCATTCTATACCCATAATTCCTGTATAGCCATCACTGTAATCAGCATATGATACTATAGTTTCCTGTTTATATACTTGCATTTTATACCAGACTTTGTACTTTGTGACAGTAAGGACTATAGGGCCTGGCACATAGTAGGTGTTCAATGAGCATCTATTGAATGAATAGAACATAAGCTGTGGATTATTTTCAAAAAATCAGATACTGTCAGCTGATCTTTCCCTGTTCATGTTACCTGGCTTAGATACCCTTAAATCTAATAATCAAACATTTGGAATGGAGAGCAGAACCAGGGAGTAATAGGGTCATAAAGGATAGGACAGGAGATCTGGCATCAGAAGCCTGGCATTCACCTTCCAGCTTTGCCTCTATGGGCCATGTGATGTTGGAGCAGTCACTTTACTTCTCCAGAGGCCTCTGGCTTGCCATGTCTGAAGTGAGAATAATAATACCTGCTTTACAAGACAGTGGTTAGGACTAAGTGAGAGAATATCTGCGACTGTGCTTGCCTGTTAGCATTTATTATTTTGTTTTCTCAAGAATAAGGACTTGGTATTAGCTTTTAGAGAGAACTGAGTCAGAGCTCCAATAAAAAGGGACCAAGTACAGGAGATCGAGCCCAGCCTGGCCAACATGGTGAAACCCTGTCTCTGCCAAAAATATAAAAATTAGACAGGTGTGGTGGCATGCACCTGTAGTCCCAGCTACTCAGGAGGCTGAGGCAGGAGGATCACTTGAACTTGGGAGGTGGAGGTTGCAGTAAGCCGAGATCGCGCCACTGCACTCCAGCCTGGGTGACAGAGTAAGACTCCATCCAAAAAAAAAAGGGACCAAGTATGACTCCCTTACTAACCAACCTAAGAGCTTATATAATTTTTTCCACAAGTAGATTTACAGATTTATCTCCATTTTTATGACATTATTGGCCATAATATTTGCTCCATGAACATTAATTATCTGATCTTCATTCCTGGGTCAAATGTCACTTTTAACACTGTTTTTCTTAGTTCCATGGAAGCAGGGCCACATGTTAAATGTTGAATAAGAAATATTCAACATTTAACACAGGGTCTGATAGTCAATAGTTCTTCAACTTAAACATACCATCTGTTTTTAAGATTTATTTTTTGGGCAACCCACTGTAGCAAACAGCCAACCCTATGTATACAGATTAGGGCTATAGGAATTCAAAGAAGTATACTATGGACTGGTCGATGCCAGAGAAAACTTCATGTGGAATTTGAGTCTTAAAGTGAACCTTGAACCATGCACTGAATTTGGGCAGAGTAAGAGAAAAGATGCTGAAGCATGTTGAAGGACCAGGACTAGACCCAGCTAGATACAGGGGCATTTCCTACAGTAGTGGGACATGAACTTGGAACAGTTAATGTGGAAATCAATCCATAGAGAGCCTTAAATAGCAAAGTCAGACACTTAAACAACATCTTATGGGGTATAAGGCTCATTTCTGCTAGTATTTCTAAAGGAGGCTGAAGAGGTGGATTGAAATTCAAGAGCCCTCCACAAGGCTAACCTTCCTTTCCTGGTCACCACCACTGCAAGAGAAAGAGAAGGGGCTGGAAAAAACAAGGGCAAAAGAGGTATGCCTGAAACTGCCTTTGCAAAAATTATGACAGTAAAAGAAACGTGACCTAACTGACTCCATCCTGCTTCTACCCTCCCAGCTGCTCTTGTTCACTCCTGGACATAGGCCGAACTAACTTTGGGAGGAGTTTATAGTTTAAATTTGAAACAAAGATGATAACAGCGCCTCCCCGAAACAAACCCCTGCTCCTTGCTTGAGGACCAGATCACCTTTGTAAAACTAATAAATTAGCCACAAGATTGGAAATTATGGCTTAGGAATCATGCAGCCTGAGACCACAAGATTTCTAACCTCCCCAATTGCTCCCATAGATAACATTACTATTATAAAACCTAAGACTGGTGTTCAAGATAATTTCCAGACTCTGCATTCTGATGGATCAGTTGGCACCACCCAGACAGGTAAAATGGCTCATCTGGTCTGTGGCACCCATCCAGGAATTGACTCAGTGCAAGACGGCAGCTTCAATTCCCTATGATTTCATCCCTGAACCAGCAATCAGCATTCCCCATTCCTTAGGCCCCTGCCTGCCAAACTGTCTTTTAAAAACCTCAGTCTCAAAATTTTCAGGGAGAATGATTTGAGAGTGATAAAACTCTGGTCTCCTATTTAGCTGGCTCTGATTATATGAAACTTTATTGCAATCCCTCTGTCTTGATAAATCGGTTCTATCTGGGCAGCAGGTGAGAAGAACCCATTGGGTAGCTACATGCTTGCTTCTTTGAGGGGCAGTAACCACTGCACACCCGCCCCCCCCACCGCCCACACACACACACACACACACAATTGCTACAAACTTACCAGCATATCTTTGTCCAGCTATAATAGTAACAATAACTAAGAATATCATATGACAGGGCCTTTTAATTTTAAACATTAAACTCCAACAAGGCCAACAGAGTTGTATGGAAGCATGTGGGGCCCATAAAATCCAACAATGCTATAAAAATTGAGGAGAAACTAAAATATATCAAAGTCAGAATGCAGTTCATTCAACCAAGTTGCTGCTAAATTTATGAGCAAATTCTCCACCCAAAGAGTATTATCCAGATACTTGTTAAATATTTCCAATTCTCGTGCTAAATAAAATAAAATCAGCCACACCTAATTATTTAAAACAATGTTTTTAGCATGAAAGGAACTATTGCTAAAACCTCTCCAAAACTCTTGGCTTGTGAGTTGTGAATTCACACAAACTCAAAACAACAAAACACACACACACTTTTTTTAAGTTCAGTGATGCCAATTGCTATTGTTATTCTAATTGACATAGCATGCAAAACTCCATTTTTGCACTATTAGAGTATTAGCTTGAGATTTCAATTCAGAATTCTATACCTTAGAAACTAACATGTTGAGAATTTGTTTGATATGATGTAACAGTCCATAGAGCACTTGTTTAAAATGTTTGCCCCACAGCCCTACACCCCCACACACATATACAAGCTTGAGATTTGCCATTATAGCCTCTTAAGATGGCATGGCAACCTAACCTTTGCCATAGTGACTGTGAATTGGTACTCAGTCTCAATTCAAGGAAATTAGCAAATGTCTTAGCAAATGATAAAGTTAGGAACATAACTATTCCTAGATCCTAGATCAGTGCCCCTTGGCATCTCAACTCCCTGATTCCCATTCTACCACTGTTGGAAAGGTGGCAGCCAAATCCAGACTCTGCTTCATATCAAATTAAAAGCTAATATCAGCACCCCTTCCTCGCTGCTAAAAATTGGAAGGGCAATTTTATTACATGCATAAGTTGATTAATCAGTTAGTTATCAAGGCCGCTACAGAAACCGTAAAGTTAATCCAAACTGAGAAGCTGGCTATAGTCATCTACATTAGGAGCTCTTGATCTGTTTGCAACCTCGGTTTTAGAACCCCAGCACAGCAGTCTCTTGTTTCTTTCTAGGCTACACTCAAAAGCCCAGATGCTTGACAACCACAGGACAAAGGCAGGTAGAGTGAGGTGCTTGGTAAGAATGGGACAGCTTACTAGGACCACCATGAGCTAGATAAGCAAATATAAATGTCATTTCTGTTGCCATAATAGCTAACAATTGTAGCACTGCTCTAAGTACTTTAGAAGCATTAATTTTTATTTATTTATTTTTTTTGAGACAGGGTCTTGCTCTGGCACCCAGGCTGGAGTGCGGTGGCGTGATCACAGCTCACTGCGGCCTTGACTTCCTGGGCTCAAGCTATCCTCCCACCTCAGCCTCTTGAGTAGCTTGGGACTACAGGTGCACACTACCACACCCTGCTAATTTCTGTAATTTTTGTAGAGACGAGATTTCACCATGTTGCCCAGACTGGTCTTGAACTCCTGGGCTCAAGTGATCTGCTCACCTCGGCCTCCCAAGGTGCTAGGATTACAGGAGTGAGCCACCATGTCCAGCCACATTAAATTCTCTTAATCATTGGGAGTATTAAAGGTTGGAAAGGGGAAGAAGAGGAGGTGGGGAGAGGTTGGATAACAGATAAATTACAGTAGATAGATGAAATGAGTTCTAGTGTTCTGTAGCACTGTAGGGTGAATATATTTAATTATAATTTATTATATATTTTCAAAATGCTAGAAAAGAGGATTTTGAGTGTTCTCAACACAAAGAAATGATAAATATTTGAGGTGATAAATATGCCTGATTTGCTCATTACACATTGTATACACATATGGAAATACCACTCTTTATCTCACATATATGTACACTAAAAAAGGGAAAACCCAACAGAAAAAGGAGCAATGGATTTCAAAAGGCACTTCACAAAAAAAGGAAATGGAAATAGCCAATAAACATACTAAAATATAGTTAACCTCATTAATAAATGAGATATGCAAATTTTTAAAAATGCTCTTAATCCTCAGAGAGAAAATCTATGAGTATATTCTATTGTCATCCCCATTTTATACATGAGGAGTCTGACTTTTTCTTTTCGAGACAGGGTCTCACTCTGTAGCCCAGGCTGGAGTGCAGTGGCACAATCGTGGCTCACTGCAATCTCAACCTCCTGGGCTCAAGCAATCCTCCCACCTCAGCCTCCTGAGTAGCTGGGACTACAGATGCATGCCATTACGCCTGGCTAATTTTTGTATTTTCTGTAGAGACGGGGTTTCACCATGTTGACCAGGCTGGTCTCAAACTCCTGGGCTCAAGCAATCTGCCCACCTCGGCCTCCCAAAGTGCTAGGATTACAGGTGTGAGCCACTGTGCCCAGCCTAGATGGGGATTCTGAGAGACAGAGTTTTAGTAATTTGCCCAAGGTCACTCAACTAGTATTAAGTGGTGAATCCAGGAATGCAAATCCAACACCTGAGCCCTTAAGCATTAGGCCTCATATTCTTTGTACTTTTTTGAGAAAAGTAATAGATGTCTCCTTGCTTAAGTCATCAGGGTTGAACTGTTACTTTTGCTTTTGGCAAATATAACAGCCAAAACATCCACCATGACCCAGAAGGGAGGAAATAGACCAAATAATTGGATCTAGACTCAATCTCTTAAAAGCTGGGGAAGTATTAAAAGAGAGTTCTGTAGAAATTCCTCTATAGTCACCAGCAGTTACTGGAAATTTGGGAACTGAAGAGAGACAGTTAATATTTAATATTGCAATAAACATTAACAAAACTTATTTTTCTTTTTTTAGGTTAATAGAAAATTTGATACAGAATTATCTAAAACTATCATTCTTAGATATTTCTGTCTGATCAGGTTCTGGACTAATTTGCTCCTATTCTGTGAATAGTGTGGGGTTTTTTCCTCCTTCATCTAATATTTATTTTAAAAGTTCATTTTCTCTTTTCTTTTTTTCTTTACTTTTATGGAGAAGAAAAAGTCATTCAGCAGATACTGCGAACCTCCCAGAGAAAATAACAAAATCGCCTCAGGTATAGTGGGATCTGACAGTGTAAGACTATAAGAGCGTGAAAGCCATCATTACTTATTAATTAAGCTAAATCACTCAAAAACTAACCCTAAATGTGCAAATTAAAAAGGCACACCAAAGAAAACCTCAAACATTTTTTAAGCTAATTTCCTCTCTTTCTAAAACTAACTTGAAAAAGTGTTGTGCTCATGATTCTTAGCCATCAACTCAAAATAACAATAAGATTGATTTTATATATTTAATAACATATTTAAATCAGTAGAGTGAAAAACAAAATTTAAATCAATAAGATCTGGAGATCTGCAGAATCTTTCTCACAAGGCTCTGATATTTTTTCTCTAAATAACTGAACTTAAGGCACCAGTCAATAAAGAGAATTCTAAAGATTTCCCCCAAAGTAAGCTGAAACCACTGGCTCATTGTAGCTGATTCGTGCAGCCATTCCCAAATTCCTTCTCCCTTGCAAGTCTCCATTTAAAAACTCCAGAAAAAGCTAAACACTGCACTTGTTTCCTCAGCCTCTTTTTAGGAATCTGTTTTGGAATCTCTGAAGGATTTTTGCTCCCTTGAGCCAAGGGACAGATGCAGGTCACGTTCCCCTCATTCACCTCTTCTTGCCTTGAAATGTATACATGATCCCTGGAGCTGCAGCAGCCATCTTGGGATCATGGGCAAGATTGCAGAAATGCTGGCTGAGACAAAATTGAGCCTCTAAACATGTGCCAGCAGCCACCTACCTCTGAGGCAAGAGAATAGGGTCTGGAGGCAGGGAACCTAAGGCTAATTCACGCTGACTTCTTAGAACTAAATCAAAAGGAAAACCACAACTTTCCACACCTAAGTAACAAAAGGACCCAAGGGAGGCTACTCCCTTTGCAATCCCCCTGCGACCCCCACCTTTTTCTGCATGGCAGATGGAAAACTGAAAGTATCTGATTGGCTGCACAAAGCAAAAAGTATCTCTGATTGATTGCAGAAAGTCTGCATAGGAGTGTAACTATGTAACTTCACTTTAGACTCTGATTGGTTGCTTTCCACAACCAATCAGATGCTTGCATAGGGTGTAACCTTTGTAACTTCACTTCAGTCTCTGATTGGTTGCTTCTCCCAACCAGTCAAACTGATTGCTGGGCCACTACTTCATTTATATAGGGTCTACGTCAAGTAACCAACGGGAAGCCTCTAGAGGGTATTTAAACCCCAGAAAATTCTGTAAAGGGGCTCTTGAGCCCCTATGCTCCCCCCGCTCCCAGACTGTGGAGTTTACTTTCATTTTTAATAAATCTTTGCTTTTGTTGCTTAGTTCTTTCCTTGCTTTGTTTGTACATTTTGTCCAATTCTTTGTTCACAATGCCAAGAAGCTGGACACCCTCCACTGGTAACACCTCCAGACTTCCTACTTGGTGAAAAAAATAAATCCCTGCTTGTTTAAACCTCTATTGGTCAGGTATTCCATTACTTTCAGGAGAAAGCATTACAAACTAATGCATGCAGTCTCTAAAAGCTATCTTTTAATTTTTTTTTAGCAGAATAAGATTAAGTGATCTAAAGAGTAATTTTCTTTATATATTAGGAAAAACAAAAAAAGACAAATAACCTTGACAAAGAAAAATACAGTGGGAGGAAGAACTGAACCTGATATTAAGGTTTACTATACAGATACAGTAATAAAAACTGTGTGGCAATGGCAGATGGATAGATACAGTGACCAATGGAACAGAACAGACAACTCAAAAGACAACCCACACAAATATGCTCAAATGGTTTTGTAAAAGATTCAAAAGTAATTCCATGGAAGGATTGATATCCTTTACAACAGATGGTGCTTGAGCAACTGGGCACCCATAGGCCAAAAATGTTCATCATGACCTAAATCTCACACCTTAAATAAAAATTAACTTAAAATGGATCAAAGACTTTTTGTTTTTTGAGACAGGGTCAAACACTGTCCCCCATGATGGAGTACAGTAGTGTGACCACAGCTTACTGCAGCCTCCATCTCTCAGGCCCAAGCCATCCTCCCACCTCAGCCTCCCAAGTAGTTGGGACCACAGCTGCACGCCACCACACGGGGCTTTTTTTGTATTATCATTTTTGTAGAGTCAAAGTCCCCTTATGTTGCCCAGGCTGGTCTTGAACTCCTGGCCTCAAGCAATCCTCCCACCTCAGCCTCCAAAAGTGCTGGGATTATAGGCATGAGCCACCATGCCTGGCAGATCACAGACTTAAATATAAAATGTAAAACTATAAATCCTTTAGAAAAAAACAACAACAACACAGGAGGCCAGGCACAGTGGCTCACACCTGTAATCTTAGCACTGTGTGCTAAGACATAAACAGACATAAACAGACATTTCACTTAGCTGGATATACAAATGACAAATAAGCACATGAAAAGATATTCGCCGGGCGCGGTGGCTCAAGCCTGTAATCCCAGCACTTTGGGAGGCCGAGGCGGGTGGATCACGAGGTCAGGAGATCGAGACTATCCTGGCTAACATGGTGAAACCCCGTCTCTACTAAAAATACAAAAAACTAGCCGGGCGTGGTGGCGGGCGCCTGTAGTCTCAGCTACTTGGGAGGCTGAGGCGGGAGAACGGCGTGAACCCGGGAGGCGGAGCTTGCAGTGAGCCGAGATCACGCCACTGCACTCCAGCCTGGGAGACACAGCGAGACTCCGTCTCAAAAAAAAAAAAAAAAAAGAAAAGATATTCAATTCATTAACCATCAGAGAAATGCCAACTAAACCCACCATGAGATATCACTACATACCTATCAGACAGCTAAAATAAAAATAGTGACAACACTAAATGCTGACCAGGGTGCAAAGAAATTAGATTACTCATATTGTTGGGAATGTAAAATGGTAATTTGCTCTCAAAAATAGTTTGATAGTCTTTTTGTAAAATTAAACATGTAAGCATCAAATAACACGCAATTGCACTCTTGAGCTCTTATCCTAGAGAAATGAAAATGTATGCTCACACAAAAGCCTGTACATACATCTTCACAGCAGCTTTATTCATAATAGCTAAAAACTAGAAATAGCCCCAATGTCCTTCTAAAGGCAAATGTAAAGAAATTGTGATACATACATGAACTACTACTCAGTAGTAAAAATGAACGAACAGTCGATACACACAACAACTGGATAAATCCCCAGGGACTCATACCAAGTGGAAAAAAACAATTCCAAAAGGTACATACTTTATGACTCCATTTATGTAACATTTTGAAATAGCAAAATTTTAGAATGGAAAACAGATTCGTTGTTGCCAGGGGTTAGGAATGGTAGGGTTGGGGAAGTTGGTGGAAGGGAGTGAGGTGTGGTTATAAAAGGATAACGTGAGGAATCCCCATGGTGATAAGACTGTTTTATACCTTTATTGTGGTAGTAGCCACAAAAACTTACACATGTGATGAAATGTATAGACTAAATACACACATACAAACATACCAATAAATACAAGTAAAGCTGAGGAAATCTGAATAAGATCAGTGGAGTATATCAATGTCAAGATACTGATTGTGATATTATACCATAGCTTTGAAAAATGAGCTGGACGCAGTGGCTCACACCTGTAATCTCAACACTTCGGGGGGCCGAGGCAGACAAATTGCTTGAGTCCAAGAGTTCGAGACCAGCCTGGGCAACATAGCAAGACCCTCCAACTCTAGAAAAAATAATTTTAAAAAATTAGCCAGGTGTGGTAGTGTGCACCTGCGGTCCCAGCTACTCAAGGGGCTGAGGTGGGAGGATCGATTAATCCAGGGAGGTCGAGGGTGTAGTGAACTATGATCATGCCACTGCACTCCAGACTGGGTGACAGAGCAAGACCCTATCCTAAAAACAAAAAGAAAAGAAAATAAAAATGTTACCATTGGGGTAAATGGGGTGAGGGGTAAATAGGACCTCTTTGTATTCTTTCTTAAGTGAATCTACATGTTAATTTACAATTATCTCAATAAAAAAAGGATTTAAAATTTTTTAAAATTTTCAATTTAAAAAAAAGAAAAGAGAAGGTCCACTTTCCTTGGTCACTAGGAGAGGCTCTACTCACATGCCTTTTATAAAGTTTAGGTCTGAACATAGTTGAGCAACAAATGACTAAACTCTAACCGAAATGATATGGAAATAGTCCTGTAACTGATTGAACAAACATCTCTGCTTGAATCTGACAGAACAGTGTTTCAATTACCAAATTCATATGAAGAAGAAAAGGTAATCTAAATTACAGTTAAACCATGCAATTGACCTAAACTCCCCCCGACCTCACACCCCGAAAAAGATCTAGCGGTTTTGACCATTCCCTCCTTTGGGATGTCAAACATACCATTAGGAAAGCAAATAATTTGTTTAGCCTTCAGCTGGTCAAGCTGGTCACTTTGCCACACTGGAGTTGCCAGGTAGAATTTGAGCACCCAGGGGCCTGGGTAATGGGGAAATAAAAATGCCCTTTGCTTTAGGGAATCCCCCTCTGGAAGAAGTTGGCTCTGCCCTTTCTGCAACTGTAAAAACAGAATAAACTCCCCCAGGAAATGGCCTAAGAAATCCCTTTACATCTGTACCATTAGCATAGCTGGAATCCTACTGTGGGGAGAATGGTCTCCTTAGGAGTCCTGACTGATGAATATGCACAGACAAACCTGCTGCTTCCAGGAAAACCCAAACTGGATGCCAATAAGAGAGAGAAAAATATCCCTCCGCATGGCACAAGAGGCCACAGAGAGGCTTTGAGTCACAATTTAGATAGGGACATCTTCATATTGCCCTGGCTGCTGTGTATAAACCATGTATCCTGAGAGGCTTATCTCCTATTTAAGCCACAAAAACAAATGACTCTTTGTCCTTTATATTCACTATTGCTAAAATAAGAACTATTTTGTTCTACAGCAGCAGCGGAAGACATAAGCAGGAAACTAATTCCAGAGAGGATTCCCCCGAGCTGTGTTTATTCCCGTCTATGTTTTAACCATGGTTGCTGCAGGTAGAGGCAGCAATGGACAATCACCTATTAAGGACCCGGTTTGTATAAGGAAGGCACTGAGAACATGACCCAAAGAGCCACCAATCACAGTTTCTTAGTCAGCTGAGGACTGCCATGATCACACATAAAGAACACAAAACACAACACAGGAAATAAGGCGGTAAATGGGCAATATGAGCATGCAAGATTATGTAGACAGATGGTTCCTGCTGAGAAGATTGGGGAAGGCTTTAATGAGGAGGGGGGATTAGAGCCAAGTTTTGAGGGAAGGTCAGGATCTAGATGGGAAGAGGAAGAGGCATGAGGATGCTGCTATCAGGCAAGGGGACAAACAAACTAATAATTGAGTGGAAAAGTCCAAAGTATACCCAAAGGACAGAGAGTGAACATGCTGGATTAACCGGAGTATTAGGCTTATTTTCCATTATGGAAAAGAAGACAGTTTAGAAAGAACAGTATTATTGGAATCCTTTGCAATGATGATATACTCATGTGTTACTTGTATAATTTAAAAACACAAAGAAATTGTAATGAAAGGGATACTACTAAGTCTGACAATACCAGACTCACAGGTATTGTCTGTGGCTGGTGTGGCATACAAAGTTTGTTGGCCATTATTAACAGCCACTAGTGAACCCTCTTTTCCCTTTCCCATCTCCAAAAGTACATAGTGAAAAAAATCAAGATAATTTCCCAGCACTCCTTGTAGCAAAGGATGGCCATGTGCATCAATTTTAACAAATAAGATGGAAGGAGGGAATCTATTGGGGGGCTCCTGGAAAACATTTTATTTTCTCATATAAGAAGAGCTGTTTCCCCTCCCTCTCCTTCCTGCTTGTCTTGAACATGGTTACATGTAGTTGTGATGACTGGAACTGAGGCAACTATTTTGCAACTATGAGGTCACAAGCCTAAGAAAGAAAAGCCAGTATTCTGAAGATGGCAGAATGCAGAGATAAAAAGAGCCTGAGTTCTTTATGACATTCATCAGTCACTGCCTAAATCTGAAAATGCTACACCTCTAAACTTCTTATGATATGAGAAAATTAAGTTTGGCTTAAATCACTGTTAGTCAGGTATTCTGTCACTTATAGTCAAATGTACCCTAGGTGACAGAGCTATGAAGTTCAGTACAGAATGCACAGTGACCAAAATTAGGTGTTTGAATCCTAATAGGCAAAGAGACTCTAATTTCTGAACTTCAAATGAACATTTAGGAATAGTAATAGAATATGTGATTTCCAAAGTATGGATGGCAGCTTCAATAAGCGGCCCAATCTGAAATAATGTAATTTCAAGGATATTTTAATAGGTACTGGGAACAAAGTAACATAATTCATTATATCAAAACCATCCTGTGATCCGGCATAGTAGACATCAATTGTTTTGTCTGCCCAGCAATCCCATACCACCAAAACTGGATTATTATTATTCTTTTTTTTAGATGAAGTTGCACTCTTGTTGCCCAGGCTAGAGTACAGTGGCGCGATCTTGGCTCACTGCAACCTCCGCTTCCCAGGTTCAAGTGATTCTCCTGCCCCAGCCTCCTGAGTAGCTGGGATTACAGGCATGCACCACCACGCCCAGGTAATTTTGTATTTTTAGTAGAGACAGGGTTTCTCCACATTGGTCAGGCTGGTGTCGAACTCCTGACCTCAGGTGATCCACCCACTTCAGCCTCCCGAAGTGCTGGGATTACAGGGGTGAGCCACCACACCTTGCCTATTTGTCTTTTTATTATTGAGTTTTGAGAGTTCTTTACATATTCTGAATCTAGTACCTTATCAGATAATATGCTTTATAAATATTTCCTCCCACACTGTCGGCTGCTTTTTCACTTTTTTGATAGTGTCTTTTGAAGCACAGTTTGGCGATTTATTGCAACATTATTGGATAATAACAAACAACTGGAAATAATGTAACTGTACACCAAAAGGGGATGGGTTGAATAAACTTGTAAGTCTACACAATGGAGTACTATGTAACTGTAAAAAGAAATGAGGAAGAGCCCTATATACCTATACCACTACCAAGTGATCGCCAAGATACACTGTTAAAATGAAAAAAACAAGGTTCAAGAGACTGTGTAGATTATGCTACCATGTATTGAATAAAAGGGGAACATGTGAATATATTTAACAATTTGCTGTTTTAAAAACTAAAAAAAAAAAAAAGAAAGAAGGAAGAAGAGAAAGAGGATAACCCCAAACTAAATAAAGGTTTTTGTTTTTTTTTAAAGTTATTAGGGAGAGAGGGACAGAATAAGATTGAAGAGACAAATAAAAGCTAGAGCTCTCTGAAAGTAACTTAGTTTGCAAATTTGACTTTGAGGCCACACAAATGCTTTTTTTAAAGTTCAGAATCAAAAGCACAATGAAACAAATGAACCTAACTGGATACTGAACTGGTAACTTAACCATACTAACAGCAATGATTTAAATGAAACTAAAATCCAGTAATTTGACAATACATTCCTGGTGGGATATACCCTCACAACAGAAATAGCTATAAAGAAATCTTAAACTATTTTCAAAACTCAAATTGTTAATAATGGTATTATTAATTAAAAATTATTATGTGATTGTATATTTTTATTTATGTTAGGATAAGTAATTCAGCTAATGTACTTATGGAGCAAGATTACATGTAAATATATAAAATCAAAGGAGTTAAATAAAAACCCTATAATCCTTAATTTGCATTGGAAACAATAGTTTTTGAACTCATGTTATATTTTATCCTTAAATATATGTACATATTTTTTAACCTTGCTTTAAGAGGATGAAAATTCAAGCCATAGACTGGAACGAAATACTTACAGACTATATATTCAATAATAGACTTGAATCTAACTTGTATCCAGAATATATTAAAAATGACTTTCAAAACTCATCAGTAAGGAAACACCCCAATTAAAAATGAGTAGAAGATACGAACAGACATTTCACCAAAGGGGATATACAGATGGGAAATAGGCACATAAAAAGATGTTCAACATCATAGCCATTAGGGAAATAAAAATTAAAATCAAGAGGAGATATCGGGCCAGGTGCGATGGCTCAGGCCTGTAATCCCAGCACTTTGGGAGGCCAAGGCAGATGGATCACCTGAGGTCAGGAGTTCAAGACCAGCCTGGCCAAATGGTGAAACCCTGTCTCTACCAAAAATACAAAAATTAGCCGGGCGTGGTGGCACACACCTGTAATCCCAGCTACTCAGGAGGCTGAGGCAGGAGAATCGCTTGAACCTGGGAGGCAGAGGGTTGCAGTGAGCCAAGATCGCACCACTATACTCTAGCATGGGTGACAAAGTGAGACTCAGTCTCAAAAAAAAGGAGATACCACTATACACCTATTAAAATGGCTAAAATCCAAAACATTGGCAATACCAGTTGCTTACAAGGATTTGGAATAACAGAAATTCTCAATCATTGCTGGTGGGAATGCAAAATGGTAATTTCTTATAAAGATAAACACACACCTACCATATGGCCAGTTCAAAATTTACATAAAAGGAAGTATCCTGCCATTCACAGGAAAGCAATGACCATTTTGCTATAATTTTCAACTTCTTATACATGCAAGCAAAGCTTTCCTTGTTTAACAGGTATCGAAAAGAAGGCCAGAAATCTTCTCGTTCCAGCTGAAAATGAAATTGATGTGCGCTTATTTCAAGTTTGACCTGGAATTATTCATGTGGCAAAATATAAACATAGATTTCAGAGTGGAGAGGTAAATTTTATTATTTATTTTTAGCTTTTAAAAAATAACTCTTATGTACATACAGGTCTATAAAGAAATCAAGATTATAGTTTTGTAACTGCCTATATTTAAGCCCAATCATGTCAGTCAGTAAAAGAACTTAATTTTTAAGTCTTGTATAAAATTGTATCTTAGGTTATATTTTTACTCATAATGCTTTGTCATATGTTTTAGTAGCTTTATTATGTAACATTGTCAATACATTTTCATGTTGAAAACAGCATTAATTACAATGAGTTTACAACCTTTATTTAAATTAAATCCTCTTAGCCTACTTTTTGAAAAACTAAATTCCATCTTAGATATAAACAGAAATAATCTTGAATTATTTAACATGTTTACATTATGCTGACTGAAAAGTTTTTTGAATGTATGAAAAGGAAAGAAATGTAAGCTAAGTTTAACTACCTGTTTTGGGTGTTTTTTTTTCCCCCTCAAAAAAGCTGGTGAAAAGTCCTTTTCAGTTTTTAATAGGGGAGAAAACCACTCTTGTCCATACCATATACCATATATCATTCCTCAATAGCACCCTCTATAATAGAAACTATAGAGAACTTTTAGGCCTACCTGGGTAAGGTAAAAAGGAAAAATAAATCAAGTAGGAAATTTTACCCATAAAACAACCTGAAGTTTCCTCTATTACATTCCCACTTGCTTTAAGGTTGATACCCTTTGTGAGAAAGGGAAAGAGAAGGTAAATAAGTTGGCTGAAATCAAGAGATTCACAGAAAACTACCATTTTTTACTTTAAAAAGATAATTATTGGATTGTTATAGCTACAATATTCTCATTCCAGTTGAAAATGAAATTGATGTGTGCTTATTTCAAGTTTAACCCAGACTTATTTACAGGAATTTATTTATTTCACATAAATTTGGAACTGGCCATATGGCAGGTGTTTAACTTTATGAGAAATTACCATTTCGCATTCCCACCAGTAATGAGTGAGAATTCCTGTTATTCCAAATCCATGTGAGCAATTAGTATTGTGTTTTGGATTTTAGCCATTTTAATAGGTATACAGTGGTATCTCATCTTGATTTTTATTTTTATTTCCCTAATAGCTATAATGTTGAACATCTTGTTATGTAATTATATATTTATTATCACAGATTGTGCTAATGTACCATGGACTATAGATATAGGTTTTATGCAGGAGTTCTCTAAGACCTGAAAATCATTTCAAAGACTCCTCCAGGGTAAAAAGATTGAGATTTGAGGTGATGAAAATGTTTTGAAACTAGTTAGAGGTGTTAGTTGTTGCACAACAGTGTGAATGTACTAAGTACCACTGAATTGTATAATTTTAAATAGTTAGTGGTTAATTTCATGTTACATGAAATTTACCTCAAAACATTTTTAAAAATATATTGAGAAAGGCTGACAAGGCTCTTTGAAGGGTGAGAGATGAGATCTGACCTTGAAAGAAGCTGAAGATCTAAATTTAAATCAGAATTGCCCAGTCTGGACAATAGAGTAAGACCGCATCTCTACCAATAATAATTTTAAAAATTAGCTGGGTATGGTGGTGCATGCCTGTAGTCTCAGCTACTGTGGCAACAGAGGTGGGAAAATGTCTTGAGCCCGGGAGATTGAGCCTGCATGCAGTGAACTGTGAGCTGTGATCTTGCCACTGCAAGATCACCCCAGCCTGGGAGAAAGCGCAAGACCCTATCGCAAAAAAAAAAAAAAAAAAAAAAAAGATGGAGGTGGTTCAAATGAGAATGTTTTTCAAACACTGATTGCACAACCACAGTAACAGGCATATTTCAGTGCAGGCCAGTTCACATACATACACAAGCACACACAGGAAAGACAAAAAAGTCCGTGAAACACTTAACTCTTGTCAAGCATAATACACTCTAATTCTTTATTCTGTCCCACTCTCTTCTTTTTCTTTCTTCCTTTTCAAAAAAAAAACAAAACAAAACCAAAAAAAAACCAAATGCTGGTCATGATTCATTACATTCTTATTATTTTTTTTTTAATTGCTGTGAATTCAAATATGTTTTCTTTCTTCTTAAGGAGGACTTTGCTTCACTACAAATTAGATGGTGGGCTATTTACAGCAAACCCTCCTAAGATGGTGTCAAGGTAGCTTCATTAAAAGCAGAAAGAGCGGCCGGGCACAGTGGTTCATGCCTGTAATCCCAGCACTTTGGGAGGCTGAGGAGGGTGGATCACCTGAGGTCAGGAGTTCGAGACCAGCCTGATCAACATGGTAAAACCCCAACTCTACTAAAAATACAAAAATTAGCCAGGCATGGTGGCACACGCCTGTAATCCCAGCTACTCAGGAGGCTGAGGCAGGAGAATCGCTTGAACCTGGGAGGCAGAGGTTGCAGTGAGCCGAGATGGCACCATTGCGCTCCAGCCTGGGCAACAGAGCGAGACTCCGTCTCAAAAAAAAAAAAAAAGCAGAAAGAGTGAACTCCTCATCATTCATTAGAGACACTCAGGATCAGGATGGGCCACACAATCATCTGTCCAAAATACTGTAGAAAGGATTTTTGGCTTTGGCTGGAAATGTCCCTTTTAATTTTAATATTTTCAATTTTAATAATATGCCCAAGATTCTCTTGCTCAATACAAGTTCAGCATGGAAATTGTCGGAAAAAAGATACGGTGTATCTGGAATTTAGTTGTGATATTTCCCTAAGGTTTTCAACTTATATCAAAATAATTCTAATGTCATCAAAGGTACAAATGTTCATATTTTAGAAGGCACAATACTTCTTGTATTTCAGAGAGAGAAATATAGGTTGCATATCATCTAGCCGTGGACAGAAATCAATCTATTGCTTATGACTGACCACTGGCAGCTAAGTAAGGGGCACATAAGTTCCTTTTCAATTTATATGGAAAAGCAATAAAAGTTAGCTGTGTTATAATTTTAAATCCAAACAGCCAAGTAATTATGCTATCTACAGGAGGCCAAGGTTTTTCACTCGGTAATTTAATTCAGCAAGCAGGGGTGGGGGGGGGGATTAAAAGGCGAGATATGGCTTTACTGACTTTCTGACCATTCTATGCCAGAGAACATCCAATCTTTTAACTAAGTACAAGTTTTCAAAATATTAATTTGTGGGAAACACATAGTACATTTAGTACCAAGGCTAGTGTAACAATTTTTTAAATGCAATCACCTAATTTTGGCACATACTAGGATACTCAAGAAATAAATAGATACTGATTTGTTGAATGACAGACAGTCCAAGGTACTGTCATTCTCTATTACACATGCACATACGCACACGCACACACGCCCACTCCCATTGTTCTCAGGCACAAAGTAAATAAATGTTTTAAATACTCATGAGTCTAGAAGTAGACCCACACGTAGATGGATGTTTGATTTTTGACAAAGTGGCTCTGCAGAGACGCGGAGAGTGATCTTTTCTAAAAATTATTCATCAAAAACATCATTAAGAGAGGGAAAAGGCCAACCACAGACAAGAAAATATCCAAAATTTATATATATAAGTTCTACAAATCACTAAGAAATAGGCAAACCACCCAGTAAAAATTAGACAAGCGATAAGTAGGTGCTACATAAAAAAGTAATGACCAATAAATGGTCATACAAATAAAGCCAGTCACCGTGGCTCACACCTGTAATCCCAGCACTTTGGGAGGCTGAGGCAGGCAGATCGCCTGAGGTCAGGAGTTCAAGACCAGCCTGGCCAACGTGGTGAAACTGTGTCTCTACTAAAAAATTTAAAAAAAAAAATTAGCCAGGCGTGATGGCGCATGCCTGTAATCCCAGCTACTCGGGAGGCTGAGGCAGGAGAATCGCTTGAAACTGGGAGGCGGAGGTTGCGGTGAGCCGAGATTGCGCCATTGCACTCCAGCCTGGGCAACAGAGCAACAATCTGTCTAAAAAAAAAAAGTAGTGACCAATAAATGGTCATACAAATGACCAATAAATGTGTAAAACATGCTCAATTTCATTAGGAATCAGGAAGTACAGATTGTAACTGCAAAGAGTTGCTATACCCACCAACCAAAAAATCTAAAATTTAAAAGACTAACAATACCTAGTGTTAGAATGTGGAGCAACAGGAACATAAAATGTTGGTGGGAATTTAAGTAGTATAATCACTTTGACAGCATCCACTAAAGCTGAACATATGAATACTGCATGATCTAGCAATCCTACCAAAAGACACGAACAAAAATAGTCACAGTAAAACTATTCTTAACAACCCCAAACAAGCCAAATATTTATCAGGAGTAAAATGTATATATAAATGATGTGAAAATCATACAATGCAATACTACAGAGTAATAAAAATGTACAAACTACCTCTACAGACAGCCACATGGACAAATCTAACGAACATACTGTTGAGCTAAAAAAGCCAGTCACAAAAGAATAAACACCAAACATTTCCATTGATAAAAGGTTCAAAGGCAAGCAAAACCTAATTATAGTGATAGGAGCCAGAACAGTGGTTACATTTGGAGAGCAGGGAAGGCGTAATGAACAGAAAGGTTCATAGGTAGAGTTGTTACATAAAATACAAGATGCTCAGTTAAATTTGGTAAACAATAATCCTTTCCCATAAACAGGTTCCATGCGATATTTAAGATGTGTATTTTTATTTGCTAAATCTAGCAGCCCCAGTCAAGGGTGGTATTTTTGGAGAACAGGTAATATTTTATTTTATTTTTATTTTTTTTTTTGAGACAGGGTCTGGCTCTGTTGCCCAGGTTGGAGTGCAGTGATGCAATCATAGCTCACTGCAGCCTCAACCTCCCAGGCTCAAGTGATTCTCCTACCTCAGCCTCCTGAGTAGCTGGGACTACAGGCATGTGCCACCATGCTTGGCTAATGTTTTCAATTTTTTGTAGAGACGAGTTCTTACTATATTGCCCAGGCTGGTCCCCAACTCCTGGGCTCAAGGGATCCTCCCACCTTTGCCTCCCAAAGTGCTGGGATTACAGGCGTGAGCCACCGTGCCCAGCCCCCATATTTAATTTCTTGATGTTCATTTTGTGATCATCCATTGTGCATCTTTCTGTATATGTGTTGTACTTCATGATCTTAAAAGTTTTTTAAAAAGCAAAAATACACTCAGAACCTTGCAGATTTATAAATATCTCATCCATCCACTGTTTTTCCTTCCCATCCTTAATCACTGCACGTGAGAGCTATAATACTTCTGCAGGAGGCAGGCATTGGTAATCAGAGTGTTGCTGGGCAAAAAGCTGTAGGCTTTACTTTCGTTTTTTATTAAAATTACTTTTACACAGCATGCTTCTTTACTTCTGGGATCTGTTTTCATGTGCCGTCTCTCAGGGACCTTTCTTATTTGCGTGGCTGGCTTAAACTTACCAAAGGACAATGCTATGCTGGAAGGCCAGCCTCTACCCATCAACCAAGAAATGCACAAATCAGTGTTCAAAGTTGGACTGACCAGACATGTGGGGGTCAGAATTCAATGACCTGAAGCTACAAAGAAAACTGGTACTTTAGGGCCAACAACTTAGATACAGACACTGTTTGGAAACTATAAAGTCAAGTACTTCAATCTGCTGCCTGCTTTCTAAAGTTATCAAAGGTTTACACAATTGCTTTGAGTGGCTCCATCTAATTCCCTCCCATCTAATTGGGAATTAGCTTTTCCTGCAGACACAGATGGCTGACCCAAGTGAAGAGTAGTAACCAGTATAAACAAAAGCCTGAATCATTTTCCTTCTGTCGTTTAAATGAGGTGCTATTTATTGTCAAAAGTTCTTTCATGCTCAGGGCTTTTTGTGTTGTGTTGCTTTGTTCTGTACGTTCATGTTCTTTTGAAATGAACCCCTCCAGGACAGGCGCGGTGGCTCAGCCTGTAATCCCAGCACTTTGGGAGGCCGAGGCGGGCAGATCACTTGAGGTCAGGAGTTTGAGGCCACCCTGGCTAACATGGTAAAACCCCATCTTTACTAAAAACACAAAAATTAGCCGGGTGTGGTGGCGGGCACCTGTAATCCCAGCTACTCAGGAGGCTGAGGCAGGAGAATCGCTTGAACCTGGGAGGTGGAGGTTGCAGTGAGCCGAGATCCGGCCACTGCACTCCAGCCTCCAGAGTGAGATTCCGTCTCAAAAAAAAAAAAAAAAAAAAAAAAAGAAGAAGAAATGAACCCCTCCCAACCTCCCCATTATAAATAGAGGGAAAAAAAAATCCCTCCAAGTTTGGGTGCCTGTCTCTATAAAGTTTGGGAGTAAACTTTACAGGCTGCCAGTCTTATCTGCCACCTACCCCTCTTGATAAGTGCCAAATTTCTTAGATTTGATAATTGAAATGGTATCTTTTTTCACACAGGATACGGGGGATAATGATTAGGCTTCTGGGCTGTGGAGACAAGGTTGTTTGAAAGAAACCCAGCTTCACCACTGAGACTGTGTAGCTCTGTGCCTCAGTTTCCTCAATAGTAACTGGGAATAAAAACTACCTAATTCAAAGGGCTGTTGGGACACTGGATGCTGCATAAGGTGATTAAAGCACAGCGCCTGGCACACATTAAACCCGCAATGGTTATCGTCACTATTATTCGTTACCTTTGAGGGTCCTGTCACCTATAAGGGGTCTATATATATGTTTCTAAATTAGGAAAAACATTCAGATGCAGTTGGAGAGATGGGAGACGGAGCCTATTAAGTTTGGTCCAAGTTGCCACCAACCCAGGGCAGCAGCATCGGGTCTCCAGGAGAGTCCGCGGAAGTGGCCACGCCACGACCCTGCCTGGACCCCAGACTCCAGCCCGGAGCTGTGACCTCGGACGCCCTTCCTACTCACGTTGCGGTTGAAGCTGTTGCCCGGCAGCAGAGGCAGGGCCATGGCGCTCAGCGTCCGAAAATCGAGAGTCCCAGAAGAGAGGGCCCGGCAGGCAGCGGCCGCCTCCCGGCCGCGTTGTTTGGCCCCCACGTTGCCTGGAGACTGGAAGCGGCGTCACTGAGGGAGGAGGGGCGGGGGGGGGTGGGGAGAAGAATTGTGGGGGGGGGGGCACCTCCGCGGCGCGCCCCTCCTCCTCCGCCCCAGTTCCCCTCGTCCCGCTTCATCCCCGCACACACTCAGACAGGTCCTGGTCTCCTGAGGAGTCTCCTGTCTGCACACGCAGTGTGCACACACAAAGATTGACTGTTCCCTGCCCCCGCCGCTTTCTGGTTTAACCCCTTTATAGAACTCAAAGCCTTTCTTGTACTTTGCTTTTCCAATTCTTGTCGCCAACAGTTTTTTGCTATGTGGTTCAAACACACAGCAAAGTACAGAAAATAATATGACGCCCGTGTGCTCACTGAGATGTTACACAAGTTGATGTTTTCCTATGTTGCATAGACTTCAGCTTTTATTTTGTAATTAAAACGTTCAAGATGACTCTAAAGCCACATATACCCCTAACGAAAACGCGTTGTAATGGTAACCACCGCCTTCAGTTTTTCCTCTGGATATTTTTATATTTGTTGTTTGTTTGTTTGTTTTTGTTTTGAGACAAGGTCTCACTATGTTGCCCAGGCCGATCTCGAACTCCTGGGCTCAAGCAGCCCTCCCGCCTCTGCCTCCCAAAGTGCTGGGATTACAGGTATGAGCCACCGTGTCCGGCCCATTTTTGTATTTGAACTAAACGTTTGTAAGGTCCAATCAGGGGTGGCCAGGGGCAGAGTCAGGTGTCACAAAACGCAAGCCCTGTCACTCCATCGTACACCCCAAGATAGCCAGGAACCTCCTCTCCCAACATCTACCTCTAATCCCTCCCTGAAGCCCTAAAGGTTGGACTCGATACTCTCTCTCAGTCAGCACCTCGTCTATTTCAGCTGCGATCCCATTGTTTCTTGTCTGGTTTTCTTCTTTAAAAAGAAAAACAAACACACAAAAAAACTAACTGATCTTGCCTCCAGAGCCGTCGTTTTTATAATTCATGATGCAACTGTTACTCTTCTGCTTCAATAATCTAGCCTTCCCGCCGCCTTCAGAAGGCGGTGAAACTCCTTATAGCCTGGTCTGAAGACCCTTTGTCAGGGGGCACCTACCAATGCCCTCCATCCCTTTCTTTGCCCCCTCCTCCATCTACTCCAGCTCTGAGAAACCACTGGCAGTTTCCAAATCAGGCTCTGCGGTTTCTCCTCTGGGGCTTTTGCAAATAACACTATCGTCTAGAAACACCCTTCCTTCCTATCTTTCACCTAAGTAACCTCTTCTTGTCTTTCAGGACTTGATTCAGCGTGGGAGTGGGGCATGGAAGGTATTGTCATTTCTTCAGTATATTCTTTCACCTTCTTCCTGCCACCTCCATCTGTATTTGGTGTCTATTCTGATCGTGGCTTTCATCCTACTACATTGTAATCACCTGTTTACTTGACATTTCTTTAAATGCCCCCAAATTCCTCCAGGGCAGGGACTGTATCTCCTTTTATATTCATCAACAATATCCATTATTGTTTCTGTGTTTATAAATTTTACATTCTAAATTTCTGCTACTTGCTTTTTTTTGCCTAAGATTCTGTTATTGAGGCCGAGTGCGGTGGCTCATGCCTGTAATCCCAGCACTTTGGGAGGCCAAGGCAGGCGGACCAAGAGGTCAGGAGTTCGAGACCAGCCTGGCCAACATAGTGAAACCCCATTTCTACTAAAAATACAAAAATTAGCTGGGTGTGGTGGCACATGCCTGTAAATCCCAGCTACTTGGGAGGCTGAGGCAGGAGAATTGCTTGAACCAGGGAGGCTGAGGTTGCAGTGAGCTGAGATTGCTCCACTGCACTCCAGCCTGGGTAACAGAGCAAGACTCTGTCTTGAAAATAATAATAATAATAAAATTCTGTTATTGAGATTTCTACACATTAACACATGTAGAGTTCATTAATTTTAAATGCATTGTATGATTATACCACAAATTGTTTAACTATCTGCTCTCATCTGTTGATGACAATTAAATTGTTTCCAATTTTCCACTAGTTACCAACAATGCTGCAGTGAGCAACTCTGCCTGTTCCTTTGGCAATAATCTAGGGCACATACTGAAAGATGGAATTACATACATATCTGAGTGCATGCCTTCAGTTTTACTAGATTTTGCTAGACGATCTCCAGACAGATAAACCAATTAAGAAAATCCCCTTCCCTGTTCATCCTTTCAACAATAGGTATTACCAAATTATATAATTTTGGATAATCATCTGAATAAGTGTGAATGGTATACTATTGTTATTTTGTTTCTCCCTAATTCCTAGTACAGTTGGTCATGTTTTCCCATGCTTGTTACTTTCTCCTGTGACTCAGCTATTCACATCCTTTGCTTATTTTTCTCTTCCGTCATTTGTAGTTTTTTTTTTAGATAGATAGATAGATAGATAGATAGATAGATAGATAGATAATCTGGATACTAATTCGAGGCATAGCAAATATTTTCTCATTGTTGTTTGTCTTTTAACTTCAATATAGAGTTCTTTATTGTACATAAATTTGTTATTTTATTTTACTCAAATATATCATTCTTTCAGTTATGGTTGGTGGGTTTTTTGGTTTATTTTACTTTTTATTTTTTGAGATGGAATCTCATTCTGTCACCTAGACTGGAGTACAATGGTGTGATCTAGGCTCACCGCAACCTCCGCCTCCTAGGTTCAAGTGATTCTCCTGCCTCAACCTCCTGAGTAGCTGGGATTATAGGCATGCACCACCACACCTGGCTAATTTTTGTATTTTTAGTAGAGACGGGGTTTCACCTTGTTGGCCAGGCTGGTCTCGAACTCCTGGCCTCAAGTGATCTGCCCACCTTGGCCTCCCAAAGTGCTGGGATTACAGGCATGAGCCACTGCACCTGGCCTGTTTGGTGTCTTATATGTGAATTCAAAAATCTTTTACTGCTCCAAAAGAACAGTTATTCTCCTACATGTTCTTGCAAACATTTTCAAAATTCCTTGTTGCTTTTTAAATTGAAATAATTTCAAGCTAGTAAGAAGTTGCAAGAACAGTCCAAATAACTCTCATTTATCCTTTCCCCAGATTTCCCAATTGTTTTATATTTTACCACATTCATTTTGTCATTTTCCCCATATATAGTTTTTTACATTTTAAAGTAAGTTGCAGATATCATGCCCCTTGATTCCTAAACACTTCAGTGTGTATTTCCTAAGAATAAGGACAGTCTCTTATATAACTGAAGTACAATAATTAAAATCAGAAATTTAATATTAATACAATACTGTTTTCTTTTTTCTGAGACAAAGTCTCACAATGTTGCCCAGGCTAGAGTGCAGTGGCATGATCATGGCTCACTGCAGCCTCCACCTCCTGAGCTCAAGTGATCCTCCCACTTCAGTCTCCCAAGTAGTTGGGACTACAGGCATGTGCCACCGTGCCCAGCTATTTTAATTTTTTTTTTTTTTTTTTTGTAGACATGGGGTCTCATTATGTTGCCCAGCCTGGCCTCAAACTCCTGACCTCAAGCAATCCACCCATCTCGGCCTTATAATACTATTTTCTTTTTATTTTATTTTATTTTATTTTTTATTTATTTATTATTATTATTATACTTTAAGTTCTAGGGTACATGTGCATAACGTGCAGGTTTGTTACATATGTTTTTTTTTTTTTTTTTTTTTTTTTTTTTGAGACGGCCGCTCTGTCACTGGGGCTGGAGTACAGTGGCCGGATCTCAGCTCACTGCAAGCTCCGCCTCCCGGGTTTACGCCATTCTCCTGCCTCAGCCTCCCAAGTAGCTGGGACTACAGGCGCCCGCCACCTCGCCTGGCTAGCTTTTTGTATTTTTTAGTAGAGACGGGGTTTCACCGTGTTAGCCAGGATGGTCTCGATCTCCTGACCTTGTAATCCGCCTGTCTCGGCCTCCCAAAGGGCTGGGATTACAGGCTTGAGCCACCGCGCCTGGCCTAATACTATTTTCTAATCTAAAATATTTATTCAAATTTTGCAATTGTCCCAATAATTTTTTTTTTTTTTTTGGAGACAGGGCCGCGCTTTATCACCCAGGTACAATTACGACTCACTGCAGTCTCCATCTCTTGGGCTCAAGCGATCCTCCCACCTCAGCCTCCCTAGTAGTTGGGAATACAGGAACACACCACCATGCCCAGCTAATTTTTTTTTCTTTGTTGAGACAAGGGTCTCACTATGTTGCTCAGACTGGTCTCAAACTCCTGGCTCCAAGCAATCTTCCTGTCTTGGCCTCCCAAAGTGCTGGGATTACAGGCATGAGCCACCACATCTGGCCCATAATGTCCTTTTTTAGCAAAAAGAAAAATATTTTGTTTTGACCCAGAATCTGATGCAACATCACACATGGCATTTGGTTGTCATGTCTCTTGGTTGTCATGTCTCTTTATTCTCCTTTAATTGGGAACAGTTCTTCCATCTTTCTTCATCTCTTGTGACCTTGATATTTTTGAAAAGGATAGGTCATGGCTAGGTGTGGTGGCTCACGCCTGCAATCCCAGCACTTTGGGAGGCCGAGGCGGGTGGATCACTTGAGGCCAGGACTTCGAGACTAGCCCGGCCAACATGGCGAAACACCATCTCTACTGAAATACAAAAATTACCTGGGCGTGGTGGCAGGTGCCTTTAATCCCAGCCTATTCAGGAGGCCGAGGCAGGAGAATTGCTTAAACCTGGGAGGCACAGGTTGCAGTGAGCCAAGATCATGCCATTGCACTCCAGCCTGGGCAACAGATTGAGACTCCGTCTCAAGAAAAAAAAAAAGAAAGAAAGAAAGAAAAGAAAGAAAAGAAAGAAAGAAAGAAAGAAAGAAAGAAAGAAAGAGAGAGAGAGAGAGAGAGAGAGAGAAGGAAAGAAAGAAAAGAAAAGGATAGGCCAGATATTTGGTAGAAAGTTCTTCAATTTAGGTGTGACTGATGTTTCCTCACGAGGAGATTCAGTTTATGGCTTTTGGACAAGAACGTCACAGGACTGTTGTGTCCTAGTTCATCAAAGGAACAGGTCCATAATGTGCATTTTTACCATCAATGATGAGGTTCACTTTGATCATTGGGTTAAGGTGAAGTGTGCCAAGCTTCTGTCTACAGCTAGAAAGATGAAGATATAGATATACATAGAAATAGATATATTAAAAGTCATGAGTTTATACTAATACCTCCAATTCCAATCAACAGAGTACCTACTGGTATTCCCCTTTCTGCACTGGTGACGCTCTGCTCGAGCTCTAAGAAATCTCATTCCAATTATCCTCAAAATATAGTTGGCCCTTGAACAACACAGGCTTGAACTGCATTGGTCCACTTATACGCAGACTTTTAAAATTATTCTTGGAGCAGACAGCCCTTTCTCTGCTGTGCTGATGATTGCAACCTTGCCATGTAAAAATAAAATAAAATAAATTATTGGTGGGAAGCAAAACCCACATATACAGAGGGCTGACTTTTGTATACATAGGTTCTGCAAGGCCAACCATGGCACTTGAGTGTTCAAGGATTTTGGTATACTCGGGGGTCCTGGAACCCATCCCCCGTGTACACTGAGGGGCAACTGTATTTACTTATTTGCTCTATACTACAAGACCCTGAAAGCAGCTTCAGAACACCTAACTCATATCTCTGTAAAACAAAAGACAAACCTACTAATTAGAGTTCAATCTTTGTTTGCAGTGTTTTTCTTTGGTCTTAATGTACATAGTCAAAATACTAGGCTCAAAAATTACTTAGGCTTTTGCCCCCTTCCCTGTTTAGAATGCATATGTTATTCATTTACAAAACAGTTTGGTCTGTTCACGCCTATTCATATTCCACATTATGTCTGTTTTTGTTTTTGTTTTTGTTTTGAAACAGAGTCTTGCTCTGTCGCCAGGCTGGAGTGCAGTGGCGCAATCTCGGCTCACTGCAACATCCATCCCCTGGGTTCAAGCAATTCTCCTGCCTCAGCCTCCCAACTAGCTGGGACTACAGGCGCCTGCCACCAAGCCCAGCTAATTTTTGTATTTTTAGTAGAGACGGGGTTTCACCATGTTGGTCAGGATGGGCTCGATCTCTTGACTTCGTGATCCGCCTGCCTCAGCCTCCCAGTGTGTTGGGATTACAAGAGTGAGCCACCGCGCCTGGCCTATTTCTTCTTTGTCTTATTTTGTATAAATGTGTTTCTCTCTTTGTAGTTTGATTAATTTAGCTAGTGGTTTACATATTTTCTTACTTTTTTCAAAGAACCAGAATTTTTCTTTATTAATTTGACCCACTGTTTTCTATTCTTAACCTTTACTGTTTTTCTGCTTTTACTTTTATTGTTTTCTTCCTTATGCTTTCTTTTGACTCATTTGTTGTTCTTTTTCTCACTTTTTAAGCTGATATTGTAAAATTAAATAATTCAAACTTAAAGCTGTTGGAACTTTAAATTACCCTGAGCCTTGAGAGGATTTTAACTATGCAACCTGGGTCACGAGGCATGCTGTTGCAACTTCTGCCTTTTTTTCTCTTTTTCCTGTAAATAATTAAGACCAAATAGCTCCAAAGATAAGAATCCCTGACTCAAGTCACTACGCCTCCTCACAGAGTAATAAAGTAATCTTCATTGGAATGTAGCAATCTGTAACCAATCAAATCACTGTGGCGCATGTGCACTGGTCTTGTATGGAAAACGTAATCCTGCTGGATCGTCTCTGTCTCTGCCTATATAATTGAAACTTTAACTTCTCCATTTTAAAACCACTGACCCCATTCGTTTGGAGTCCATGCTTTCCCAGTGGCCATCCTCAAGCTTTGTGCTTGGATAACCTCTACACTTAATCATATTTTCTGAATCTGTCTCTCTTTCTTTCTTTTTTTTTGAGACAGGATCTTGCTCTATTGCTCAGGCCAGAGTGCAGTGGCACGATCTCTGCTTACTGCAACCTCCACCTCCCGGGTTCAAGCAATTCTTCTGCCTCAGCCTCCCGAGTAGTAGGGATTACAGGCGCCCATCACCACGCCTAGCTAATTTTTGTGTTTTTAGTAGAGACAGGGTTTCACCATATTGGCCAGACTGGTCTCGAACTCCTGAACTCAAGTGATCCACCCACCTCAGCCTCCCAAAGTGCTGGAATTACAGGTGTAAGCCACCGTGCCCTGCCTGAATATCATTATTTAAAGTTGACAATATAATTCACTCATTTTCATCCATTTTTTATCGATATAAGTGTTTACGGCTATAAATTTTCCTATAATCTCTACTTTAAACATATCCAGTATCCTGATATGTAGTGTTTTCATTACTTGCTTTTTGTTGTTGTTGTTTATTTGTTTGCTTTTTAGATATTCTGTGATTTTGGCTTGTATTTTCCCTTTCACCCAAGAGTTGTTTAATAGAAAATGTTAACAGTTTCTAGTTGGAAAAGATTTGGGGGGGAAGCTTTTATTTTGTTCTTAGTTTTATTGCACTTTGATAAGATTTGTTTTAATATTTCTTTTCTCTTTCTTTCTTTCTTTCTTTCTTTTTTTTTTTTTTTGAGATGGACTCTCGCTTTGTCGCCCAGGCTGGAGTGCAGTGGCGAGATCTCAGCTCACTGCAAGCTCCACCTCCTGGGTTCAAGCAATTCGCCCACCTCAGTCCCCCAAATAGCTGGGACTACAGGCGCATACCACTATGTGTCAGGCCTCTGAGCCCAAGCTAAGCCATCATATCCCCTGTGACCTGCACGAATGCATCCAGATGGCCTGAAGCAACTGAAGATCCACAAAATAAGTGAAAATAGCCTTAACTGATGACATTCCACCATTGTGATTTATTTCTGCCCCAACCTAACTGATCAATGTACTTTGTAATCTCCCCCACCCTTAAGAAGCTTCTTTGTAATTCTCCCACCCTTGAGAATGTACTTTGTGAGATCCACCCCCTGCCTGCAAAACATTGCTCCTAACTCCACCGCCTATCCCCAAACCTATAAGAACTAATGATAATCCACCACCCTTTGCTGACTCTCTTTTCGGACTCAGCCCGCCTGCACTCAGGTGAAATAAACAGCTTTGTTGCTCACCCAAAGCCTGTTTGGTGGTCTCTTCACATGGACACATGAGACATTTGGTGCCAAAGACCCGGGTCCGTGGGACTCCTTTGGGAGACCAGTCCCCTGTCCTCATCCTCACTCCGTCAAGAGATCCACCTACAACCTCGGGTCCTCAGACGAACCAGCCCAAGGAACATCTCACCGATTTTAAATCGGGTAAGTGGCCTTTTTTTACTCTCTTCTCCAACCTCTCTCACTATCCCTCAACCTCTTTCTCCTTTCAGTCTTGGCACCACCCTTCAATCTCTCCCTTCTCTTAATTTCAATTCTTTTCATTTTCTGGTAGAAACAAAGGAGACACATTTTATCTGTGGACCCAAAACTCCGGGGCCAGTCACGAATTCGGGAAGGCAGCCTTCCCTTGGTGTTTAGTCATTGCAGGGACACCTCTCTGATTACTCACCCACGTTCCATTGGTGTCTGATCTCCGTGGAGACGCCTGCCTTGATCATTCACCCACATTCCCTTGGTGGCAAGTCAATTGCGGGGACGCCTGCTTTGGCTGCTCACCCATGTTGCAGCCCAGGGTTGCTCCCTACCCCCTTCTCCGTGTCTCTACCCTTCTCTTTAAACTTGCCTCCTTCACTATGGGCAACCTTCCACCCTCCATTCCTCCTTCTCCCTTAGCCTGTGTTCTCAAGATCTTAAAACCTCTTCAACTCTCGCCTGACCTAAAATCTAAGCGTCTTATTTGCTTCTGCAACACCGCCTGGCCCCAATACAAACTCGACAATGGTTCTAAATGGCCAGAAAACAGCACTTTTGATTTCTCCATCCTATGAGACCTAGATAATTTTTGTCGAAAAATGGGCAAATTATCTGAAGTGCCTGACGTCCAGGCATTCTTTTACACATTGGTCCCTCCCTAGTCTCTGCTCCCAGTGAGACTCGTCCCAAATCTTCCTTCTTTCTCTCCTGTCTGTTCCTTCAGTCTCCACCCCAAGCTCTGAGTCCTTTGAATCCTTCTTTTCTACGGACTCATCTTTCCCCTCCCCTTCTCCCCAGGCTGCTCCTCACCAGGCCAATCCAGGTCCCAATTCTTCCTCAGCCTTTGCTCCCCCACCCTATAATCCTTCTATCAACTCCCCTCCTCACACCTGGTCCGGCTTACAGTTTCGTCCCACGACTAGCCCTCCCCACCTGCCCAGCAATTTCCTCTTAGAGAGGTGGCTGGAGCTGAAGGCATAGTCTGGGTACATGTGTCTTTTTCTCTATCAGACCTTTCCCAAATCAGCCAGCTTTTAGGCTCTTTCTCATCAGACCCCACTAAATATGTACAAGAATTCCGATATCTACCTCTGTCCTATAATTTAACCTGGAGTGACTTAAATGTCATCCTAACTTCTACCCTCTCCCCAGATGAATGGCAGAGTTTTTTCTCTAGCCCCATTTCATGCTGATAACCACCGGCTTCATGAGCCAGACCCCAGAGGAAGGCCGCCTTATTCTCAATATGCATTTTATTACCCAATCCGCTCCCGACATTAGAAAAAGGTCCAAAAATTAAATTCCGGCCCTCAAATCCCACAACAGGACTTAATTAACCTCGCCTTCAAGGTGTACAATAATAAAGAAGAGTTGCAGTTACTTGCCTGTGCTGTGAGAGAAACCCCAGCCATATCTCAAGCACACAAAACTTCAAAACGCCTAAGCCACAGTGGTCAGGCGTTCCTTCAGGACTTCCCCCCCCAGGAGCTTGCTTCAGGGGCTGGAAATCTGGCCACTGGGCCAAGGAATGCCCGTAGCCTGGGATTCTTCCTAAGCCGTGTCCCATCTGTGTGGGACCCCACTGGAAACTGGACTGTCCAACTGGCCCAAGGCTCTGACTGACTCCTTCCTAGATCTTCTCGGGTTAGCGGCTGAAGACTGACACTGCCCGATCGCCTCAGAAGCCCACAGGATCATCAGAGACGCTTTGGGTAACTCTTACAGTGGAGGGTAAGTCCATCCCCTTCTTAATCAATACAGAGGCTACCCACTCCACATTACCTTCTTTTCAAGGGCCTGTTTCCCTTGCCTCCATAACTGTTGTGGGTATTGATGGCCGGGCTTCTAAACCTCTTAAAACTCCCCAACTCTGGTGCCAACTTGGACAACGTTCTTTTATGCATTCCTTTTTAGTTATCCCCACCTGCCCAGCTCCCTTATTAGGTTGAGACATTTTAACTAAATTATCTGCTTCCCTGACTATTCCTGGGTTACAGCCACACCTCATTGCCTCCTTTTTCCCCAGTTCAAAGCCTCCTTCACATCCTCCCCTTGTATCTTTCCACCTTAAACCACAAATATAGAATGCCTCTACTCCCTCCTTGGTGACCGATCATGCACCCCTTACTATCCCATTAAAACCTAATCACTCTTACCCCGCTCAATGCCAATATCCCATCCCACAGCACGCTTTAAAAGAATTAAAGCCTGTTATCACTCGCCTGCTACAGCATGGCCTTTTAAAGCCTGTAAACTCTCCTTACAATTCCCCCGTTTTACCTGTCCAAAAACCCGACAAGCCCTTACAGGTTAGTTCAGGATCTGCGCCTTATCAACCAAATTGTCTTGCCTATCCATCCTGTGGTGCCAAAGCCATATACTCTCCTATCCTCAAAACCTCCCTCCACAACCTCTCCACAACCCGGTATTCTGTTCTGGATTTCAAACATGCTTTCTTTACTATTCCTTGCCCCTTCATCCCAGCCCCTCTTTGCTTTCACTTGGACTGACCCTGACACCCATCAGGCTCAGCAAATTACCTGTGATGTACTGCCACAAGGCTTAATGGACAGCACCCATTACTGCAGTCAAGCCCAAATTTCTTCTTCATCCATTACCTATCTCTGCATAATTCTCATGAAAACCACACATGCTCTCCCTGCTGATCGTGTCCGGCTAATCTCCAAAACCCGAACCCCTTCTACGAAACAAGTCCTTTCCTTCCTAGGCATGGCTAGGTACTTCCGCCTTTGGGTACCTAGTTTTACCATTGTGACTAAACCATTGTGTAAACTAACAAAAGCAAACCTAGCTGACCCCATAGATCCTAAATCCTTTCGCCACTCCTCTTTCCGTTCCTTAAAAACAGCCCTAGAAGCTGCCCCCATGCTGGCTCTCCCTAACTCATCCCAACCCTTTTCATTACACACAGCCAAAGTACAGGGCTGTGAGGTCAAAATTCTTACACAAGAGCCAGGACCGCACCCTGTAGCCTTTCTATCCAAACAACTTGACCTTACTGTTTTAGTCTGGCCCCACCCCCATGACTGTATCTCTCTGATCCACCTGACATTCACTCCATTTCCCTGTATTTCCTTCTTTCCTGTTCCTCACCCTGATCACACTTAGTTTATTGATAGCAGTTCCACCGGGCCTAATTGCCACACACTAGCAAAGGCAGGCTATGCTATTCTGTTGTCATTTCATAACCTCTTCCATGTAGGTTACAAGCCATTAGCCCACCTCTTAGAACCTCTAATTTCCTTTCCATCGTGGAAAGCTATCCTCAAGGAAATCACTTCTTGGTGTTCCATCTGCTATTCTACTACTCCTCAGGGATTGTTCAGGCCCCCTCCCTTTCCTACACATCAAGCTCGGGGATTTGCCCCCGCCCAGGACTGGCAAATTGACTTTACTCACATGCCTCAAGTCAGAAAACTAAAATACCTCTTGGTCTGGGTAGACACTTTCACTGGATGAGTAGAGGCCTTTCTTTCTTTTTTTTTTTTTTTTTTTTTTTGAGACGGAGTCTCGCTCTGCCACCCAGGCTGGAGTGCAGTGGCCGGATCTCAGCTCACTGCAAGCTCCGCCTCCCGGGTTCACGCCATTCTCCTGCCTCAGCCTCCCGAGTAGCTGGGACTACAGGCGCCGCCACCTCGCCCGGCTAGTTTTTTTGTATTTTTAAAGTAGAGATGGGGTTTCACCGTGTCAGCCAGGATGGTCTCGATCTCCTGACCTCGTGATCCGCCCATCTCGGCCTCCCAAAGTGCTGGGATTACAGGCTTGAGCCACCGCGCCCGGCCAAGTAGAGGCCTTTCCTACAGGGTCTGAGAAGGCCACCGTGGTCATTTCTTCCCTTCTGTCAGACATAATTCCTCAGTTTGGCCTTCCCACCTCTATACAGTCTGATAACGGACCGGCCTTTATTAGTCAAATCACCCAAGCAGTTTCTCAGGCTCTTGGTATTTAGTGGCTCCTGGTTTTACCTCAAATCGCCACCCTTAAGTCTCTCTTGAAGTGGATAGATCTTCAGTGACAAGGTACCCTCCAATACTTTCACCCTGATGAAGTCCTATTCTTTACTTTCATACTCTTATTCTGGTTCCCGTTCTTATGCCACCCTAATCCTTAAACAGTTGCTGGCTTTGCATTTCTCTTTCCTCCAAAATCTCCGAGGCCTTGACTTATTGCTAAAAAAAGGCGGGGGGGGGGAACTCTGAATATTTTTAAATGAAGAGTACTGTTTTTATCTAAATCAATCTGGCATGGTATATGACAACATAAAAAAACTCAAGGATAGAGCCTAAACTTGTGCCAACCAAGCAAGTAATTACGCTGAACCCCCTTGGACACTCTGTAATTGGATGTCCTGGGTACTCCCAATTCTTAGTCCTTTAATACCTGTTTTTCTCCTTCTCTTATTTGGACCTTGTGTCTTTCATTTAGTTTCTCAATTAATACAAAACGGCATCCAGGCCATCACCGATAATTCTACATGACAAATGCTCCTTCTAACAACCCCCTCAATATCACCCCTTACCCCAAAATCTTTCTTCAGTTTAATCTCTCCCACTCTAGGTTCCCACGCCACCCCTAATCCCATTTGAAGCAGCCCTGAGAAACATCGTCTATTATCTCTCCATACCTCCCACCAAAATTTTCACCACCTCAACACTTCACCACCATTTTGTTTTGTTTTTCTTATTAACATAAGAAGACAGGACTGTCAGGCCTCTGAGCCCAAGCTAAGCCATCATATCCCCTGTGACCTGCACGAATGCATCCAGATGGCCTGAAGCAACTGAAGATCCACAAAAGAAGTGAAAATAGCCTTAACTGATGACATTCCACCATTGTGATTTATTTCTGCCCCAACCTAACTGATCAATGTACTTTGTAATCTCCCCCACCCTTAAGAAGGTTCTTTGTAATTTCTCCCCACCCTTGAGAATGTACTTTGTGAGATCCATCCCCTGCCTGCAAAACATTGCTCCTAACTCCACCGCCTATCCCCAAACCTATAAGAACTAATGATAATCCACCACCCTTTGCTGACTCTCTTTTCGGACTCAGCCTGCCTGCACCCAGATGAAATAAACAGCCTTGTTGCTCACACAAAGCCTGTTTGGTGGTCTCTTCACACGGACATGTGAGACACCACGCCTGGCTAAATTTTTTTGTATTTTTAGTAGAGACGGGATTTCACCATGTTGGCCAGGTTGGTCTTGAACTACTGACCTCAGGTGATCCCCTCACCTCAGCCTCCCAAAGTGCTGGGATTACAGGTATGAGCCACCACACCCAGCCCTTAATATTTCTATTGTATAGAATTTATTGATGCTTTATTTGTGATCTAATATTTGATCAATTTTTGTAACTATAGCATATGCAGTTGAGAGGGAAGGTGTATTCTCTATTATTTGATTCTAAAGTTCAGTATAGATTGATAAATCTATTTTATTGACTATGCTGTTAACTATATATCCTTACTTATATTTCTACCACTTGATCTGTTTTGCTCTGGGCAGTGTATTATACTCTCCTACTAGCAGAGTGTTTCTATCTGTATCTCCTTTCAGCTGTAGTTTCTGCTTTTTAAAGATGGTCATTTGGTGCACAGATTGTCACAACTGTTAAACCTACCTTGTGAAATTGACTGTTTTTTGGTCACATTTAATTATTTGTTGGCCTAAATTCTACTTTGATATCAGGATCTCAGCCCCCACTTACTTGTTATTTCCATTTGCCTGGTACTTTTTTGCCCATGCCTTTATTCTTAACCCATCTGAATTATTTTGATTTAGATGTATCTCACATATACCACATATACTTGGGTCTTGCTTTATGAGCCACATTGAAGATATTTTTGTTTTAGTAGGTGAGTTAAGCCCATTCACATTTGTTGATAAGATTGATGTTTGTGGTCTCAACTTCAATATATTATTTTATATTGTAATCACCATGTATATTATGTATATCTACTGTTTTTCTTCATGCTGTTGTTTTCTTTACTATTATAATTTATAAATATCTTTGAATATTTAGGAAGGCTTGTATTTTTGTTCTACTGTTTGCCTTTGTACTTACAACATTTTCAAGAGATAGGGTATGGACATCTTCAATTTTACCAAGTAATATTAAATTCCTTTTAAAGTGAACATAGCTGATACATTAACATGTTAATTTCAATAAATTTAATTGTATTTCTCTAATTCTCATTTGTTCTTTTTAAATCTGTATGTTCTTTCTTTTAAATAGAGTCTTACTCTTACAATTTCCCTTGCTAATTTTATCTCTTTAATCATTTTAAACATACTTAGCAGAGTCCTTAACCAACAATTCTGATCTCTTATGTTCATGGGGTGCCACTTACCCTGCTTCTTGTGTTGGCTGACTCTCCTTCATGGTGGATTGTTTCCTTATGTGTTTATCAATGTTTATGGTGATCCCACCTATGTGGCACCTCGTCAAGGTGGGACTGGCACCTTCTGATTCCAAGTGGAGTGTTCTCTCTAATATGCCATAGCTCACACACACTGACCACTGCTCCATTACAGCCACAATCTACACCGAGAAGGTCTCTGCCTTTCGCAGTGAGGATGTTTTACAAAGCAAAAAGCAGTTCTGATAAGAATGATTTTCTTAAATGACTGATAAAGGAAAATATTGTAAATTAGGGCTATAGGAAAAGTCTAGGACCTAAGGCTACCATACACATCCATCTACTGCCTACATGTTCATACTTGCTACTTCCTTTGGGGACAATGATATCTTCTTGTACCTCTTTAGATACTCCCCACATAATGTCTGCTCTCCCATACACACACACAGAGTTTTAGAATCATGATTCCATAGTTTCTCATTTAACAAATATTTATGGAACTTCTACTCTGATATGCCAGAACCTCTTCTAAACACTGGGACAAATCAGTGATTGGGACAGAGTGAACACTTCCAAACACCCGAGATCTGAGATTCTCAGTCTTTTATCAGTTGTAACTTCTTGCTTCGTTTCCCTTCTGTGATACATATCTTCCCATCCTGCCTCTCCTGACATGTCTACCACAAAGGAACATCTGAAATGGTATATAGCTCTTTTTAAAATAAATGTAAAGTAAACTAATTCTGGGAATTACAAGACACCCCCTGAAATAACCGAAGACACCTTGGGACATGTCAAGACCAGCACTGGGAAGCACTATTCTTGATGTTCAAAGAGTCTGTTACACACCCGTGGATGAAGAAAGCGCAGGGGAGGCCAACAGAACTCACACTTCTGAGCAAGCTCAAACTGGCCTAAGAGCAAGGAAATATTTGCCCAGTTGGAGAATTTCTTCTGAGGAATGAGGTCATCTTGTAATCTGGAGCCTTTCTACAAGATGCAAGAGCCCTTGGCAGCAGGAAGGAGTGCCTTTGATGGTATTTCTGCACAAACTTCCTTTTCTCCTCCAGCGAAGCCTTGTCTGTCAATTCTCCCTTCTCTTGATATCTTCAGAAATATCACTGCCCCATTCCTCTCAGCTCCTGAAAGCTAGCACTCTTCTTCATTATTCTGTGCTTCCTTGGTTATATCCACATTTCAAGTCCTCATCCTGAGCACTTAAAGAAGAATTAGCACCAATCATTTACAAATTCTTTAGAAAATAGAAGAGAAGGGAACAATTCCTAACTCATTCTATGAGGCCAGTATTACCCTGACACCAAAACCAGACAAAGACATTACAAGAAAAGAAAACTATAGGTCAGTATCTTTTATGAACGGAGACACAGAAATCCTCAAAAAAATACTGGCAAACCAAATCCAGCAACCTATAAAAAGGATTAGAAGCCATGACCAAGTGGGATTTATTCCAAGAATGCAAAGTCAGTTTAGCATCTGAAAATCGATCAATGTAATGTACCATATGAACAGAAGAAAGGACAAAAACCATATGATTCTCTCAATAGACACAAAAAGTATTAGACAAAATGCATCATCATTTTTCAATAGAAACACTCAACAAACCAGGAATAGAAGGAATTTCCTTAATCTGACAAAAGCAGTTCATGAAACTCACAACTAACACCACACTTAATAGTGAAATACTGCATGCTTATACCCTAAGATCAGGAACAAGAGTAAGATGTTCCTTCTCACCACTTCAGTTCAACTCGTACTGGGAGTTTTAGCCAAGGCAATGAAGCTAAAACAAAATAAAAGGCATCCAGATCAGAAATGAAAAAGTAAAATTACCTCTATTCACAGAAGACATAATCTTGTATATAGAAAATCTTAAGGAATTTACACACACACAAACAATTGAAAATAACACATTTAGTAAAGTTGTAGAATACATCAATATTCAAAACTCAATTGTATGTCTATGCACTAACAAACAATTCAAAAATGAAACAAGAAAACTTTCAATTACAATAGCATCAAAAAGAATAAAATACTGATGAATATGTTTAACAAAAGAAGTACAAGACTTGAACTAAAAACTGTAAAACATCATTGAAAGAAATTAAAGAAGACCTAAATGGAAAAACATCTTTTCCATGGACTGGAAGACTAAATATTGTGGAGTTTGGGGGAGGAGGTTTGAGACAGACTCTTGCTCTGTAGCCCAGGCTGGAGCGCAATGGCACAATCTCAGCTCATTGCAACATCCACCTCCGAGGTTCAAGCGATTCTCATGCCTCAGCCTCCCAAGTAGCTGGGACTACAGGCATGCACCACTACATCCAGCTAATTTTTGTATTTTTAATGGGGATGACGTCTCGCTCTGTTGCCCAGGCTGGTCTCAAACTCCTGGCCTCAGGTGATCCACCTGCCTCAGCCTCCCAAAGTGCCAGGATTACAGGTGTGAGCCACAGCATCCAGCCAAGAAGACTAAATATTGTTAAGATGGCAATAGCCCCCAAATTGACCTACGCATTAATTGCAAACCCTACCAAAATCTCAGCTGCCCATTTTTGTAGAAATGGACAAGGTAATCCTAAAATTTATGTAGTAATACAAGGGATCAAAAGAAACAGAAACTGGCCGGGCATGGTGGCTCACGCCTGTAATCCCAGCACTTTGGGAGGCCGAGGAGGGTGGATCACCTGACATCAGGAGATAATGCCATTGCACTCCAGCCCGGGCAACAACAGCAAAACTCTGTCTCAAAAAAAGTAAAAAATAAAAAAAGAAGCAAAAACCATCTTAAAAAATAATAAGGTTAGAGGACTCACTTCCTGATTTCAAAATTTACTACAAAACTACAGTAATAATGAATGTAATCCTGGTATAAGGACACATATATAGATCAAAGGAATAGAATTGCGAGTCCAGAAATAAACTCTTACGTTTACTGTCAATTGATTTTTGACAAGAGTGCTAAGACAAATCAACGGGGGAAAGCACAGTCTTTTCAACAAATGATATGAGGACAACTGGATATCCACATGAAAAGAAGGGAATTGTACACCTGCCATACACCAAGACATGGAGATCTCGCCATATACAATAATTAGGTTGAAGTGGACCAGAGACCTAAACGTAAGAGCAAAAACTACAAAACTCTTAAAAGAAAACATAGGAGTAAATTTTTTTTGAACTTGGTTTAGGCAATGGTTTTTTAAATATGACAGCAAAAGCACTAACAACAAAAGAAAAACAGATAAATTAGACTTCACCAAAATTTAAAACTTTTGTGCTTTGGAGGAAATCATCAAGAAAATAAAAGGGCAACTCAGAGCATGGGAGAAAATATTTGCAAATCATCTATCTAATAAGCAACTGAGTTGTATCTAGAATCTATATGTAAAAACTCTTACAATTCAAGAACAACTACAAAGAAAAAAATAAATAACCCAATTTAAAAATGGACAAAGGATTTGAGCAGTCATTTTTACAAAGATAAAAAAATGACCAGTAAGCACATGCAAAAATGCTCAGCATCATTAGTAATTAGAGAAATGTAAGGCAAAACCACAATGAGATACTACTTTACACCCACTAGAATAACCATCATTTTTCTAAAAAGTAGAAAATCACACTGGGATGGGTGACTTATGCCTGTAATCCCAGCACTTTGGGAGGCCAAGGCTGGTGGATCACTTGAGGTCAGGAGTTCGAGACCAGCCTGGCCAACATGATGAAACCCTGTCTCTACTAAAAATACAAAAAATTAACCAGGCATGGTGGTGGTCACCTGTAATCCCAGTTACTTGGGAGGCTGAGGCAGGAGTAGCGCTTGAGCCCGGGAGGCGGAGGTTGCAGTGAGCTGAAATTGTGCCACTGCACTCCAGCCTGGGTGACAGAGTGAGATTCCATCTCATAAATAAATAAATAAATAAATAAATAAATAAATAAATAAATATCACAAGTGTTGGCAAAAATGCAGGGAAATTGGAACCTTCATATGTTGCTGGTGGTAATGTAAAGTGTTGCATCCACTTCGGAAAACCGTTTGGTAGTTCTTCAAAAAATGAAACACTGAGTTAACATATGATCCAGCAATTCCAACCCTAGTTACATACTCAGGAGAATTGAAAGAATATGTCCACGTAACAATTTGTACAAGAATGTTCATAGCAGCATTATTTGTAATAGTCAAAAAGTGTAAATAACCCAAATGTCAATCAACTGATGAATGGATGAGCAAACTGAGGAATATGCATACAATAGAGCATTATCCAACCATAAGATGAAATGAATTAACTGACACATGCTACAATGTGGATGAATCTTAAAAACATGACGCTAAGTAAAAGAAGCTAGATGTAAAAGGCCCATATGATAGGACTCCTTTGTATGAAATATCCAGAATAGGTAAATCCATAGAGATAGAAAGGAGATTCGTGATTGGCAGGGATTGGGGAGAATGAGAAGTGACTGCTAAAGAGCTTCTTTTAGAGGTGATGTAAATGTTTGGAGTAGATGGTGAACAATGTACAACTCTGTGAACATATTAAAGCCACTGAATTGTATACTTTAGAAGGTAACCTTTATGGCATGTGAATTTTATCTCAATAAAGCTGCCAGTAAACATTTTTGTTGTTGTTGTTTGTTTGTTTGTTTTTGAGACAGAGTCTCTCTCTGTCGCCAGGCTGGAGAGCAGTGGCGCGATCTCAGCTCACTGCAACCTCCGCCTCCCTGGTTCAGGTGATTCTTCAGCCTCAGTCTCCCAAGTAGCTGGGATTACAGGTATGCTCCACCATGCCCAGATAATTTTGTATTTTTAGTAGAGACGGGGTTTCACCATGTTGGCCAGGATGGTCTCGATCTCCTGACCTTGTGATCCGCCCGCCTCGGCCTCCCAAAGTGCTGGGATTACAGGCATGAGCCGCTGCACCAGACCATCATTTTTACTTAATAAAAATTAAGTAAAATTAAAAATCAATTCTTTTGGTTGCTCTAGTCATGTTTCAAGGCCCAATAGTACATACGGCTAGTAGCTACCACTGCACTGGACAGCACAGATAAGGAACATTTTGGTTATTACAGAAAATTGTGTTGGACATTGCTGGTCTAGATCTCACTACTGGATGCCAGAGATTTCAAAAACATATTAAGCAGGTGCAATGTAAGAGCCTTATTTGAATTTCTATTTGAAGAAATAGTAAAATAAAGTTGAGAAAATTGGGAGATTTTGAATACTGACTGATAGTTGATTTTATTAAGGAATTACTGTTAATGATTTTAGGCGTGACAATAATATTGTGGTTATTGTTTCTAAAAGTACTAATCTTTTAGAGATAAATACTAAAATACTATGGATGTGGCTGGGCGTGGTGGCTCATGCCTGTAATCCCAGCACTTTCGGAGGCCAAGGTGGGCAGATCACCTGAGGTCAGGAGTTCAAGACCAGCCTGGCCAACATGGTAAAACACCATCTCTACTAAAAATACAAAAATTAGCTGGGCATGGTGGTATATGCCTGTAATCCGAGCTACTCAGGAGGCTGAGGCAGGAGAATCGCTTGAACCCAGAAGGCAAAGGTTGCAGTGAGCTGAGATCGTGCCATGGTACTCCAACCTGGATGACAGAGTGAGACTCTGTCTCAAAGAATAAAATAATAAAATAAAACACTATGGATGCAATGAAGTATCTGGTATTTGCTTTGAAATAATCTAGAATTTGAAATAATCTAGAATTCAGGAGAACAGAGTAAATAGATACAACAAAATTGGCCATGAGTCTTCTGCAGAGCTAAGGAAACAATTAGGGGAAGAGAGAACCTACAGAATGGGCGTTAGTTGCAAATCAACCATCTGATAAGGGATTAGTATTCAAAATATATAAGGAACTCAGACAACTCAATAGCAAAAAAACAAACAAACAAACAAAAACCAAGTAACCATATTTTAAAATGGGTAAAAGATTTAAATAGATATTTCTCAAAAGAAGACATACAGGTAGAAAGAAAGGAAAGAAAGAAAGAAGGAAGGAAGGAAGGAAGGGAGGGAGGGAGGGAGGGAGGGAGGGAGGGAGGGAGAGAGAGAGGGAGGGAGGGAAGGAAAGAAAGAAAAATGAAAGAAAGAAAGAGAACTATCATATGACCCCAGTACTGGGTATATATTCAAATGAAATGAAATCTGTATGTTGAAGAAGTAACTGCACTCCCAAGTTCATTGTAGCATTATTCACAATATTGAATCAACCTAAGTGTCCATCAGCAGATGAACAGATAAAGAAAATGTGGTGTGTGTGTGTGTGTATATATACATATATATAAAATGGAATACTATTTTGCCTTTACAAAGAAGAAAATCCTGTCATCTGCATCAACATGGATGAACCTGAAGGACATTATGTTATGTGAAATAAGCCAGGCACAGAAAGACAAATACCACATGATCTCACTTATGTAGAGAATCTAAAAATGTTGAACTGACAAAAGCGAAGAGTAGAATGGTGGTTACCAGGGGCTGGGGAGAGGGAGGAAGGGTTGGGGACATGTTGGCCAAACGATACAAAATTTCCGTTAGATAAAAATAATAAGTTCAAGAGATCTATTGAGCAACATGGTGACTATAGTTAATAATAACATGTTGTATTCTTAAAAAGTGCTGAGAAAGTAGATAATAATAACACTGTATTCTTAAAAATTGCTGAGAGTAGATGTTAAGTGTTCTCGCCACAAAAAAATGATAAATATGTGAGGTAATGGACATGGTAATTAGCATTCAATTTAGTCATTCCACAGTGTATACATATTTCAAAACATCATGTTGTACATTATATACATATATAGTTTTTTTGTCAATTAAAAATAAAATTTTAACAACAAAAAACAGGCTGGGTGCAGTGGTTCATGCCTATAATCCCAGCACTCCTAGAGGCTGAGGCAGAATGAATACTTGAGGTCAAGAGTTTGAGACCAGCCTGGGCAACACAGCAAGACCCCTGGTCTCTACAAAAAATTTAAAAATTTGCCAGGCTGGTGGTGCACACCTATAGTCTTAGCTACTCAGGAGGCTGAGTCAGGAGGATCCCTTGAGCCTAGGAGTTCAAGGTTACAGTGAGCTATGATAATGCCACTGTACCCCAGCCTGGGCAACAGAGCAAGACCCTGCCTCTTAAATAAATAAAATTGACCATGAATCAAAAATTGCTGTATTTCAATGATGGGTATCTGAGGAATTATTATGCTCTTCTATCTTTGAAAATATTTGAAATCTTTAAATAATAAACAGTCAAAACACATAGAGGCAGCCAATACTTACTCATATCTAATTGACTATTACCACATGGAAAAACAGTAGAGTCAGATTTTCTAATGTTTTAAGATAATTCTGAAGTCCAAATTCTAATGTAAAATCTTTGGTGTTTACTGATCCATTTGTTTAATCATAGGGCACAAAAAAATTACATCTGGAGCTTGAATTCAGCACACAGCTCCCATTTTGCAATGTCCAATTTAGAATAATTGATGGAATTAAATGGATTCTGAGGTCATCCATCATAAAAGTGATTTATCTTGAGCATATGTCTAACACTGCATATTTCACTTTTAAAATTATGATCTGTTTCCAAAAAGTACAAAGAATAATAAAACAATCACTCATGTACCAGCTATGAAGCCTTAACAAATCTTAATATTTTGCCATATTTACTTCAAAAAGAAATAAAATATTATGAATACCATTAATGCCCTCTTTGTGCCTCTCCTTGATTCCTTTCCCTCTGCCTCTCTAAATAACACTCTCCTGAAGTTTGCGTCCATCTTTTCCAACCAAATTTATAGAATTCCACTGAAGTTGTCATGTATCCAAGAAGCAATAAATGTGTTGTTTTCCTTTTTCTAGACGTTAAATAAAGGCTTCATTCCATCAAAAAAAATCAATTGCATTCATACCTACCAACAACAAACAGCTAGAAAACTAATTTTTAAAAAGACTATTAAGATTAATATAAAAAAGTGACTTGTATCTAGGAATAAATCTAGCAAAAGATGAGCAAGACAGTTAGGGAGAAAATCATAAACTATGTTGAAAGGTATTAAAGGAGACCTAAATAAATGGATAAATAACATTTATGTGTTGAAAGGCTCAAAATCATGAAGATATCAATTCTCCTCAACGTTATTCCAGTCACAATCCTAAAAGAAACATGATGTAGAGAGGGAAAAAGTCAAGTTGCAGAAGACGACATACAGAATGATTCACTTATATAAATATCAAAAACATGCAAAAGCAAACGATTGTTTAGTTACACACATATATGCAAACTATAAAGAAAAGCAAGAAAATGATAAATGGAAATAAATGATACAGGTTACATTTGAGAGGAAAGAGAATAGAAATTTAAAGGTAGTGATAATGTTCTATTCCTTAAACAGGGTGGTATGAATGTGGGTGATCATTGTATAAAAATTCTTTATAACTTACACAAGTTTCATAAATATTCTTTTGTGTTCAATCAATATTAAATAAAACCTTTTTTTTTTTTTTGCAATGGAGTCTCACTCTGTCACCCAGCCTGGAGTCTGGAGTTCAGTGGTACGATCTCGGCTAACTTCAACCTCTGCCTCCTGGGTTCAAGTGACTCTCCTGCCTCAGTCTCCCGAGTAGCCGGGACTACAGGCATGTGCCACCACATCCGGCTACTTTTCATTAGAGATGGGGTTTCACCATGTTGGCCTGGCTGATCTTGAACTCCTGACCTCAGGGGATCCACCTGCCTCGGCCTCCCAAAGTGCTGGTATTACAGGGGTGAGCCACTGCACCCAGCCAAATAAAACCAATTTTTTAAAATTATTATACTTTAAGTTCTAGGGTACATGTGCAGAACATGCAGGTTTGTTACAGAGGTATACATGTGCCATGTTGAATAGAACCAATTTTTTAAAAATAACGAGATAGGTCTATATCACTACCATGGAAATATGTCAACAATATATATGGTTAAATGATAATATTGGAAAACCCTACATATAATATTAAGTATGTACCAAAATATTAGTAGTGGTTACATAAAATATTACATAGAATATGCACAAATTGATAATAGCGGAAATACACACCACAAAGTTAACAGTGGATATGTATAATATTAAACAAAATATGCACCAAATTTTAATAATAGTTTTGTTTAATATTAAATAAAATGTGCACCAAATTGTTGATAGTGGTCATATCCAAGGGCAAGTTTGGCAGTCTTTCATTTTCTCTGTTCTGAAACAGTTGAATTTTTCACAATTCATTATCAGAAAGAAAAAAGGAATAACAAAATCAATAACAAAGAATCAGAGACATGCAGGGAGTATTCAAAGCGTATTACATGAACAAGAATGGATTAAAAGGGAAAAGCCCTTAGAAAAAGCCTGGAAACAGAGCAAAAAAAAAAAAAAAAAAAGTTCTTAAAGTAATACATACAGAAGTAAAGTATTGTAGCCAAGGAACTGGAAAGAAAAGGATAGATTCGAAACACTTTACAGAAGGCCTCTAGGGGCTAATTGGACAAGAAAGAACCCAAATCTAATGGTTGGGAGAGATTAGAAAGAGAGATGATGTGCTTTTAGGGGGAGATTGAAGAGATTAGTTTTAGAAATTATATGTTTGAGACGTAATAGCAAATTTATCTTACTCTGTTTCTATGAATGAAAACTTCGACACAGAATTTGAGCAACTTGCCCAAGTTACCCATCTGGCAAGTAGTAGAAGCAGGATTCAAACATTGGCAGTCTGCATGCAAGGCCTTCGAACCTTACTACTACACAACTGTGCCTCTTGATACTCATTAGGTAACATCCAGTTTCACACCTTTGATATTAGAATTCAGGGGAGTTTAAAGGAGATGTTAGGAGTGAAGACAGAATATGTGGGAGTAAGCTACACACAGATGACTATTAAAACTGAAAATGAGTTCTCTAATGGGAGATTATAAAAGAGGCAAAGCAGCCAACTGGGGAATAAACGTTGGCAGACAACTCCCTTAATTATCAATATTTCTTACCAAAGTCAAATGACTTCCTAGAAAGAACAAGACTTAAAGAAAGAAAGGCATGTGTTCAAATTCCAGCTCTGCTGTTTACTAGCTGAGGAATCTTGGGAAAATCACTTTCCTCTCTGTGCTTTAGTTTTTCATCTATAAAATGGATGGTCATGAGGATTACATGAAAAATATACATAAAGCACTTAGAGTTGTAGCATGCACATAATATGCACTCAATAAATTCCACTTTGTTTTTATTTTATTTTATTTTAGTTTTTGAGACGGAGTTTCACGCTTGTTGCCCAGGCTGGAGTGCAATGGTGTGATCTTGGCTCACGGCAACTTCCGCCTCCCAGGTTCAAGAGATTCTCCTGCCTCAGCCTCCCTAGTAGCTGGGATTACAGGCATGCGCCACCACGCCTGGCTAATTTTGTATTTTTAGTAGAGACTGGATTTCTCCATGTTGGTCAGGCTGGTCTCAAACTCCTGACCTCAGGTGAGCCACCACACCCGGCCTAAATTTTGTATTAGAAACAGGAAGATCAGAGACTGAGAGAGTAATATCTAGGCATATAAACATATATGTTAAAAATTATTTTTAAATGTGGTTTTTTTGCTGAGGTTTTCATAAAAGTTCTCCATGCAGGAAGTATTCAAAGTACATTATATGGAATATAATTTTCATAATAATTTTCTATTTTCCGTGATCTACAAATTTTGGCATAATCTGAAAAACAAAGAAAAAAACAAAAATAACAGAGTTTGAAATATGCAATTAGAAAAACTATTTCACCAATGTTCACTGGCAGCTCCATCAGAAAAAATTGTAGGGAACAGGTTGGTAAGCTGATCTCTTCCTTGCCTCCCAGTTACCAAATTAAGGATCATTTTACTCATTACTTGCAGATTTAGGGGGTACAAGTATAGATTTCTTACATGCATATATTGAGGTCTGGGCTTTTAGTGTACCCTCATTATTTGATCTATTTTCCTTCAAAGAAGAGATGCTCTTACTTCTTTCTTTTCTTTTTCTTTTTCTTTTTTTTTTTTTTTTTTGAGAGAGAGAACCATAGGAGTAAAACAGCAAAAATTAAAGCAGGTGTTAGAATCATATCAGAAATAAAGACTGTAACATAAATATGTTTAAAACATATTTAAAGTAAAGAAATAAGAATTTGAGAAAAGAACAATATATCATCAAACAAGATGAGGAATAATTGAAACAAAACCTCTAGAAACAACCAATGTAACCATTAAAACTAAAATATTAATGGACAATTTAAAGAATTAGATTTATTTGAAGAGAGAATTGGTGACTTGGAAGACGGGAAATTTCCCAGGATGCAAAACAAAGAGGGTAAGGACTGGAAATTATGAATGAGAAAAAAAGACACAGGTAGAAAAGCATGAGAGGATACAACATATGCTTAATAGAGTTTCAGAAAAAAAAAAAATAGAACATTGAAAAAGCAACCTTCAAAGTTGTATTGACTAAAGATTTTCCAGAGGGGTTGAATGACATCAATCATCATTTACAGAAAGTACAGCAGATCACAAACCAAATAAGCAAAAAGAGATTTCAGTCACAAAAGCTCACAATGAGTATTTATCAAACACATACAGCAACAAGCCACCATCAACATTACAGAGAAACTTAAAGACAAGCCAAGTGAACAAAAACAGGTGAGGCTGGAACTCTCATATATTGCTTATAGGAATGGAAAACAGTATAGCAGCTCTGGAAAATGAGTTAGTAGTTTCTTATAAGGTTAAACATACTCTTATCATGTGATCCAGATATCCCACTTTCATTTACCCTGGAGAAATAAAAACATATGCTCAAACACCTGTGTGAACTCAAACCTGTAAGCATATATTCATACCAGCTATCTCTGTAATTGCCAAAAACTGGAAAAAACACAAATGTTCTTCAATGACTGAATGGATAAACAAACTATGGTACCTCGGTAAAATTAACTATTAATCATCTATAAAAACGAACTCTCAATACATGAGACATCATGGATAAATCGAAAAGGCAATTTGCTAAGAAAAGGAAGCCCAACTTAAGGTTCCATACTGTATGATCCCATTTACATGACATTCTTGAAAAGACAAAACTATAGTGATAGAGAAAAGATCTATGGTTGCCAGAAGTTAGAGGTGAGGGCAGTGTGTGACCATAAAGGGAGCACAAGGAAGTTTGGGGGCATTGCGACTGTTCTGTATGCTGATTGTGGCGGGGTAACACAAATCTGCACGTATTAAAATTCATAGAACTGTACATCAAAAGAAAAATAGTCAATTTTATTATATGGTAATTTTTGGTCACAGCATTATTGACATATATAATTCACATACTAAACAATTTACCTATTTTTTATTTATTTTGTTTTTGAGATGGAATTTCGCTCTTGTTGCCCAGGCTGGAATGCAATGGTGCAATCTCAGCTCACTGCAACCCCTTGCCTCCTGGGTTCAAGTGATTCTCCTGCCTCAGCCTCCCGAGTAGCTGGGATTACAGGTGCCTGCAACCATGCCCGGCTAATTTTTTGTATTTTTAGTAGAGACGGGGTTTTACCATGTTGGCCAGGCTGGTCGCAAACTCCTGATCTTAGGTGATTCATCCACCTCGGCCTCCGAAAGTGCTGGGAATTCAGCCATTTAAAGTGTATAATTCAATGGGTTTTTAATTTTTTCTGTTTAATAAACAAAATTGTACATATCTATGGTGTACAAGATGTTCTGCAATATGTCTACATTGCGGAATGGCTAAATCAAGCTATTTGACATATGCATTACCTCACATACTTTGAGGTAGAACACTTCAAATGTACTCTCTTAGCAATTTCAGCCATTTCCAAGTATACAGTGCTTTGTTATGAACTATAGTCACCATGTTGCTGAATAGATCTCTTGAACTTACTCCTCCTGTCTAACCGAAATTTTGTATCCTTTGACTATGTAATAATTTTAATATAAAAAGTGGACAACCTGAATAAACCAATAACTATTGAAGAAATGTAAAAGGTAGCAAAAAATGTGCAAAAACGTTACCATGGCCAGAAGGTTTGGTGAGAGATGTCTCCTAGCTCTTTCAAGAACAGGTTCTCTCTTGTTACACTGTTCAAGAACTTACAAATCTATTATTTCCAATTCTCTGTGATGACAGCTAGCAAAATACTAACATGAATACCAGACAAAAAGAGAAAACATGGAAGGAAGGGAGGGAGCGGAAAAGGGAAAGAGAAAAGTTAGGAAGAAAAGAAAACGAAAAAAACTACAAGTCAATCTCACTTACAACATAGATGCTAAAATCCTAAATAAAATATTAGAAAACTGAACCTGGGCTGGGCGCAGCGGCTCATGCCTGTAATCCCAGCACTCAGGGAAGCCAAGGCAGGTGGATCACTTGAGGTCAAGAGTTCAAGACCAGCCTGGCCAACATGGTGAAACCCCCGTCTCTACTAAAAATACAAAAATTAGCTGGACTTGGTGGTGTGCACCTGTAGTCCCAGCTACTCAGGAGGCTGAGGCAGGAGAATTGCTTGAACCTGGGAGGTGGAGGCTGCAGTGAGCTGAGATCAAGCCACTGCACTCCAGCCTGGGTAACAGAGTGAGAGTCTATCTTAAGAAAAAAAAAAAAAAAAATCCCCACAAGAGTATTTTAGGCTTTAGAAGAACTTAATAAAGGAAGAACTCAAGGCAAGGTGGTAAAGCAACAAAATAAGATAGACATGGGGCTAAAGAAAAACTATGTACATGCAATGTGTTTAATAAATGTACAGAACAAGAACTGTGCTTTCATTTCTGGCAATATTATACAATAGAAATCCTTTTAAACACTAGGAGGCATGTATAAAGCCTGGATTAAAAAAGCAACAAATTCCTTTTGGATAGATAGCTGAGTCTGATGAAAGTAAGGAAACTCTTAGGATCCAAAAATGTAGAGGATGCTGAGAATCAGAGTAGTGAGCAGGCAATGATGGTGTCAGCTGCTCTATCCCAGGTTAGTTTCCCAACCTCAGTAACTAGGACACTACTAAAGTCTATAGGCTGCAGGAGCAAGAGAGACGCCCGGGACCCAAACAAGGCTGGGATCATACAGGGGCTACACTCTGAGTGGCACCCTAAGATGCACTCCCCCCACCAGCAATGGCGATACAGCCATGCACTACATAACAACATTTTGGTCAATGCCAGACTGCATATTTGACAGCGGTCCCATAAGATTGTAATAGAGCTGAAAAATTATTATTGTCCTAGTGACGCAGTAGCCATCGTGATGCCATAGCACAATGCATTACTCACATGCTTGTGGCGATGCTGCTGTAAACACACCTACTGCACTGCCAGTTGTATAAAAATCTAGCACATACAATTATGTACAATACCTAAAACATGATAATGATAATAAATGACTTTGTTACTGGTATATGGATTTACTATACTATAAAATGATTTTATTGTCATGTTAGAGTGTACTCTTTCTACTTATTGAAAAAAGACAGTTAGCTGTAAAAGAGCCTCAGGCAGGTTATTGAGGAGGTATCCAGAAGAAGGTATTATTATCACAAGAGTCGACAGCTCCATGCGTGTTATTGACCCTGAAGATCTTGCAGTGGGACAAGATGTGGAGGTGGAAGACAGTGACAAGGATGAGCCCGACCCTGTGTAGGTCTAGGTATTAGCACACATTAGTGTGTGTGCCTATGTCTTCATTTTTAACAAAAATGTATAAAAAGGAAAAAAAATTATAAAAATTTTAAATAGAGAAAACCTCATAGAATAAGGATGTAAAGAAAGGAAATATTTTTGTATAGCTGTACAATGTGTTTGTGTTCTAAGTTTTATTATAAAAGAGTAAAAAAGTTTAAAAAATGAAAAAGTTGGCCGGGCGCGGTGGCTCGTGCCTGTAATCCCAGCACTTTGGGAGGCCAAGGAGGGTAGATTACCTAAGGTCGGGAGTTTGGGACCAGCCTGACCAACATGGAGAAACCCTGTCTCTAGTCAAAATACAAAATTAGCCGAGCGTGGTGGTGGGCGCCTGTAATCCCAGCTACTCGGGAGGCTGAGGCAGAAGAATCGCTTGAACCCGGCAGGCAGAGGTTGCAGTGAGCAGAGATCATGCCATTGTACTCCAGCATGGGCAACAAAGGTGAAAATCCATCTCAAAAAGAAAAAAGAAAAAAGTTTATAAAGTAAAACAGTTATACTAAGCTAAGTCTAATTTGCTATTGAAGAAAGAAAAAGAAAAAAAAAATTTTTTTTTTTGAGACAAGGTCTTGCTCTGTCACCCAAGTCATCTTCCTACCTCAGCCTCCTAAGTAGCTGGGACTACAGGCGCCCAACTCATTTCTATACATTTTGTGGAGACAGGGGTTTCGCCATGTTACCCAGGCTGGTCTCAAACTCCTAGGCTCAAGAAATCCTTCCGCCTTGGCCTCTCAGAATGCAGGGATTACAGGCGTGAGCCACCAAGAAAAATATTTTTATAAACTTAGTGTGGTCTAAGTGGACAGTGTATATAAAGTGTACGGTTGTGTACAGTAATGTTTTAGGCCTTCACATTCACTCACCACTCGCTCACTCACCAGGAGCAACTTCCGGTCCTGCAAGCTCTGTTCACGGTAAGTATCCTTTACAAGTATATCTTTTTTTTATCTTTTATACCATATTTTTACTGTGCATTTTCTATATTTAGATATACAAATACCATTGTGTGACAATTGTCTGCAGTATTCAGTATAGCCACATGCTGCACAAGTTTGTAGTCTAGGAGCAACAGGCTATACAATACAGACTAGGTGTGTAGTAGGTGATACCATCTAGGTTTGTGTTAGGACACTGTATGATGTCTGCACACACTATCACCCTAATGATGCATTTCTCACAACCTATCCCTGTTGTCAAGCAACACATGACTGTATGAAGACACTTAATTGACTTGGACTGGCTTAAGTTGGGAAATAAATCTCCCATTAGCCATAGGCCTGCCCTCATGCAGGTCAAGGTTAGAATATTTATTTTCACCTGCTGCAACCTCTCTGACAAAGGTTACAAATGAACCCCTGATTGCCACACCCAATGGACATTTTACAGTCTTTTTTTTTTTTAAGACGAGATCTCACTCTGTCACCCAGGCTGGAGTGCAGTGCCAGCCTGACTTGCTGCAAACTCCACCTCCCAGGTTCAAGTGATTCTCCTGCCTCAGCCTCCCAAGTAGCTGGGATTACAGGTGCGTGTCACCACTCCTGGCTAATTTTTGTATTTTTAGTAGAGACAGGGTTTCACCTTGTAGGCCAGGCTGGTCTTGAACTCCTGACCTCAAGTCATCCACCTGCCTGGGCCTCCCAAAATGCTGGGATTACAGGCATGAGCCACTGTGCCTGGCCCCAACATTTTACTGTCTTTACTTTCTAGACTGTCCTGAAGCAGTTGACACTGGGGTCTACTAGTTCCTCCTAGAAAGTCCCTAGTGCCCCAGTTTCAATAGCATTGCACTCTCTGAGGCCTCTTTTCATGACCCCTGAATGTTGTTTCTGTGTCTCCTTCACACTCCTCTCTCAATCTCCCTGATTCTCGTCCTCAGTCTATAACTTCTTAACATGCTCTCTGATTGATATGACCTGACCTCATACACTTAACCATAAGTACTTTCTAATCTATGCCCTAGCCCAAAAATGTCCCCTGAGCTTTGGAATCAACAGGGCTCAAAACATGCTACCCCAAAGTACGGCACCTTGGCATATTGAATATTTTAAGCTGAAAGAATTTGAGAAACAGCAGGTACAGAAAGGACTCTCTGACCTTCTCCTGAAGCAGGTCTGAAGACCCTCATGTGAGAGGTGCCCTCCCTAGACCAAGAAGAAAGAAGCATCCTTATCGCCGAAGATGGTACACCAAGAAGAATCCAAATGAACAGGCCTTGCTAAATTTACCCCAGTTAACTACCCTCAGTTTATACCACTTTACCTTATCACACTTTTTCATGACACTTCACTCTTTATCACACCAGTATAAAGATGCTCAGGTTTAATTATTTCTTTGCTCTTCAATTCCTTATGAAGACTCTCATGTCATATAAAACTTATGTTTAGTTAATATGTATGTTTTTCTCTTGTTAATCTGTCTTTTGTCAACCTAATTTATAGAGCCCCACACAGAGAACCTAGGAGGGTAGAAAGAAAAAAATATTTTTTCCTCCCCTACAGAATACTACATCCAAATTCCTGCTGCATGGGCCCACTTGGGTGGTCCATTGGCCCCTGTAATCCAAAAAATCCAAAACAGGGCTTATTACTCTTTTCCCTGAAATTTATCTCCTGTCTTTCATCTCAGCAAAAGACACACAACCAGAAACCTGAGGATGAACCTATGGCTGTCCTCTCACCCTCCACAGCAATCAAACACCAAGCGCTGGTAATTCCACCTACTAAACTATGCTTCAAAGCCACCATTCATTTCTCTACTCCTGCTTTCATTGCTTTAATTCAATCTAAGAATCATGGCAAAAAACCTCCCAAGTGGTCTTAACTTCTAGTCTTGCCTGCCTTGCATCCATACCTGGTACCACCTGAATGATTTACTTAAACTGCAAATCTGACCACATCACTTTCTTTTTCACAACCCTTCCATGGTGCCTCATTTCCTACTAAGCTCCCTAGCATGGCATAGCTGGCTTGGAGTAGCGAGGAAGCCCTTCTTGAGCTGGTCTTTGGACACTTCTCTAGTATCTTTCCATACTGACTGTATCCAGCACTGTACCCATATTGACTGTACTTATCTACAAAATGTACAGAAATGAGCTGGGCGCCTGTAATCCCAGCTACTTAGGAGGCTGGGGTGAGAAGATCGCTTGTGTGGCAGAGTGAGACCTTGTCTCAAGAAGCACGTTATTCACCAGCAATCCTAGCGAGGTTTGCAGTGAGCCACATAAACCACATTGTTTCTTATCTCTAGCCCTTTCTTTGCTCATGCTGGAACCTCTGCCTTTCCTGTCCCCAGCCTCCTGATCAATTACTATTTGTCCTCCTTGTCATGCCAGGGCTCTCTCTTCTAAGAGAACTCCTCCTCTGTTCCCATTGTCTCCTGTGCATATTGCCAGCATACATGTTTTGTCCATGAATATGTTTTTCTCTCCAGCTGACCTAAAAAGTCCTTAAGGGAATCGACCCCATCCTGTTCAGCATTGCATCTTAGCATATAGTAGAAACTCAATAGGCTTTTGTTGTCTGAATTGAATCTGAAACACAGAGAGTAAAATTTTTTAAATCAAGTAATGACATTGATTTTATAAAAATGAGAAACGCTCTTTATTTTTTAAAAAATCAAGAAATACATCAAAGTAAAAATACCCCAGAGTCTCATCATATGGAATTAGCCAATGTCAACAGATCCAATGATGGATATAGAGAATATAACACATCCAGACACCCTGAAGTAATTTCATAAGAATACAGTTGGACTAGACATGCTATGTCTAACAAAACATATGAAATTTAATAGTAGTTTAATTTAACTTGAGAAAAAAACCTGAAGTGAATCTGCAGGAATTTTCTGAACCATCCATGAACTGTTCCTTCACCACAAGCAATATTAGCAAGCTTTTAAAAGTGATTCAAACTCCCAGGCAAATGATCTGCATTTGGCAGAGTAGTTAACAACTTCAATTATTGTGTAACTTTGGGATTGGCTAGGGAGCTCCCAAGAGGACAGAAAAGTTTTACCTAGAGACAAAATGTATTGAGTCAAGCAATAGGGAGTTCAAAAACAATTATTATTAAGAGTCTCACTGTTTTTTTAACTTCACAAAATTGGTTTTCATTACTTTCGCTCCTGGTTCAATAAAAAGGCTTTTAAATTGGATTTTTTTTTTTTTAGAATTTAATAAGCTCCTTTAAAGTGATGCAAATATTTCTTAAATCCTGAAATAAGCTTTCCACTGCATTCAGATGTGCCCAACTGAAAAGTTAATTCCAATCAATGGAATTTAACAGATGTACCTAATTGAAGGATTACTTAGTGGGTACTTTACAGAATACAATCTAAGAGAACCACCACCCCTGCTTTTCAGGAACTTACAATCTGGTAGAAATGTGTTCATTCCTCCCTTAAATATTTTTCACAAAAGATGACAGTGTGCCTGATTGTGATGTCTATGTCTTACCAAAAGTAAGTGGAGGGTTAAGAGGTTACTTTGAATTGATACAGTCATGGAGCTCAAACAACTTATCTGTTAAGCCTCCATCATTATGCCTTCCTGCCCTATCCCCTTCAGAAGAGTTAGATGATCTGCTCGCTCTCATCCTTTGCCACCATGTACATGTGCGGATTATAGCATGCTCTATATTACCCATCTCTCTTCCCTATGGGACTATGGATATCTGGAGGGCAAGGCTAAGCCTTGGACATTAAATATTTGATGACATTTATAACCTAGAGCAGTGTCTGACATTAAATATTTGATGAAAGAAAGAAAGAAAAGAGAAAAGAAAAAAGAGAAAAGAGGAAGGAAGGAAGGAAGGAAAGAAGGGTGGATAGATGAATGGATGGATGGATGACTTAATGAATGGGGTTGGCATTGGAGAATGGCCTTAAAGAGTGAGTGGACTTCTAATATGTGGACATGGCGAAAAGAACATTCCAGATAAAAGGAAAAACATAAGGAAAAGCCCAAGACTCATTCAAGAATTGACAGGAAGCCGGGCATGGTGGCTCATGCCAGTAATCCCAGCACTTTGGGAGGCCGAGGAGGGCAGATCTCCTGAGGTCGGGACTTTGAGACCAGCCTGGCCAACATGGTAAAACCCCATCTCTACTAAAAATACAAAAAATTAACCGGGCTTGGTGGTGCACGCCTGTAGTCCCAGCTACTGAGGTGGGAGAATCGCTTGAGCCCAGGAGGCGGAGGTTGCAATGAGCTGAGGTTGCGCCACTGCCCTCCAGCCTGGGCAACAGAGTGAGACTCCGTCTCAAAAACAAAAACAAAACAAAACAAAAAAAGAATTGACAGGTAGAACAGTTGGGTTGGAGTTAGGGATAGGATAAGGCTGAGAATGTGATGAGTTGACACCAAACTGAGAAGAGGCCTATAAGTGAGGCTAAGGAGTGAGGCTATTATTTATCAGCCAGTAGAGATCTACTCTATAGAATAGTAAAGGAAGCTAAAATGAGGCAGGTGGACAGGTTGGGAGATTATTACAAACAGATGAGAACAGATGAGAAATAACAAAGGAGATTTGAAGTGAATATGGAAGACAAATACATACATAAACATTCAAAACTAGGCAACAGATTGGATTTGGAAAATGAAAGAGAAAGACCCAAAGATAATTCAGATTTGATGTCTAATGAAAGCATGAACGGTAGCATCAATAACAGAGACAGGAAAGTCATAAGGGAAACTAGCGTGAGATCAGTGTTGCCAAGAATTTTTCAATTGCCTTGTCTCACAACTTCAGAGTAAATAGTGGCTTCTGTTTTAAATAAACTGATTTTGAGATCGAGATCCCTTTCAGGAATTCACAAGAAACCAGCCAATCTTCAGCTTTTCCAGGCTCAGCATTCTACTGCAAATGGTTTCCAGACTGAACCAAAGGGTCCTGCTTCACAGATGGTCTCTAGAAAGAGTGACGGAGTGGTTAAGAGCCTGGACTCTGAAACCAGATTGTCTGAGTTTCAATCCCAGCCTCTATCCTCATGAGTAATGTGGTCTTGGACTGCTTACCTCTTTGGGCCTCAGTTTCCTCATCTTTAAATGGAGATAATACCTATACCATAGTCTGAGGATTAAATTAAATAGCAAATGCTTAGTAATTGTTAACTATCTTATTTCCCAAGGGAGGGAATAGAAAGAAAAGAGGGCTATGGATAGAATGTCATGGAATAAACACATTTAAGGGGTGGGAAGTGGAAGGAAAGCCAGAGAAGAAAGTAGAGAAGGGACAGAAAAACTGGAAGGTGGATAATAGAGTGCAGGGTCCTAGAAAGCAAAGGAAGAGAGTCTCTCACGAAACAGGAAGACAACAGCTTCAGACACTGCAGAGAGTTGAAGGTGAAAAGGCCACCGTATTTGCTAAGTAGGAGGTCCTTGTTGATCTTTAAGGGACCAGAGCCACTGGCCAATAGTACTTTCTTGTTATCTGGCTTGCTTTGAAGTAGTACAACTGTTAGCCCTTTGCTGCTTTCTCTGTGATCACGTCTGGTCAGTTTCTAAAAAGATGAAATATTGTGTAATGAGATATTGTCTGTCTCCACAGCAACAGCTAGAACAGTAATGCTCAACTGCAGATTTTCAAAATTCCAGAACTTGTATTTTTATACAGTAACAATAATAATACAAACTCTCAATGATGATGATAATTAATAAAAATCAAAAGTAATATAATAATAATAATACAAACTCTCAATGATGATGATAATTAATAAAAATCAAAAGTAATATAATAATAATAATACAAACTCTCAATGATGATGATAATTAATAAAAATCAAAAGTAATATAATGCTCTACAGTTTTCAAAAAAATTTCAAGATCATTCAATTGTATCTCAGAGTACCACAATTCATAAAAGATTTGCGTCCCTCAAACACAAATATATTTGATCTATGAATTAAATAGATGCCTAATGATTCATTTAATATTATGAGATGATGGAGTTCAGAACACACTATCCCAACATATGGCACCTTGGCATATTGAATGTTTTAAGCCGAAGGAATTTGAGAAACAGCAAGTACAGAAAGGACTGCTCAGGTTTCACAGTTTCTTTGGGTTTTTATTTCCTTATGAAGGCTCCATGTCACAGAAAACTTACATTAAATACATTTGTGTGATTTTCTCCTGTTAATTTCACTTTGTCAGTTCAGTTTTCAGACCCAGCCAGAGACACTAAGAGGATGGAAGAAGTTTCTCCTCCCCTGTGGTAAACAACTCTGGGTCTCTGCTTTGTTTCACCTACTTAGGTATGCTTCGGGAATTGCTGGATGGTCAGATATAGTCTCGAACCTCAAAGTTCTGGAGAGAGAGAGAGAGAGAGAAACCATCTTAATGTCACATGATCAGTATACAGAAGAGGTGGGCACAAAATACAAAGTGCAAAGCGATAAAGGAAGGACCCACTTAGCCTGGCGGTGTTTAGAAGGCCGCTCCGAGTTTACAAATATCTTCTCCCATTCTGTAGGCTGTCTGTTTACTCTGCTGATAGTTTCTTTTGCTGTGCAGAAGCTCTTTAGTTTAATTAGGTCCCACTTGTCTATTTTGGTTTTTGTTGCAATTGCTTTTGGGGACTTCGCCAAAAATTCTTTGCCAAGGCCAATGCTGAGAAGAGAATTTGCTAGGTTATCTTATAGGATTTTCTCTTCGTTTCCTTTTTTTTCGAAACAGCGTCTCTCGTTCAGTTGCCCAGGCTGGAGTGCAGCGGCACGATCTTGGCTTGCTGCAACCTCCACCTCCCAGGTTCAAGTGATCCTTTCAGCCTCCTGAGTAGCTGGGACTACAGGCACAAGCCATCACACCCTACTAATTTTTGTATTTTTTGTAGAGATGGGGTTTTGCCATATTGCCCAGGCTGGTCTCAAACTCCTGGGCTCAAGTGATTCATCTGCCTCAGGTCCCAAAGTACTGGGATTACAAGTGTGAGCCGCTGTGCCCTGCCAAGGATTTTTATAATCTGAGGTATTTTATTTAAATATTTATCCATTTTGAGTTAATTTTTGTATATGGTGAAAGGTAGGAGACCAGCTTCAATCTACATATGGCTATCCAGTTATCCCAGTACCATTTATTGAATAGAGGATCCTTTCCCCATTGCTTGTTTTTGTCAGCCTTGTGAAAGATCAGATGGTTGTAGGTGTGTGGCTTTATTTCTGAGTTTTCTATTCTGTTCCATTGGTTTATGTGTCTGTTTTTGTACCAGTACCAAACTGTTTGGGTTACTGGGCTTTATATTATGGCTTAAAGTTGCATAGTGTGATGCTTCCTGCTTTGTTCTTTCTACTTAAGATTGCTTTGTCTATTCAGGCTCTTTTTTGGTTCCGTATGAATTTTATCATAGTTTTTTTCTAATTCTGTGAAGAATAACATTGGTAGCTTGATAGGAATAGCATTGAATCTATAAATTGCTTTGGGCAGTATGGCCATATTTATGATATTGATTCTTCCAATCCATGAGCATGGAATGTTTTTTCATTTATTTGTGTCATCTCTGATTACTTTCAGCAGTGTTTCTTAGCTCTTCTCGTAGAGATCTTTTACCTCCTTGGTTAGCTATACTCCTAGGTGTTTCATTTTCCAGAATTTATAGGGAACTTAAACAAACAACATGCAAAAAAAGGAAAACACCCAAATAACCCCATTAAAAATGGGTGAAGGACACGGGCAGAGACTTCTCAAAATAAGACATATCAGCAGGCAACAAACATATGAAAAAAATGCTCAACATCACTAATCATCAGATAAATGCAAATCGAAACCACAATGAGATACCATCTCACACCAATCAGAATGTTTATTATTAAAAAGTCATAAAACAACAGATGCTGGTGAGGCTGTGGAGAAAAGGGAATGCTTATACACTGTTGGTGGGAATGCAAATTAGCCCAGCCACTGTGGAAAGCTGTCTGGAGATGTCTCAAAGAACTTAAAACAGAGCTACCATTCGACCCAGCAGTCCCATTACTGGGTATCTACTCAAGGGAAAATAAGTTATTCTACCAAAAAGATACATGTACTCATATGTTCTTTGCTGCACTGTTCACAATAGCAAGGACATGGAATCAGCCCAAGTGCCCATAAATTGTAGATTGGATAATGAAAATGTAGTACATATACATGATAAAATCTCACACGGCCATAAAAAAGAATGAAATCATGTATTTTGCAGCAACATGGATGTAGTTGGAGACCACACTCCTAGGCGAATTAATGTGAGAACGAAAAACCAAATACCACATGTTCTCACTTATAAGTGGGAGCTAAACCCTGGGTACACATGGACATAAAGATGAGAACAATAGACACTGGGAACTACCAGAGCAGGGAGGGAGGAGGCAGCAAGTGTTGAAAAAAACTGTTGGGTACTATGCTCACTACCTGGGTGATAGGATGCGCACTCCAAGCCTCAGCATCACATACTATTCCCATGTAACAAATCTGCATATGTACGCTCTGTATCTAAAATAAAAGTTAAATTTTTTTTTTACAAAAGAAGACTGCACTGAGGAGGAGACATCTGAAATAAATTTTGAAGGCTGATATGGTTTGGATGTTTGTCCCTTCCAAGTCTCATGTTGAAATATGATCCCCAATGTTGGAGGTGGGGCCTAGTGGGAGGTGTTTGGGTCATGTGGCCAGATCCCCCATGAATGGCTTGGTGCCTCCTTGCAGTAATGAGTGACTTCTAATTCAGTTAATTCACGCAAGATCGGGCTGTTTAAAAGTGTGTGGCACTTTCCCCTCTCTCTTGTTCTCACCCTTACCATATGACATGCTGGCTTCCCATCGCCTTCCACCATGACTGTAAGCTTGCTGAGGCTTCACCAGAAACAGATGACGGCACCATGCTTCCTCTACAGCCTGCAGAACTGGGAGCCAAATAAATCTCTTTTGTTTGTAAATTACCCAGCCTCAGGTATTCCTTTATACCTACGCAAGACTAACACAATGGCTGAGTAGAGATTTGCCAGGTGGGAAAGAGAAAAAAAGAAATCTCAGACATCCCTCTTTTTTAGAAAGTCAGGCAGGTGACTTGACAAGGAAACAGAACATTCCCAAAGGGTGACACTGTCTACAGATTTTTTCATCAAGTCAGTTACAATATTCTAATACTTTAAGTTTAGACAGAAATGGCTGGCTTATTTGGGGGGAAATTTTAACTTCTAGCTATATTTTGTTTTGTAGGACTATGTATGTAAAACTGAGATTTGTTTTTAAACGCCGGCTCTGCTGTGAGTGGATATTTGCAGCACATCCAAGAGGAAAATATGCCAGGAGAGGGTCTGAGAATATTAAATAAGAATAATTTTCAAGTAAGGTTGTAAAAGCATCCAAACTGGTGTTGGAGGAGTGGGGGACCCCAAAGACTATCATCAGTTTCCATAATTTGCTAGGAGGACTTACAGGACTCAGCATACTGTTATACTCACGGTTAGGACATAACACAGCCAACAGACCCAAAGCAAAATCAGCAAAAGCAAAAGGCACATGGAGGTGAAGTCTGGAGGAAGCCAGGAGCAAGCTTCCAAGAATCTTCACCCAGTGGAGTCACAAGGGATGTACTTAATTTCCCCAGCAATGAGTTCTGAAATGTCTACCGGGAAAGCTTATTAGAAATTCAGCACCCAGGGCTTTTCCTGGGGGGCTGGTCATGGAAGTACCCCTTGTCTGGCAGGTACCCAAATTCCAGACTCCCAGAAGGAAAGCAGATAGATGTTCAGCATAAACCACATTGCTTGCATGAAGTTTAGACAGTGAGCCACTCTTACCAATTCTAGAAATGGTAGGAACCCTCCTGAAATTCAAGTTCTGGGATACCAGCTAAGAGCCAACCTTGTGAGCAAGCCTTTCTAAGGATAAGCAGTTAGGACTCTATGTTAACTCTTTACTGCACTGGGGTAATAGTTTATCTCATGAGTACTTTTTTTTCTCTCCTCGTGGCTTGTGTCATTATTCCCATCTCTTAAGATCTAAAGCAAAGGCCTATTAGTAAAATGAATCAACACATATTTGGGCCTTGAGGGGGTGTGTGTGTGTATGTGTGAGAGAGAGAGAAAGATCAGAAACAGTGTAATCCCAGCACTTCGGGAGGCCGAGGCGGGTGGATCATTTAAGTTCTGGAGTTCGAGACCAGCCTGGCCTATATGGTGATATCCCATCTCTACTAAAAATATAAAGGAAAAAATTAGCCAGGTGTGATGGCGGGTGCCTGTAATCCCAGTTACTTGGGAGGCTGAGGCAGGAGAGGAGATTGATCTTGGGAGGTGGAGGTTGCAGTGAGGTGAGATCATGCCACCAGCCTGGGTGACAGAGCAAGACTCCATCTCAAAAAAGAAAGAAAGAGAGAGTGAGTGAGTGAGTGCTTAAAATAGTCATCATAACTGAAACAGCCTAAGCATTTTGAGTTGCAGATGTCTGTCTGAAGTCTTTCCATAATTTATGGCTAATACATTTTGAAGCCCTTACCCAGATGAGTAATTACAAGAAAGTGCAGTGGCCTACTGTTTCTGTTTTAAAATTATTCCCCACCCATTAGAATTTGCTTCAGCTGCTTTTAATATCAATTTTTACATGCAGGTACTTAGTAAAAGAACAAAAATAAAAATACACCTCTGGGTAACATTTCTTCACTTCAGTCACTTTTTTTTTTAAGTCCACACCTCATCTGTTGTGTGTGGAACTGCAACTACAGTTTTAGTTCTCAGTTTGGGTATGGGTCTGATTTTCACCTCTTTTCTTCTTTGCTGTGTAGTTGACATGTCTGTAACATACAATCCTATATAAAGCAAAGTCAAAGCTTCCAAGGTAAACAAATATTCGAAATCAATGATAATCACATTTTATTCAAATAAGGCTCTTACTTTCTGAGACTTCTTCTATATCATCTGGTGCCCCAATCTTGCATATCAATGGCCTTCAACTTTTACTCCTGGGAGATTATTTCAAATAATGACTCTCTTGCACATGCTCTTCTTCAAATCCTTATCTTCTCCAAATTTATTTCAATTGACTATATATTCATTTTTTATTTATTTGTGGACTAAAAATTTCTTTAATGTCTATCATATGCCTTCTGGGTATTGGATATACAAATATTAAAGAAAACAAAGTCATCATGCTCAAGGAGTTAAAAGTCTATTAGGACAATTAAACAGGTTAAAAAAAAGGTCGGGTGCGGTGGCTCACGCCTGTAATCCCAGCACTTTGGGAGGCCGAGGTGGGCGGATCACCTGAGGTCAGGAGTTCGAGACCAGCCTGGCCAACATGGTGAAACCCCATCTCTACTAAAAATACAAAAAAATTAGCTGGGTGTGGCTGCGAGAGCCTGTAATCCCACCTACTCGGGAGGCCGAGGCAGGAGAATGGCTTGAACCCAGGAGGCAGAGGTTGCAGTGAACCAAGATCACGCCATTGCACTCCAGCCTGGCCGACAGAGCAAGACTTCGTCTCAAAAAAAAATAAATAAATAAAATAAAATAAAAAATAAAACAGGTTAAAAAAACACAAATGTCTAAAACACCAGGTATACAGGACATGGAGTAAGTAAAGGAGATAGAGTTTAAGTGGATCAAAAAAGTTTCAGATACATGAACTCAGTTTCAAAAGATTAAGTAGGAATTCATCAGAGAAACCCCAATATTCCACATGTACAGTGACCCAAAGAATGAAAACAAATGGCATGTTCAAGGAATTGTCACTAGCTTAGCTTGCCAAAGGGTAGGGCAAGTGGCAGGAGGTAAAACTGAAAACATTGTCAGACTTGGAAACTATGTTTGTGAATTTTGATATTGTCCTGTAGGCAATGTTTAATCCCGGAAGAATTTTAAGTAAGAAAGAGATGTGTTGAGGTTTATGTTAGGAAGAAATATCTCTTGGAACACACTGAAGGGGACTGGAATGGAAGACATTGAGTCCATTTGGGAAGATGCTGGCTAATCCCAATGGGGGATTATGAGGGCCTGACCTGTTGTGAATAAGAATTACTTATTCGTAATTTAAGTCCACATTTTTTTTTTTTTTTTGAGACGGAGTCTCGCTCTGTCACCCAGGCTGGAGTACAGTGGCGCTATCTCCGTTCACTGCAAGCTCCGCCTCCCGGGTTCATGCCATTCTCCTGCCTCAGCCTCCCGAGTAGCTGGGACTACAGGCGCCCGCCAACACGCCTGGCTAATTTTTTGTATTTTTAGTAGAGATGAGGTTTCACCATGTTAGCCAGTATGGTCTCGATCTCCTGACCTCGTGATCTGCCCGCCTCGGCCTCCCAAAGTGCCGGGATTACAGGCGTGAGCCACCACGGCCAGCCAAGTCCACATTTTAAGCTGTATTCAAAACAGAGAGGCCAGGCACCGTGGCTCATGCTGATAATCACAGTACCTTGGAAGGCTGAGGCAGGAAGATCACTTGAGCCCAGTTCAAGACCAGCCTGGACAACATAGTGAGACCTTGTCTCTACATAACAAAAATTTTAAAAATTAGTCAAGCACAGTGACATGCACCTACAGTCCCAAGTACTCAGGAGGCTGAGGTGGGAGGATCACTTGAATCTGGGAGATGGAGGCTGCAGTGAGCTGTGATTGTACCACTGCACACCAGCCTGGGTGGCAGAGTGAGACTCTTTCTCAACCTCCCCCATTCCCCTGCCACACACAAACCAACAAAACAGAGAGATCGTGATTGGCTTGGATAAAATCTGGAAAACGCTACCTCTCAGGGTCACCTTGAGGCTCATAAGGGTAACGGAGAGGAGATTGAGGACCACATGAGGCAAAGGAAACTTCTTGGGCATTTTTTCTTTTCTTTTCTTTCTTTTTCTTTTACTTTACTTTTTTTTTTTTTTTCCTTTAGAAACAGAGCCTTGCTGTGTTGCCCAGGCTGGAGTGTAGGATGCAATCACAGCTCACTGCTGCCTCAACGTCCTGGGCTTAGGCAATCCTCCTACCTCAGTCTCCCGAGTAGCTGGGACTCCGGGCATGCACCACCATGCCCAGCTATTTTTTTTTTTAAAGATGGGATCTTGCTATGTTGCCCAGGCTGGTCTTGAACTCCTGGGCTCAAATGATCCTTCTGCTTTGGCCTCTCAAAGTACTGGAATTACAGGCATGAGCCACTGCACCCAGCCTAATTTTTTTTAATTGACTTTTTCACTGGACAAAAATAATTCATGAATAAATTTTAGTTGTAAAAAAAGTTCAAATTCCAAAGTCCACTTTAAAAATCGAAAGTTCCACCCTATTCTACTTTCATCTTCTAAGCAACCAGTGCTAGGAATTTGTGTATCTCTTTCTATAATTTTTTATACACTTAAACATGTATACAAATAATCTAGTTGTTTTTGTTTGTTTCACAAAAAATATCACATTATACATATTGTTTTGCCACTTACTTTATCCATCCAACTGTATACCTTGGCGATCACTCCATGTTAGTGCAAAAATATCGGCCTCATGCTTGCTTCGGCAGCACATATACTAAAATTGGAACCATAAAGATCGACCTCCTTTTTTCTTTTCTTTTCTTTTTCTGAGACGGAGTCTCACTCTGTTGCCCAGGCTGGAGTGCAGTGGCGCAATCTCAGCTCACTGCACCCTCCACCTCCCGGGTTCAAGCAATTCTCCTGCCTCAGCCTCCTGAGTAGCTGGGATCACAGGTGTGCACCACCACGCCCGGTTAATTTTTGGATTTTTAGTAGAGATGGGGGTTTCACCATGTTGGCCAGGCTGGTCTTGAACTCCTGACCTCAAGTGATCCGCCCACCTAGGCCCCCCAAAGTGCTAGGATTACAGGCGTGAGCCACCGCGCCTGGCCGACCTCATTTTTTCTAACTAAGGCACAGAATTCCACATTATGACTAAACCATAAATGTAAGCAGTCCACTACTAATGTACATCAAGGTTATTATTATTATTACATTACTATTACAGAATGCTATAATTCCCATTCTTGCACATTTATCTTTGAATGAATGTACAAGTATTTCTGCATAATAAATTTCTACAAGTAAAATCAAGAGTATGTATCTTAAACTTTCATAAGTAACACTGGGTATGTCTCTTGCCCAGTGATTCCCAGTTGGGTGAGGGAGAGCTGCCTCTTTGTGTTGCCTGGGAAACACATCAAAACCACTGGTGCCCATTCCCCCTGGGCCATGCTCACCCCCATCAGACCCTGGGGAGTAGGGAGAAGGGGAGAAGCAATGTGTGTAGCTCCCTGGGTGATTTTGTTCCAGGTCTTCCTCTCTTGAGGACCATTGCTATGGCTTTTCTAATTAGATTGATGCTCTGAGTTAATTCACTTCCCACTGGAGAGAGCTTGGTTGACCACAATCCCTGTGAGAGAAAACGTTCCTTTAATATTTACAGGTCCTGTATTCCTTAAGAAGCAATTCTTTTTCCCCCAGAGTCAATGTTGTTTATCGAACATGCCTGATTCAACAGAATAGCATGAACATAGGTCAGTAATGATCCACGAAGCAGGAGAGAACACAGAGGGTTATGTATTTCATCTCCAGGCCTCCAGTCAAAACCATATCTAAACCACCCTAGCAGGCCTCCTTGCCTTGTCTTCATCCTGGCCCCATACTCCAAACAACTTTCCTGGAAACTCAATAAGAATATAAATTTGTTTTTGGAAAAACGAACAAAAAAGGTAATTGACAAAACAGTATAGCTGTTCTCAACAAGATAAGAACCTAGAATTGCACGTAAAAGGCAAAGAGGCTGTTAAACCTTTTAACAACTTTCAAGTGAATAATTTAATCTTTCTGTAACTTCCCAGAAAAAGAAAATGTAACCTCAAGAGGCAAAGCACTTTACTAGAATTCAAAGACCCAAGATTTAAAAGAGAGGACTAAACTTGAGAAACTGGGATTAATTATCTAAGAAGGGAGAAAAATGAAAAGTAGGGATTTAAAAATAAAATATAAAAGCTTCCAAGTACAAGAAACACAATGGTATGAAGGATGATCAATAGCTGCTTTCTGTTTTCACCGTGGATAAGTCCCTTAGACATAGATTTAAACTACACATGAAAGAAGATTTACAAATTTCTTAAAGTAAACCTTCATTATAGTTAAAGCATTTACATGCATTTAAAAGGGAGATAAAAGATTATCCTTACTTTTCAGAATGAGAATCTATATTAAAACTGTACTAAGCTGTGTCTAACCCCAGTAAGTCACGTGGTAGATAAGAAAGATAAGAAAGGGTTGAAGCCCCTCTGTCCCAGATGATTTGCTCCAAAGTGATTCCAAGCCCTGCACAGTTGCTCAGGGCAGATGTGGGCGTTTCCAGGCTGGTATCAGAGAACACGGCACAGTGTCTTCTCATTCTTGTTTATCTAACAGGGAGCTGGTGAATGGATCTTTCTCTCCCTCTCTTTGTCTCACATACCACCACCACCACCACCACCACCACATTACTTTTAAATGTTTTAAAATATTTCCACAAAAAAATCTTTTCCTTCTTAATTCTTGATTGCACTGATTTGCAAGCCTCCTGTTATTGTGCAAAATAGTAATAATAACACTTTGTTATTTTCCTTAGACACAAACTTCCTCCTCCATTGGTATGTTGCTTCCTGGGGAAAAGAAGGGCAAAGAAATAGGTGCCCTCCTACTCTGTTGGTAAATCCTTGGTGGCCCATCTTCCGGGCTGCACCTTTGTGTGTGTGTGTGTGTGTGTGTGTGTGACGAAGTTTTGCTCCTGTTGTCCAGGTCAGAGTGCAATGGCGTGATCTCGGCTCACTGCAACCTCTGCCTCCCGGGTTCAAGCAATTCTCCTGCCTCAGCCTCCTGAGGAGCTGGGATTACAGGCATATGCCACCACAGCTGGCTAATTTTGTATTTTTAGTACAGACGGGGTTTCTCCATGTTGGCCAGGCTGGTCTCGAACTCCCGACCTCAGGTGATCCGCCCGCCTCGGCCTCCCAAAGTTCTGGGATTACAGGCATGAGCCACCATGCCCAGCCCAGGCTGCTCTCTTGATTACACAAGGGCCTAGTCAAAGCTTTTATAAGCAGTTGGAAAGATTCAGCTCTCCCAGCTTTCCCCAGCTCCCTCTCTATTTGTCTCTTGGTCATTTTCCTTGATAAAATTTTTACCCATTTAATGTTGCCTTGGTGTCTGCCTCTCAATGCACCTGTGATAAGACAGCGTTCTTTATCGTAAGGCCTCTTTCACTCAGCATATTGTCAGAAAATGTCTTCATTTGTGTTGTCAGAGCTAAACACCGCATTTCCATGGAGACATCACAATTCTCTATATACACTTCAGGTCAAGTTGGCATTTTCAGCATCCACAGATGACCCAAGGAGTGTTCTTTATACTAAATTACTTCAATCGTTCTCATGCATGCTGCTGCTGAAACTTATCTCCCCCATCCTTTATCTGTACTGTTTGGTTTGGACACAAGCAGAGAGTCTGACAGGTAATCCTGGAAACTTTTCTTCCTTAATAAAACAGCAAGAGAAGTGGTATTGTCAGAGGCATTTCTTAATAAAACAGCAAGAGAACTGGTATTGTCAGAGGCGTTTGAACCAGAGTGACTCCATCTTGAATAGGGCTTAGGTAAAATGAGGCTGAGACCTACTGGGTTGCATTCCCAGGAGGTCTGGCATTCTAAGTCACAAGATGAGATACGAGGCCAGCACAAGATACAGGTGACAAAGATCTTGCTGATAAAAAAGCACAAGGTAAAGAAGCCAGCCAAAATCCACCAAAACCAAGATGGCGATGAAAGTGACCTCTAGTTGTCCTCACTGCTCATTATACGCTAATTATAAGGCATTAGCATGCTAAAAGACACTCCTACCGGCTCCATGACAGTTTACAAATGCCATGGCAACCTCAGGAAGTTACCATATATGGTCTAAGCGGTTGGGTGAGGGGGAGAATCCCTCAGTTCCAGGAATTGCCCACCCCTTTCTGGGAAAACTCATGAATAATCTGCCTCTTGTTTAGCATATAATCAAGAAGTAACAATAAGCATAAGAAGTGAACAGTGCATGCTGCTGCTCTGCCGATGGAGTAGCCATTCTTTATTTCTTTACTTTTTTTTTTTTTTTTGAGATGGAGCCTCACACTGTAGCCCAGGCTGGAGTGCAGTGGCGTGAACTCAGCTCACTACAACCTCTGCCTCCTGGGTTCAAGCGCTTCTCCTGTCTCAACCTCCTGAGTAGCTGGGATTACAGGCGTGTGCCACCACGCCTGGCTAATTTTTTGTATTTTTAATAGAGATGGGGTTTCACCGTTTTAGCCAGGATGGTCTCCATCCCCTGACCTCGTGATCCACCCACCTCGGCCTCCCAAAGTGCTGGGATTACAGGCGTGAGTCACCGTGCCTGGCCCTATTTCTTTACTTTCTTAATAAACTTACTTTCACTTTACTCTATGGACTCACCCCAAATTCTTTCTTGCGCAAGATCTAAGAACCCTCTCTTGGGGTCTGGATTGGGATCTCTTTCTTGTAACAGTATGTGTGCACAAAGATGTTTGTCCCAGCTTGTTTAGATATACAAATGTGCACAACGGTGCAGAGATTAAGAACATGGGTTCTGGATGCAGACGGCCTGACCCAAGTCCCTGCTCCACTCCAAGAATACAGTTGGCCTTCCTTATCTATGGGTTCTGCAGACGGGAAATATTTAAAAATAGAGATGGCCAGGCACAGTGGCTCACACCTGTAATCCCAGCACTTTGGGAGGCCGAGGCAGGTAGATCACGTGGTCAGGAGTTCGAGACCAGCCTGACCAACACTGTGAATCCCTGTCTCTACTAAACATACAAAAATTAGCCAGGCGTGGTGGCATGCACCTGTAATCTCAGCTACTCAGGAGGCTGAGGCAGGAGAATCCCTTGAACCTGGGAAGCGGAGTTTGCAGTGAGCTGAGGTTGCGCCATTGCACTCCAGCCTGGGCAACAGAGCGAGACTTTGTCTCCAAAAAAAAAAAAGAGAGATAAAAAATAATACAATGATAAAAATAATACAAATAAAAAACCAATACAGTGTAACAGCTATTTACATAGCATTTGCATTATACTAAATATTGCAGGTAATTTAGAGATTATTTAAAGTTTATAGGAGGATGTACACAGATGAAATGTACCATTTTGTATAAGGAACTTGAGCATCATGAGTTTTGCTACCCTAAGGGGTCCTGGAAAGAAGCTCCCCAATACTGAGGGATGACTACATATCAGGTAGGAATGCTTTAGGCTGCAAGTTACAGAAAAGCAAATCAGTAATGGTTTAAAATAGGAGTTTATTTTTCTCACATTATATGAAGTCTAAAAGTAGGCAGCTCCTGACATTGGTTTCAAGCTTAACAATGTCAGGTCTAGCATCTCTGCAACTCCCTTGACCTTTTCCTTATATTTGCAAGATGGTGAGATAGCTGCATCATCTTAAATTATCTCTTCCATGTTCAAGACTATAAGAAATGCAAAGTGTTTGCAAGAAGCTCCCAGCAGACTTCTTTGTATGTCTCATTGGCTTCTCCTAGCTGCAAAGAAGGTGTTTTTCTTTTTCTTTTTTTTTTTTTTTTGAGACAGAGTCTCGCTCTGTTGCCCAGGCTGGAGTGCAGTGGCAAGATCTCGGCTCACCGCAAGCTCCGCCTCCTGGGTTCATGCCATTCTCCTGCCTCAGTCTCCCAAGTAGCTGGGACTACAGGCACCCACCACCACATGCCTGGCTAATTTTTTGTACTTTTAGTAGGGACAGGGTTTCATCATGTTAGCCAGGATGGTCTCGATCTCCTGACCTCGTGATCCACCCGCCTCAGCCTCCCAAAGTGCTGGGATTACAGGTGTGAACTACTGTGCCTGGCCAAGAAGGTGTTTTTCTAATGTAATGGTGGAGGTGGATAAAGGAGAAAGGGTTGCGAAAGGGTGTTGAGTTTGATCATCAATACTGATACTGTAGCTACTTACTACCTGAACAATCTTGGACAAGTTGCTTACCTCTCTCACATCAGTTTTTTCATCAATAATGGGATAATAATATATTTACTTTATAATTCTTACTATGAGGATTAAAGCAGTTATTATATATGAAGTGTTTAGAATAGTACCTGGAACATAGTAAATCCTCAATTATGGTAGATATTATTTATCATAGGGAAAAATTGAACATGGCCTAAATATCTATCAAAAGGAGATCAGTTATGTAAATATATCCAAATGGAATACTATGCAGCTGTTAAGATGCCAACTACCACATATTGTTTAGTCAATCTAACAAGTTATAGGACAATACAAAAAGTATGATCCCTATTAAAGTGTACATGTAGGCGTGAACATAATATAAAAAGAACCATCATTTTTTTGTGGATTGCAGATCTTCTGGGGCCTCAACTACATTCTGCTTATGTAAACTTCATGTAGTTTTCAGACCAAAAGTTGACTCTCTTTCCTGAAGAAATGACTTACTGAATACTTTTCCTAAATTTCCCAGAAAATTTTAAGAAAATATCAAGATGCTTAGTTTACAATTGGATAACTTTGTCCCAAAGAGTATTTGACTCAATGAGTATGTCCTGTTTGATTAGGAATTTGGATTTTTATTAGTAAGAAAATCAGTTATTTAAGTGACACACTTAACTTCCACTTTTTGAGAAGTCATACAATGTAATCCATAGAGAATACTACATTTGGATTTGCATATCCAAATACTAGAATCCTCAGATTACTTTTTTCAAACAACCCAATAAATATAGAAGCAGTTTGTTTTCTCTGGAAGTGTCTTTATGTCTACGTCTCAAATGTGGCTCTGATGTCTTTGAGCAGGCCCTCTCATCCTGTTGTTGAGCCCAGTTACTTCTTTGGCTACTTTCAGGAAAATTTTTCTGTTACTAAAAGTATTGACCAAACTAACAGTAACAGCTACCAACCTCTACATTTGAGCTTCAGTGGGATTTATTTTAAAGTTTCATCTTCTTGGTAAATTTGGGTGAAATTCGAGATTTCAGTGTGATTTGGGATATCAAATCCCCTATGGGGTTAGTATATTTTGCAGGCCTCTGAATTACTTGTGCGCTTAGGGAAGGAAAGACTTGAAACTACAATTTATGTTGGGGAGTATAATTGTAGATAAGATTTTAATGATACATGTTAATTGCTAAGAGACCTGGGAGAGCCTTGAGAATGTTATGTAACATACAAAGTAGCTGGAATACAGCATCTAGAAGAATCAGCATATCCTCTGTCACACTCCCATCCTCTCCAGTAACTGTCACATATAATTTGTTTTTGTATCTCCTTATAGATGGTGAGCACATCACTGGGTTTCTGGGCAATCATATGTCTAAGAAAGACTCCTCTGGTAAGAAAAATAACACCATTGTTCTCTCTCTGCACAACACTGTGGTCTTCCCTCCTGGCAAGATGGCGCCTGGACTCCCTTCCACTCTCATATGGGGGTTGGAGTGGGGATACTTGAGTCAATTAAGGCTAAATACCAAGTTAGCCAGCACCCTGGGCAAACCATGTATCAGATAAGGGGTTAATATCCAAGATTTATAAAGAACTCATACAACTAAATAGCAAAAACACATAACCCAATTTAAAAATGGACAAAGAACTTGAATAGATATTTCTCCAACGATGACATAAAAATGGCTAACAGGTACATGAAATGGTGCTCAACATCATTAATTATCAGGGACGTGCAAATCAAAACCACTGTGAGATACCCCATCACACCTGTTAAGATGGCTACTATTAAAAAGAAGAGATAAGTGTTGGCAAAGGTGTAGAGAAAAGGGAACTCTTGTATACTGTTGGTGAGAACGTAGATTAGCGCAGCCATTATGGAAAACAGTATGGAGGTTCCTAAAGAACTTAAAAATAGAACTATCACCGGGTGCAGTGGCTCACGCCTGTAATCCCAGAACTTTGGGAGGCCGAGGCAGGCAGATCGCCTGAGGTCGGTAGTTTGAGATCAGCCTGACCAACATGGAGAAACCCCATCTCTACTAAAAAAAAATACGAAATTAGCCAGGCTTGGTGGTGCATGCTTGTAATCCCAGCTATTCCGGAGGCTGAGGCAGGAGAATTGCTTGAACTCGGGAGGCGGAGGTTGTGGTGAGCTGAGATTGTGCCACTGCACTCCAGCCTGGGCAATAAGAATGAAACTCTGTCTCAAAAAAAAAAAAAAAAAATTGAACTATCATATGACCCAATAATCCTTCTTCTATGTATATGCCCAAAGGAAATGAAATCATCACTTCATAAAGATATCTGCAACTCCATGTCCATTGCAGCACTATTCACAATAGTTAAGATATAGAAAGAACCTACTTGTCCATCAATGTACAAATGGATGAAGAAACTGTGTGTATATGTGTGAGTGTGTGTATGTACATATACTTATGCATATGTGTACATGTACATGTATGTATATGTATACACACACACACACACACATATACACACACAATATAATGTTATTCAGCCTTAAATGAGGAGGAGGGAGGATAGCTTGAGCCTTCCTGAGTTTTGAGACCAGCCTGTGCAACGTGGTGAATCCTCATCTCCACAAGAAAATTTTAAAAATTAGCCAGGCATGGTGAAGCATACCTGTAGTCCCAGCTACTCAGGAGGCTGAGGCAGGAGCATCGCTTGAGCTCAGGAGGTCGAAGCTGCAGTGAGCCGTGATCATGCCACTGCACTCCAGCCTAGGCAACACAGTGAGACCCTGTCTCTCTCTCAAGAAAAAGAAGAGATCCCACCATCTGCCACAACACAAGTGGACCTGGAGGACATTGTGCTAAGTGAGATAAGCCAGACACACAAAGAAAAATATTTCACGTGAGAGAATGGAGGGGAAAAAAAAGGAAAATATTGCACGCTCTCACTTATATGTGCAATAGTTTGTAAAGGGTCAAATATGTAAAGAGAGAATAAAACAGTGTTTACCAGGCCTGGGAATGGGGAGATGTAAGTCAAAGGATACAAAGTAGCAGATATGTAGGAAGGATGAACAAGTTGAAAGATCCAATGTATAACATGAAGACTATAGTTAATAATAGCGTATTTTACTCAGGGTTTTTGCTAAATGGGTAGATTATAGCTGCTCTTGCCAAGGGGTGGGGTGGGTGTAGGGGGTAGAGAGGTGGAGCATGGGTAACAATTTGAGGTGATGGATGTGTAAATTTGTTCCACTATAGTAACCATTCTAGTATATATATATCTTATAACATCATGTTGCATGCCTTAAATATACACAATACTATTTATTTATTTATTTACTTCTTTATTTATTTTCAGACAAGGTCTTGCTCTGTCACCCAGGCTGGTGTGCAGTGATACAATCACGACTCACTGCAGCCTTGACCTCCCTGACTCAGCCTCCTGAGTAGCTGGGACTACAGGTGTGCACCACCACACCTGGCTAATTTTTAAACATTTTTTGTAGGGACTGAGTTTTGCTATGTTGCCCAGGCTGCTCTCAAATTCCTGCGCTCAGGCAAACCTCCTGCCTTGGCCTCTCAAAGAACTGAGATTACAAGCATGAGCCACTGTCCAGCCAAAACTTACTTTATTTTATTTTGTTTAAAGAATTGCTTCTGGAAGGACCCAAATGAAAACCCAGACATTGAAGCACAGTGCAGGGAGGAGAGCTACCACTATCCACTGACAGACTAATGGTGAAATGAGGCAAGCACCGGCTTTGTGAAGTCAGATAGGGCTGGATGCTAATCTCTAATTGTCTATATCCCAATTCTGTAACGCTGGTCAAATTATATACTATCTCTGAGTCTCAGTTTACTCACTTTTAAAGTCTTTTTTTTTTTTTTTTTTTTTGAGATGGAGTCTCGCTCTGTCGCCCAGGCTGGAGTGCAGTGGCCGGATCTCAGCTCACTGCAAGCTCCGCCTCCCGGGTTTACGCCATTTTCCTGCCTCAGCCTCCCGAGTAGCTGGGACTACATTAGCTGGGACTACAGGCGCCCGCCACCTCGCCCGGCTAGTTTTTGTGTATTTTTTAGTAGAGACGGGGTTTCACCGTGTTAGCCAGGATGGTCTTGATCTCCTGACCTCGTGATCCGCCCGTCTCGGCCCCCCAAAGTGCTGGGATACAGGCTTGAGCCACCGCGCCCGGCCTAAAGTCTTACCTTATAGGGTTGCTATAAATATTAAACAAGATAACATGTGTAAAGGGCACAGAATATAGGATGAACTTAAAAAGAGATGAGATTGTTATTACTGCAAATCCCTGCAATTCTCACCCCCAGGCTATGCAATGGAACAGAAAACTGTACTTTTTATATGAAAGTGGCCTCCCAGCCTGGCCAACATGGCAAAACCCCATCTCTAGTAAAAATACAAAAATTAGCCAGGCATGGTGGTGCACACCTGTAATCCTAGTTACTCGGGAGGCTGAGGCACGAGAATCGCTTGAACCTGGGAGGTCGAGGACGCAGTGAGCCAAGATCATGTCATTGTACTCCAGCCTGGGCGATGGAGTGAGACATTGTCTTCAGAAAAAAAAAAAAAAAAAAAAAGTGGGGGTGGGCCTCCCAGAGAGAACTCTCTTTCACACTCACACGAACCATTCCAATTTCTCTCAAACACCTAAAGTGGAAAAATCCCCCACTCCAGCCTGATTCCTGCGAGGAATATGCTCTAACGTTTAATAGCTGATAATTCAGCAAGTTTCTCGAAGAGTTAACGTCTAACCTAACTCATCACCTCAAACCAAGCAATGGCCTCAATCACATAAATCACTTTGGATTTTTCAACAGAAGCAGCCATTTACATCAGGGAGCAGCAAAGCCCATCAAATTTTCCCAAGTTTCCTGGGAATTTGGGGAAGCAGGCAGAATATTTTTTCTTCCCTGAGGGACCTCAACATGCACTGTGATCTCCCCTGGTCCCCAGGACACCTGGGAGCTGTATTTTGGTATCGGCAGCCACTATGGGATAGGTTATCTACATAACCGCTCTGGTGCATTTTCATGGTGGACTTACCACCATCTCCCTTAAGGGAAGAATAATAATAATGATTTGAATCTGCATAACACTTTTACTCCTCCAAGTGTGTCTGTGTATGTTATTTTATTCTGTATTCCAATAGTTCTAACATCAAAATATTTTTCCTCTTTTTTAATCAGAATTTTTGTAAACTGCACTGTATTCCTCATGGTTGTGTCTTCTGGGATTTATAGACTAAATAAATCCTCCTCCGTGTTAACACCTTTCAATAGCTGTAGACTGCTGCTGCGGCCCATTCTCCTCCCTCCTTTCATGCTTTTAACTATCAAATTTACTTCAAACCCATGGAGAGGAGGCAGGTAGAATGCCAGAAAGCCCCATAAAACCACATCAGCAATGTCTTCACATATACTTTGTGTATTTCCTCCTTCTTCTTTCCTCCTATTTCCTGTAATTATTGTTGTGCCTCTTCTCTGATTTTAAGAGAAGGCGGATATTCTACGTTAAAATGTCAGCAACATCACTGGAAAAAAAAACAATTTTTCAAGTCTCAGGCCTGCAGAGTCTCTTTAAGATAAAAACAATTGTAGCCACCTTGGCCCTTTTTCCTTTCCTTGCTTCCCTCTGTCTCTGGTTGAAGGCATTTAAATCCTGCTGCAAAATTTCTACAGAGAATACAGTTAATGCGGATTCAGTTATTTCTCTCTCATAGCCCATTCAGACGTCTTAATCTGACAGGCCTGACAGTTGAAAATACTTCCCTGTAACTTCACACACACACACACACACACACACACACACACACACACACACACACACACACACACACACACACAGCCTCTTCTTGCTCAGAATCCAGGCTCCATGTGACCATGTCATAGCCAATCTCCCACCAAGCTGTGTCCCAGATTCAGCTTCTGCCTCAATTAAGGAAACATGGGAGACAAAGCAGCACTTATTTTTAAATTAAAAAGCCTCCTGGCTTCCCTTACAGACTGCCTTGAGTGTGCTGCCCTGATCAAAGCTGCTTTGAACACTCTTCTGCTCTGGCAGGGACAGGAAAGAACGTTGCCCATAGAAAAAACTAATGTGAAACATTAGAGCATCAGGAACATGTGAAGGGCTGAAGTCCCCATGGAAGAGGCTCAAAACTTTGTTTGTCTTCATTCCAAGAGTTTTCGAAGAACATGATTAAAAACAGAAATGTCATGATTCTAATTCTTTTTTACTTATTTTCATTTTTGTAGGTTTTTCCTTTCTCATTTCTCGATCATCAACGGTTTGTTTGCTTGTTTGTTTATTGCTTCTTCATATCCTTGCCAAGGGGAAATTAATTTTCCCCTTGGATTAGCTTTCTCAAAAGCCCCTTTGATTTCATTTTTCATCCACCTCCCCTACCCCCAGTGTTTCAACTGCATTCCCTGCTTCTCTGTAGCTCCTCTTACAAAAGAAAATCATCACTAATGCAGCAATCATTTTTTCCATTTCTCACCCTCCTTTAAAATTGATTTGAAAGAAAAATGTTTAGAGTAGTATTATACGTAATAGACTCAAATTGGAAACAACTCAAATGTCTATCAAGTGGCGAAGAGACAAATTGTGATATGCCCATACAATGGAGTATTACTAGCAGTGAAAAAGAATGAACTGCTAATAAACGCAACATCATGGGTGAATTAGAAGTGTTAAGCGAAAAAGAAGCCAGACATAAAAGGGTATATCTGTATCATTCTACTTATACGGAGTTCAAGAACAGGCAAAACGAATCTGTGCTGATAGAAATCAGAACAGTGGTTGCAAGGAGATGGAATATTCCATCAAAGGAGGCACGAGGGCATTTTGGGGGGTGATGGAAATACTCTTTATCTTGATTAGAGTGTTTGCATTTGTCAAAACTCATTTAAATGTGTGTTTTAGATCTGTGCATTTCAAGATGTAAATTATATCTCCATTTAAAAATAAATGTAAAGGATTTTAAAAGTCCAGGTGCGGTGGCTCATACCTGTAATCTCAGTGCTTTGGGAGGCTGAGGTGGGAGGATCACTTAAGCCTAGGAGTTGGAGACTAGCCTGGGCAACAAAAAGAGACCCCATCTCTACAAAAAGTTTAAAATATAGCCAGGCATGGTAGCACGTGCCTATAGTCCCAGCTACTCAGGAGGCTGAGACAGGAGGATCACTTGAACCCAGGAGTTCTAGGCTGCAGTGAGCTATGATCATGCTACTGCACTCGAGCCTAGGTGACAGTGCAACCCTGGCTCTAAATTTTTTTTTCATAATACATTTAAAAGGAGATAATTAAGTTAATAGTGGTATTTCGATAGAATGGCTTATGACATGACTATTTAAAATCATTTTTCTGAATACTATTAGTAACATGGAGAAATGCATAAGTGTGGGAAAGACAGGACACAAAATTTTACCTAAGAATGGCCGCATTTTCCACAGGAAGCTTCTACAAAATAACAAAAATAGAAACACAAATCCTGACCCCAAACAAAAAAGGCCCCATTTTTCTTTCTCTGTTTTTGTTTGTTTGTTTGCTTGCTTTTGAAACGGAGTCTCGCTCTATTGCCCAGGCTGGAGAGCAATCGCGCGATCTCGGCTCACTGAAACCTCCGCCTCCCAGGTTCAAGCGATTCCCCTCCTCAGCCTCCTGAGTAGCTGGGATTACAAGCATGTGCCACCGCGCCTGGCTAATTTTTGTATTTTTAGTAGAGACGGTGTTTCACCATGTTGGCCAGGCTGGTCTCGAGCTCCTGACCTCAAGGGATCCACCTGCCTCAGCCTCCCAAAGTGCTGGGATTACAGGCATGAGCCACTGCATCCGGCCAAAGGCCCTATTTTTCATAAGAAAAATTTTATACAGTATATGCATGGAAAAAGATGGAGGCATTAAAAAAAATAAGAAGACAATACTATTCCTCTTCTTTTCACATATGGGATTTTGCTTTCCTTAATGTTTGGTCATGATGTTTATTTAAAGCAAGACCTTAACAAAAAAGGCAAGAATTCTTTCAAAAAAAAAACCACAAGCTGTACCTATTTGACTATTATAGTCACCCAGAAATGTGTAGTGGGCTGAACAGAAAGTGAATGGATCCTGAGAGCCTGCTTGGTTTGCTTTCCAAAATTCCTTTGTTTGGTTCAGCAGACTTCATTTGGTTTTTACCCCTTTGTCCAAGTGGCCAGAGCCCTGAAAGTCTGCCCTTTAGTGGGCACACCCACCACTTCTTTGCCTCTTAAACCGGATGTGGTCAATTATGATATCAAGGCTATAGGTACAGGGTTTCCCATCCAAGTTATTCATCTAAGTAATTTCAGGAAATGTTAAATAACTCTGGGGGGAATAAATCCTTACAGAATGCACCTGACAAACCCATTTTCAATAAGCACGAATGGGGATGATAGGGCTTTTTTTTTTTTTTCTCCAGATCAAGTTTAGTTGAAGAAGGTACAAAACCTGCAGGAAGTGATTAAGAGTCTTGGTAATTCTTAGACTTTTTTTTTTAAAGAAATGATATAAAGAATATGAAGATCACTCTTGAAAGGAAAAAGAGAGACAGACTAGGTAGCAGGTTAAAAAAAAAAAAAACTAAAGCATAATGGAGTTTTCATAAATATCAACCAAGGGAAAAGTAAATTTTTTATTTTTATTTTTATTTTTTTTTTTTGAGACAGAGTCTTGCTCTATCACCCAGGCTGGAGTGCAATGGCACGATCTCGGCTCACTGCAACCTCTGCTTCCCGGGTTCAAGTGATTCTCCTGCCTCAGCCTCCCAAGTAGCTGGGACTACAGGCTCCTGCCACCATGCCTGGCTAATTTTTGTATTTTCATTAAAGACGGGGTTTCACCATGTTAGCCAGGCTGGTCTCAAACTCCTGACCTCGTGATCTGCCCACCTCAGCCTCCCAAAGTGCTGGGATTACAGGCATGAGCCACCATGCCCGGCTGGGAAAGTGAATTTTTCTAAAACTAATAATGACTTGGGACAGACTGGCTACATTCTCCCACCCTGTCGTCATTTCCTTAATTCACTGATGAATGTATCTTCAGGAGAGAATACATCCTTATTTTTGTGGCGATATAGGAATAGACCATATGTTGTTTTATTGCATTTCACTTTATTGTGCTGCACAGACAACTGTGTTTTTTAGAAATTGAAGGTTTGTGGCAACCCTGTGTCAAGCAAGTCTATCAGTGCCATTTTTTCAACAGCATGTGCTCCCTGCCTGTCTCTGTGTCACATTTTGGTAATTCTCACAACCTTTCAAACTTTTTCATCATTATTCTATCTGTCATGGCAATCTGTGATCAGCAATCTTGGATGTTACTATTGTAATTGCTTTGAGGCACCATGAACTTCACCCATAGAGCATGACAAACTTAATAAACATTGTTTCTGTGTTCTGACTGCTCCACCGACTGCTCGTTCCCTCGTCTTGGTCTCTCTCTCTCTCTCTCTGTCTCTCTCTCTCTCTCTCTTCTCAGTCCTCCCTATTTCCTAAGACACAACAATATTGAAATTAGGCCAATTAATAACCTACTATGGCCTTCAAGTGTTCAAGTGAAAAGAAGAGTCGCACATCTCTCACTTTAAATCCAAAGCTAGAAATGATTAAGCTTAGTGAGGAAGGCATGTGGAAAGCTGAGATATGTTCAAAGCTAGGCCTCTTGTACCAGTTAGCCAAGGTGCAAATGCAAACAAAGAGTTCTTAACGGAAATTAAAAGTGTTTTTCCAGTAAACACATGAAAGAGAAGAAAGCAAAACAGCCTTATTGCTGATGTAGAGAAAGTTTTAGTGGTCTGGATAGAAGATTAAACCAGCCACAACATTCGTAGAATTGAAGAGAGTTGCGGCCTTGCTCTGGATTAGGATTAAGCCAAAGCCTAATTCAGAGCAAGGCCCTAACTCTCTTCAATTCTATGAAGGCTGAGAAAGATAAGAAGCTGCAGAAAAAAAAGTTGGAAGCTAGCAGAGCAGTTGGTTCATGAGGTTTAAGGAAAGAAGCTGTTTCCATAACATAAAAGTACAAGGCGAAGCAGCAAGTGCTGATGGAGAAGCTGCAGTAAGTTATCCAGAAGATCTAGCTAAGATCATTGATGAAGGGGGCTACACTAAACAACAGATTTTCAATCTATATGAAACAGTCTTCTATTGGAAGAAGATGCCATCTAGGACTTTCATAGCTAGAGAGGAGAAGTCAATGAGTGGCTTAAAGCTTCAAAAGGCAGGTTGAGTCTCCTGATAGGGACTAATGCAGCTGATGATTTCAAGTTGAAGCAGTGCTCACTTACCATTCAAAAGATCCTAGAGCCTTTAAGAACTACGCAAAATCTACTCTGCCTATGCTCTATAAATGAAATAACAAAGCCTAGATGACAGCACATCTGTTGATAGCATAGTTTACTAAATATTTTAAGCCCACTGTTGGGACCTACTGCTCAGGAAAATAAAAAGATTTTTTCAAATATTACTGCTCATTGACAATACACCTGGTCACCCAAGAGCTCTGATAGAGATGTACAAGGAGATTAATGCTGTTTTCATGCCTGCTAACACAACATCCATTCTGCAGCCCATGGATCAAGGAGTAATTTTGACTTTAAGTCTTATTATTTAAGAAATACATTTTGTAAGGCTGTAGCTTCCATAGAGAGTGATCCCTCTGATCAATCTGGACAAAGTAAATTGAAACCCTTTTGCAAAGGGTTCACCATTCTAGATGCCATTAAGAATATTCATGATTCATGAGAGAAGGTCAAAATATCAACATGAACAGGAGTTTGGAAGAAGTTGATTACAACCCTCATCAATGACTTGGAGGAAGTAACTGCAGATGTGTTGAAAATAGCAGAAGACTTAGAATCAGAAGTGGAGCCTGAAGATGTAACTGAGTTGCTGCTAGCTCATGATAAAATTTGAAGAGATGAGGAGTTGCTTCTTATCGATAAGCAAATAAAGTGTTTTTTTGAGATGGAATCTACTCCTGGTGAAAATGCTGTGAACAATGTTGAAATGACAACAAAGGATTTCAAATGTTATATAAACTTAGTCAATAAAGCAGCAACAGGGTTGGAGTGGATTGACTCCAATTTTGAAAGACATTTTGTGGATAAAATGCTATCAAACAGCCTTGCATCCTACGGAGAAATCTGCTGTGAAAGGAAAAGTCAATCAATGTGGCAAACTTTACTGTTTTCTCATTTTAAGAAATTGCCGCAGCCACCCCAACCTTCTGCAAGCACCACCCTGATCAGTCAGCAGCCACCAGCATAGATGCAAGACTCCACCAGCAAAAAGATTACAGCTCACTGAAGGCTGAGATAATCATTAGCATTTTTTAGCAATAAAGCATTTTTTCATTCTTTCATTTATTTATTAGCAATAAAGCATTTTTCATTTTTCATTTTGGGCATGAGGCTATTGCACACTTAACAGACTACAGTATAGTGTAAGCATGACTTTTATGTGCACTGGGAAACCAAAAAATTTGTGTGATTTGCTTCACTGTAAGATTCACTTAATTGTGGTGGTCTGAAACGAAATCCACAATATCTCCAAGGTATTCCTGTACTTCTTGATTGACTAGTTCAGTTCCTCTTCTAAAGAAGAGTAGTGTCGGAGTGGACGCCATTATTTGCCTACACAATGTGAGCTAAGGCTTGCATTACCTTTGGACATGGCACAGGTTGAGTATCCTGTATCTGAAATGCTTGGGACTAGACCTATTGTGGATTTGGAATTTTTTTCAGATTTTGGAATGTACATAATGATATATCTTAGGGATGGGATCCAAGTCTAAACATGAAATGCATTTCTTTTTCATATACACCTTATACATATAGACTGACGGTAATTTTATATGCTATTTTAAATAAATTTGTGTATAAAACAAAGCTTGTTTTAAATACTTATGTGTGGAATTCTCCACTCGTGGCATTATATCAATGCATTTTGGAGCATTTTGGATTTCAGATATTTAGATTAGGGATACTCAACTGTAATGGATTTTCTTATTTTTAAACCAGTTTGAGCCTTATTTCTGTTACCTGCTGCTGGAAATAACCTGACATATACAGATGTTCCCTACTTGATGCATATAAGTTTTTATATCATTTCTTGCTTACATATATCCATAATTATTTTTCCCTCATTCTTTGACAACCAAGTATTTTCAAAACATATCACACACAGTTAATCATGTTCATAATATCATAATACGACTCTAGTAAGACTAACCAAAAACCTAAATTCGTAAGATTTGGTAAAAATCTGTTTACAGTTCAATCATGTATTTATTCATCCAACAAGCAGTTATTGAGAACCTACTATGTATCAAGCAGTAAATAATGTGAAGTCTGCTGCACCCTAATTCTGTCCCTTTAAATTACATTTGAGCACAAAGAAAATAGGGCAATCTGTGATTATGCATATATTCATTACCAACTACTGCACAAATATTTGGCTCATAACTATGAGTTAAATGGTATGACATTTCCATGAGAAAATTAATTACTTGAACATGTGTTGTATAAAATACGTTAAATCATTTATTTGGATGTTGTAGATTGCATATTAGTCTTTAGCCAGGGAAATACATGAGAAATAAACATGAAATGCACACTCTATACATTATAAATGTCATGTTATGCCCAAAGGTCTTTTGCATGTGAACAATTTTTTTCTGGATGAGGAGAGTGACATCCAAAAGGCCATAAGATCACAGATTCAAAGTAGGGAGTCGTTTTGCAATGAGTTTTTCATTCACTTAAAGGTTGTACCTATTGATAACTTGTCTGTTTAAAGACTATGTGTTTCATACAAATAGCTATGTGCAAAGAATGGGTAGATTAATCATTTCAGATACCGAACTGCCATCTAAAATAGTTTGGAATTCTAACAGCATAAGAATAAAAAAATAAAGATTTGCAGTATGATAAGAGTACTTACATTCTGATGCTTTTTATGGTTTCAACAATTTTGAAGGAGAAGGATCTATATAAAGATCTGTAAGTTAGAGATTGTAATAAATGCCACTCGAGATAGACATATAATATTACAATAAATGATAGTGCAAGATAACTAAAATTTTAAAAAGAAACTAGTAAGGTCAAATACATACACCAACAAAATAAAGCCTGTATTTATTGAGGGCCAAGAAACAGTTCAGAAATAGAAGGAACATCCTCGGGGAAGCATATGGACTTCACTCTATATGCTCTAGAGGGAATATGCTTATTCAGTCAGGCATACGGCAGAACTTTCTCCATATTAATATAGGGACCGGGTAAGAGTGACGCCTATCACATAAATTAACCATGTTATAGCAAGTTTTCATTATATGCTGTTTGATTTTAGGCCCGTAGATTTATCCTATAAAGTATCCAAGCTCATTTAATTAGAATGTCCAATGTCAAACCTCCCATTCACAAAATGGCATCTGCCCTCCAAGTTACAGAATCTACAAATGGCTTAATTTATTTTTAAGTGTCTTAGTTTCAGTACCATCATTTTCTAGCCTATAATTAATTACTTAAACACATTTGCATTAAGATGGTACTTTTTCTATCAGGCACCGAGGTACATTCCTTGGCTCTGATTAAGTTTTCTCTATGTGGGAATGAATGTTGTCATAATTGCAGTGGACAGGATGAGTTCACCACGAGTCATGTTCTCAGAGGCTGTGGGCATTTTTCTTTAGGAGGCAATAACAAGAACTTTTCTGTGTGGACTTGGCCACAGTCCACGACTTGAACTACTTTACATTCTGTCAGTAGAGGTCACAGTATTGTTTATGATTTTTTTTTTTTTAATAAAAAGGGATATGTATGGATGGGAAGGAGGAATGTGAAAGAAACATTCTCTGGTCAAACCAGTAACCTACCTACTGAATGTGACACTCAAGAGTAGATCATTTTTTTTTTTTTTGAGACGGAGTCTCGCTCTGCCGCCCAGGCTGGAGTGCAGTGGCCGGATCTCAGCTCACTGCAAGCTCCACCTCCCGGGTTCACGCCATTCTCCTGCCTCAGCCTCCCGAGTAGCTGTGACTACAGGCGCCGCCACCTTGCCCGGCTAGTTTTTTGTATTTTTTAAAGTAGAGACGGGGTTTCACCGTGTCAGCCGGGATGGTCTCGATCTCCTGACCTCGTGATCCGCCCGTCTCGGCCTCCCAAAGTGCTGGGATTACAGGCTTGAGCCACCGCGCCCGGCCGAGTAGATCATTTTTTAACACATCCATCTCTATATGAGAAAATGTAGTAATCATTATTGTTTTGATTTTTTAGCTTAAAAATAAGCAATTAACAATTAAAAATAATATACTTCAAATTTCAAAATTGCTATGGTTTCAATGTTTGTGTCCCCCCAAAATGCATATGTTGAAATCCTAACCCCCATTGTGAGGGTATGAGGAGGTGGGCCTTGGGGAAGTGAGTGGCTCATGAAAGCAGAGCCTTCATGAATGGAATTAGTGTCCTTGTAAAAGAGACCTGAGGAAGCTTGTTTGCCTTTCCATCATGTGAAGACACAGCAAGAAGGCATCATCCATAAGTCAGAAAATGGGGCTCATCAGACACTGAATCTGTGGGTGCCTTGATCCTGGACCTCTCAGCCTCCAGAACGGTGAGAAACAAATTTATTTTGTGTATAGGCTACCCAGCCCATGGTATTTTGTTGTAACAGTCCAAATGAACTAAGACAACAATGTTATTTAAATACACAAATATATTCCATGTGAACTAATATTTTCACTCACCATCAAAAATATCAGATATCACAGGCTGGTGTGAGTGCAGCGGTGTTTACAACTAATTGATCACAAGCAGTTATAGATTTCTTTGTTCCTTCTCCACTCCCACTGCTTTACTTGGCTAGCCTAAAAACTGAGAAAAAATAGATGCCACAGTTTGTACTTCGCTTCACTGTTTTAAATTTAAAAACAAACAAAAACTCCAAGTGCTAACATAAAATGATAGAATTGAACCATCTCGTGTTCTGTTTCTTCTGGTTTACAATCACTATGATATTATTGCTTATCTCTAATCTACTCTTTATTCTTAGGAATATGCAGCACCACAGTAATTAGAGACAAAAGTGGTGCCTAAACCAGCTCTCACAACTGTGAACCATTACAAAATTAATATCCAAACAAATACATGTGTCTCAATCCTCATGTTTTAGGGACTGACTATATGCCTGGGAATTCTGGAAGCTGACTACCATTTAGACTGCAATGTTTATTAAAGGATAAGTAATAACATTGTGCTAAATTGAAGCTCTTAATATATTATTACTAGGCAACCAAAATCACAGCTTTTGTTTAGACCTTAAACCTGCTCTGTCCAATACAATAGCCATTAGCTACATGTAGCTACTGAGCACTTACAGTGTAGCTAGTTTAAGTTGAAATATGCTGTGAGTGGAAAATACACATCAGATTTCAAACTCTAAGCATTAAAAATTATGTAAAATATTTTATTAATAATATTTGTATTGATTGCATGTTAAAATGACAATGTCTTGGATATGTTGTGTTAAATTAAGTATATTATTAAAATTAACTTCACTTATTCCTTTTTTAATGTGGTTATTGGGAAATGTTTGTTATTAAATTTTTGTATTAATACATAGTAGATGTACATATTTTGGGGGTACATGTGATAATTTAATAATTCACATAATTCACATAATTTGTAAAGATCGGCCGGGCGCGGTGGCTCAAGCCTGTAATCCCGGCACTTTGGGAGGCCGAGGCGGGTGGATCACGAGGTCAGGAGATCGAGACTATCCTGGCTAACATGGTGAAACCCCGTCTCTACTAAAAATACAAAAAACTAGCTGGGCGTGGTGGCGGGCGCCTGTAGTCTCAGCTACTTGGGAGGCTGAGGCGGGAGAATGGCGTGAACCCGGGAGGCGGAGCTTGCAGTGAGCCGAGATCACACCACTGCACTCCAGCCTGGGAGACACAGCGAGACTCCGTCTCAAAAAAAAAAAAAAAAAAAAAAAAAAAAATTTGTAAAGATCAAATTCATGTAATTGAGATATCCATTACCTTAAATATTTGTCTTTTCTTCATGCTAAAAATTTTCTAATTATCCTCTTTTAGCTATTTTGAAATTTACAATAGATTATTGTACACTATAGTCACTCTACTGATCTATCAAATACTAGGTCTTATTTCTTCTATCAAACCGCATATTTGTACACATTAATCAATCTCTCTTTGCCTCCTCTCTCCTCAACCCTTTCTGGCTTCTGGGAAACATCAATCTAATCTCTATCTTCATGAAATCCATTTTTAAAGCTCACAAATATGAGAGAACATGCAAATTTTCTCTTTCTGCGCTTGGCTTATTTCACTTACCATAATGACCTCCAGTTCCATCCATGTTTCTTTAAATGACAGGATCTTGGCTGTGTATAGTGGCTCACACCTGTAATCCCAGCACTTTGGGAAGCCAAAGCAGGTGGATTGCTTGAGTCCAGGAGTTTGAGAGCGGCGTGGGAAACATGGTGAAAACCTGTCACCAAAAAAATACAAAAATTAGTTGTGTGTGGTGGCTCATGCCTCTGGTCCCAGCTACTTGAGAGGTTGAGGTGGGAGGATTGCTTGAGCCAAGGAGGCAGAGGTTGCAGTGAGCCGAGATTGCACCACTGCCCTGCAGCCTGGGCAATAGAATGAGACCCTGTCCAATAAATAAAGAAATAAATGACAGGATCTCATTCTTTTTAACTGAATAGTATTCCATTGTGTATATACCACATTTTCTTCATCCATTTATTCATTGATGGACACTTAGGTTGATTCCTTATTTTGACTATCATGAATAGTGTTACAATAAACATGGAAGTGCATATATCTCCTTGACATATTGATTCCCTTTTTTTAGATACATACCTGGTAGTGGAACTGCTGGACTGCTGGATCATATGGCAGTTCCATTTTTAGTTTTGTTTGTTTGTTTGTTTTCGAGACAAGGTCTTGCTCTGTCACACAGGCTGGAGTGCAGTGGCCTGATCTCGGCTCACTGCAACGTCTGCCTCCCAGGTTCAAGTGATTCTTGTGCCTCAACCTCCTGAGTAGCTGGAATTACAGGCGGGCACCACCATGCCTGGTTAATTTTTGTATTTTTAGTAGAGACGGCATTTCACGATGTTGGCCAGGCTGGTCTCAAACTCACTGACCTCAAGTGATCCGCCTCCCTTGGCCTCACAAAGTGCTGGGATTACATGCGTCAGCCACCACGTCTGGCCTCCATTTTTAAGTTTTTTAAGTAACCTTCATACAGTTTTCCACAGTGATTGTGTTAATTTACACTTCTACCAACGGTGTACAAGGGTTCCCTTTTATCTACATCCTCACCAATATCCATTCATTATTTGTCTTTTAGATAAAAGCCATTTTAATTGGAGCGAGATGATATTTCATTGTAGTTTTCACTTGCATTTCTCTGATGTTTTCTGACTGAGAATTTTTTTTTATATATACCCATTGGCCATTTGTATGTCTTCTTTTGAGTAATGTCTATCCAGATCTTTTGCTCATTTTTAAAATTGGGGTTTTTTTTTTGTTTTGTTTTGTTTTTTTGATTTTTTTGCTGTTGAGTTCTTTGAGCTCCTTATATATTCTGGTCATCAGTCCCTTGTCAGATGGAGAATTTGCAAATATTTTATACCATTCTATGGATTGTCCCTTCATTTTGTTGATTGTTTCCTTTGTTGTACAGGAGCTTTTTAGTTTGATGTAACACCATTTGTCTGTTTTTTGTTTTTGTTGCCTCTGCATTTTAGGTCTTACACAAAAATTTTATTTTTTTTTTACCCAAACCAATGCTCTGGAATACATTTCCTCAATGTTTTCTTCTGGTAGTTTCATAGTTTCAGGCCTTAGATGCAAGTCTTTAATCCATTTTGATTTGATCTTTGCATATGGTGAAAAATAGGGGTCTAGTTTCATTCTTCTAGATAACCATCCAGTTTTCTCAGCACTATTTATTGAAGAGACTGTCCTTTCCCCAATAAGTGTTCTATGACACCAATAAAAAAAAATCAGTTGGCTGTAAATGTGTGGATTTATATCTGGGTACTTTACTCTGTTCCATTGGTGTATGTGTCTGTTTTTATGCCAGTACCATGCTGATTTGATTACTATAGCTTTGTAGTATATTTTGAAGTCAGGCAGTGTGATGCCTCCAGCTTTGGTCTTTTTGCCCAGGATTGCTTTGGCTATTTGGGATAATTTGTGGTTCCATAGAAATGTTAAGATTTTGGGCCAGGCACTGTGGCTCACGCCTGTAATCCCAACACTTTGGGAGGCCAAGGCGGGTGGATCACCTGAGGTCAGGAGTTCGAGACCAGCCTGGCCAACATGGTGAAACCTCACCTCTACTAAAAATACAAAAATTAGTTGGGCGTGGTGGCGTGCACCTGTAATCCCAGCTACTCGGGAGGCTAAGGCAGGAGAATTGCTTGAGCCTGGAAGGCAGAGGTTGCAGTGAGCCAAGACTGCGCCACTGCACTCCAGCCTGGGTGACAGAGTGACACTCTGTCTCAAAAAAAAGAAAGAAGAAAGAAAGAAAGAAAAAGAAAGAAAGAAAGAAAGAAAGAAAGAAAGAGAGAGAGAGAGAGAGAGAGAGAGAGGGAGGGAGGGAGGGAGGGAGGGAGGCAGGCAGGCAGGAAGGAAGGAAGGAAGGAAGGAAGGAAGGAAGGAAGGAAGGAAGGAAGAGAGAGAGAAATGTTAAGATTATTATTTTTATTTCTATGAAGAATGTCATTGGTATTTTTATAGGGGTTACATTGAATTTGTAAATTGCTTTGAGAAGTATTGTCATTTTAACAATATTAATTCTTCTTCCAACCCATGAACATGGACTATCTTTCGATTTTGTGTGTGTGTGTTCTTCAGTTTCTTTCATCAGTGTATTGTAGTTTTCCTTGCATAGATCTTTCACTTGTTTGGTTAAATTGATTCCTGGGTTTTTAAAATATTATTTGTAGCTATTATAAATGGATTGTTTTCTTGATTTCTTCTTCAGATTGTTTGCTGTTAGCATATAGAAATACCGATTTTTGTATGTTGATTTTTTTTCTACTGCAACTTTACTGAATGATTTATCAGTTCAAACAATTTTTTGGTGGCATCTTAGGATTGACTATGTATAAGAACATGTTGTCTGTGAACAAAACTAATTTCACTTCTTCCTTTCCAACTTGAAAGCATTTCATTTCTTTCTCATGCCTAATGGCTGTGCTCAGGACCTCCAGTGCTATGTTTAATAAGAGTGGTGAGAGTTGGTATCCTAGCCTCATTCCAGATCCTAGAGAAAAGGTGTTTACTTTTTCCACTCATTATATTAGCTGCAGATTTGCCATACATGGCCTTTATTATTTTGAGGTATTTCCCTTCTATACCTAGTTTGTTGATGGTTTTTATGATAAAGAGATGTTGAATTTTATTGAATGTTTTTTCATTATCTCTTGAAAAGATCATATGGTTTTTGTTACTGGTTCTGCTAATGTGATGTATCATTTTTATTGATTTGCATTTGGTATGAATCACACTTGATTATGATAAGTGACCTTTTTTAATGTGTTGTTGAATTCGGTTTGCTAGTATTTTGTTGAGGATTTTTTTATCTATGTTCATCAGTGATATTGGCCTATAGTTTTCTTTTTTTGTTGTGTTCTTACCTGGTTTTGGTATCGGGTAATTCTGGCCTCATAGAATGAGTTTAGAAGTGTTCCCTCCTTTTCCATGTTTTTGAACAGTTTGAGTAGAATTGGTGTTAGCCTTTTTTTAAATTTTGATAGAATTCAACAGTGTAGCCACCAGGCTCTGGGATTTTCTTTGATGGGAGACCTTCTATTACAGCTTTAATCTCATTACTCATTATTGGTTTATTAAGTTTTCTGTTTCTTCATGGTTCAATCCTGGTAGGTTGTACATGTCCAGGAATTTATCAATTTCTTCTAGATTTCCTAACTTGTTGGCATATAGTTGCTCATAATAGGCTTTAAAGATTCTTTTTATTTTCGTGATCTCGGTTGTTATCTCTCCTTTTTCTGATTTTATTTATTTGGGTCTTCTCTCTTTTTCTGCTAGGCAGTTTAGCTAAAGATTTGTTTATTTTGTTTATCTTTTCAAAAACCAACTTTTCATTTTGTTAATCTCTTGCATTTTTTTTAGTCCCTATGTCATTTGTTTCTGCTCTGATCTTTACTCTTTGTTTTCTTCTATTGATTTTGGGTTTCATTTGTTCTCGCTTTTCTAGTTCCTTGAGACACATTGTTAGGTGGTTTGTTTGAAGTATTTTTACTTTTTTGATATAGGCATTTATTGCTAATATCTTCCCTCTTAGTACTGCTTTTACTATATCCCAGTACTGCTTAGTACTACTTTTGTATTTTGGTATGCTATATTTTCATTTTCATTTGTTTCAAACAATTTTTAAATCTCCTTAATTTCTTCATTGACTCATTGGTCATTCAGGAACATGTTGTTTAATTTCCACGTGTTTGTGTGTTTTCCAGGATTCCAATTGTTAATGATTTCTAATTTTATTCCATTGTAGTCAGAAAAGACACGATATGATTTCTATTTTTTTGAATTTGTTGAGACTTGTTTGTGGCCAAAGGTATGGTCTATATGTTGAATGTTCCATGTGCTGATAAAAAGAATGTGGTATTCTGTAGCCCTTGGGTGAAATATTCTTTAAATGTCAGTTAGACCTATTTGGTCTAGTGTGTAGTTTAACTCCAACACTTTTCTGTTGATTTTCTAACTGGCTGACCTGTCCATTATTGAGAGCACGGTGTTGAAGTCCCTTACTATTATGGCATTGCAGTCTATCTCTCCCTTTAGAACTATTAATGTTTGCTTGACATACATGGGAGCTCCAGCGTTGGGTGCATAGATATTTATAATTGTTATAGCCTCTTGGTGAATTGACCTATTTATCACTATACAGTGACCTTCTTTGTCTCTTCTTACATTCTTTGACTTGTACTCTATTTTATGTAATATAAGTATAGCTACTCCTGTTCTTTTTTGTTTTCCACTTACATGGAATATTTTTTTTTCCATCCTTTTACTTTCAGTCTGTGTGTCTTTGTAAGTGAAGTTTTTTTTTTTTTTATAGGCAGCATATAGTTGGTCTTGTTTATCCATTCAGCCACTCCATATGTTTTCATTAGAGAATTGATTAACATTCAGTATTATTATTGATATTATTTATCAATCCCTCCTGGACTTACTACTGCCATTTTGTTGCTGCTTTTCTGGTTATTTTATAACTCCTCTCTTCCATTCTTCCTTTCCTACCGTCTTTTTTTGTGGTTAAGTGACTTTCTCTGATAATATGTTTTAATTTGTCTCTGGTTTTTTTGTTTGGTTGTTTTGTTTTTGTTTTTGAGATGGAGTCTTGCTCTGTTGCCCAGGCTGGAGTGCAATGGCACAGTCTAGGCTCACTGCAACCTCTGCCTCCCAGGTTCAAGCTATTCTCCTGCCTCAGCCTCCCAGGTAGCTGGGATTACAGGTACACACCACCACCACACCCAGCTAATTTTTGTATTTTTAGTAGAGACGGGATTTCACCATGTTGGCCAGGCTGATCTCAAACCCCTGACCTCATGATCTACCTGCCTCGGCCTCCCAAAGTGCTGGGATTACAGGCGTGAGCCACCATGCCCAGCTGTCTCTGTTTTTTTTTTTTTTTTTTTTAAAGTAACTCTATCATAGGTTTTAGTATTGTGGTTACCATGAGGGTTACAAAAAACATTTTACAGATATAACAAGATATTTTAAAGAGATGAAAACTTATCTTAGATCACAAAGAAAAGAATAGAGGCTCATGCCTATAATCCAAGCACTCCAAGAGGCTGAGGTGAGGTGACCATTTGCAGCCAGGAGTTTTGAGACTACCCTGGTCAACATAGTGAGACCTCATCTCTACAAAATTTTTTTTTAAAAATAGCTGGATGGGGTGGTGCACACTTGTAGTCCTAGCTACTCAGGAGGCTGAAGCAGGCGGATTGCTTGAGCCCAGGAGCTCGAGGCTGCAGTGAACTACGGATCATGCCACTGCACTCCAGCATGGGCAACAGAGCTAGACACTGTCTCTAAAAAAAAAAAAAAAAAAAAAAAAATTTAAAAAACCTCTACAAAATCTCTACATTTTAACTTCATCAGCCCCACATTTTTACCTTAAGCTTTTGCAATTTACTTATTTTTATATTGCCTATCTCTTAATAGGAAATTTAAAATAACACATCACTTGCATTATATTTCTATTGGACAGCACTGCCGTAGACTGACAAAAGATTTCTTGAGGGAGGAGTATTTTATCACTGACATTGTTTAGAATTGCCAATGCAATAAAAAGCAGACTGATTTTAAGTTGGCTTTAATATTGTTTTTAGATTCCCTATAGATAATCAGCAAGTTATTGATTGCACTTAAGGCCTGATGGCCCCACTGCTCCTCCCTTGGTATGCCACCAAATCAAACCAGTCTAGCCCACGTAATGGGAGGATCCTCACCTTACCCACAGACTGTAGCTGGGCACTCAGTTCTCTCATGGGGTCCTTGGCCCCCTTCTCCACTGTCCCTTCAGTTTTCCTGCCATCTTCACTTCTATTTTTAGGTTTTGTTAACATTGTTTCTGCTCATCTCAATGTTCTATCTGAAATGCTTCAGCATCTTTCTTTTCCAGTTGAAGATTTCTCCCTCAAATCTTTCTCTAAGAATCGAGTCCAGGGATCTCTTCTATTCCCACTCTCTCCCGTTTTCTCTCGCTTGTTCAGGCAAGCATGGTCTATGCTATTCATTAAAGTAGACAAACGGTACTTTGTCGTTGTTCAAAAAATATTATCAGTGTGAATATCTCATCTCTCCAACTACTCGAGAGTCTCTTAAGTAGCTTGGTTTGAAATTTACACGTCTTTTTCATCTCTTTGAGGGTCTAGCATGGTGTTACAACATTTTATATGTTCAATAGATACTTGAATGAATGAATGAATGAATGGCATCACAAGTTAAATTCATTAAGATTAGCTCATATGTGAGTGACGGATCACTCAAAATACACTCATTTGCACAAGATAAAAGTTTATTTTCCTGTTATATAAATGTCTTGGTAGGTGGCACAGAGCTCTTTTGGTATTGAACTGTGTAGGGTGTCTTGGCTCCTACCAGTTTCTGTTTTGCCATTCCTAGTTTATGGGCCTCATCTTTATGGTTCAAGAGAGTATCTTACACAACAGCATGAAAAATAATAAAACAGGAATAAATTTAACAGAAAAAGTGCTAGACTTGTACACTGGAAATTACAAAACATCATTGAAAAAAATTAAAGAAGGCCTAAATAAGTGGAAAGACAACCTGTATCTATGGATCAGAAGATTTAATATTGCTAAGCTCACAATACTCCCCAAATTGATCTATAGACTCAACACAATCCCTACCAATGTTCAAAATGACTACTTTGCAGACATTGACAAACCGATCCTAAAATTCATATGGAAATTTAAAGGACTGAGAATAGTCAAAATGATCTTTAAAAAGAACAAAGTTGAGAAACTCAAACTTCCCAATTTCAATATTTACTACAAAGCTAAAGTAATCAAGACAATGTGGCTCAGGCACAAGAATAGACATACAGAAGTCAAAATAAGATGAATGAGACTTTACTGATGGGGAAAACAACTCAAGTGGCAGTGGATTTCTTATCAGAAACCATTTAGATAAGAAGAAAATAACAAAAATAAATTTCAAGTGCTAAAACAAGAACTGTTAACCCAGAACGCTATATCCAGTGAAAATACACTTCAGGAATAAAGGGAACATCAAGACACTTTCAGATAAAGGAAAACTAAGAGAATTTGTCACTAGCAGACGTACCTTAAAAGAATGGCTAAAGGAAGTTCTTGAAAAAACTTGGTAAAAAACAGTGGTAAAATGTAGACACTAGAAGGCTGTGATAACTGATGGGTGTATAATGTAATGCCTAGGGCAACCACTAAAAATCTGTACCAAGAGATAAATTCAAAAATAATATAGAATCTGGGGACAGAAGTTGGAGATGCTACTGGTATCTAGTGGGTAGAGGCCAGGAATGCTGCAAAACATACTGCAATACACAGGACAGATCCCCGCAACAAAGAATTATGTCAACAGTGCTGAGGTTGAGAAACTCTGGCCTATACCTTACCAACGCTGAATATTGTCATTTTGTGAATAACATTGCTTTTTTTCTCTTTTGTTTTGTATTTATGTTTTCCTCTTACCTTCTCTCTATGTTGTCAGTGATAACTGATTTACTGCAACCATACCACTTTGTTAGTCTTTTTAATCTTTCCAATCTGCTAATTTGAAAAAGGATATCTTATTTTATTTTATATCTCTTGAAGAGAATAGAATTATTTTTACAGGTGCAGTGTATTTTTACAGCTCCTGTCTGTAATCCCTGCTATTTGGGAGGCTGAGACTGGAGGATCACTTGAGCTCAGGAGTTGAAGACCAGCCTGGGCAACATAGTGAGACCCCATCTCTAAAAAATATTTTTTAAATTAGATAAGCATGGTGGTTTCATTGCTATGCATAGAATATCCAGTTTTCCCAGCACCATTTATTGCAGAGACTGTCTTTTCCCCAGTGTATGTTCTTGGTACCTTTGTTGAAAAATGAGTTCACTGTAGGTATATGGATTCATTTCTAGGTTCCCTATTCTGTTCCATTAGTCTGTGTGTCTGTGGTTATGCCAGTATCATGCTGTCTTGGTTATGATAGCTCTGTAGGATAATTTGAAGTCAGATAATGTGCTTCCTCCAGTTTTCTTCTTTCTGCTTAGGATAGCTTTGGCTATTCTGGGTCTTTTGTGGTTCCACATAAATTTTAGGATTTTTTTTCTATTTCTGTGAAGAATGTCATTGGTATTTTGATAAGGATTGCATTGAGTCTGTAGATTGCTTTGGGTAGTACGAACATTTAAATAATATTGATTCTTCCAATTTATGAACATGGGAATATCTTTCCATTTTTTTGGTGTCTGTTCAATTTCTTTCATCAGTATTTTATAGTTTTCATTATAGAGATTTTCCACTTCTTTGGTTAATTCCTAGGTATTTAATTTTATTTGTAGCTATTGTAAACGGGATTACTTTTTTATTTTATTTTTCAGATTATTCACTGTTGGCATATAGAAATGCTACTGATTTTTTATGTTGATTTTGTATCCTGAAACCCTACTGAATTATTTATCACTTCTAATAGTTTTTTGATGGAGTCTTCACATTTTTCCAAATATAATATCATATTATCTGCAAACAAGGATAATTTGACTTCTTCCTTTCCAATTTGGATGCCCTTTATTTCGTTCTCTTGTCTGATCACTCTAGCTAGGACTTCCAGTACTATGTTGAATAACAGTGGTGACAGTGGGCATCCTTGTCGTGTTTCAGATCTTGGAGGAAGACTTTCAATTTTTCCTCATTCAGTATGATACTAGCTATGGGTCTGTCATATACGGTTTTTATTATGTTGAAGTATGTTCCTTCTATACCCAGATTTTAAGGGTTGTTATCATGAAAGGATGTTGAATTTTATCAAATGATTTTTCAGCATCAATTGAAATGATCATATGGTTTTTTGTCCTTCATTCTGTTGATATGATGTATCACATTGATTATGTTGAACGAGTCTTGCATTGTGATTAATCCCACTTGGTCATGATGAATTACCTTTTTAATGTATTGTTGAACTTGGTTTATTAGTATTTTACTGAGAATTTTGGCATCAATATTCATCAGGGATACAATTCGGTTACTTGTTTTTGGTTGTATGTGTCTAGGAATTTGTCCATTTCTTTTTTTTGAGACAGGGTCTTACTCTGTTGTTCAAGCTGGAGTGCAGTGGTGCAATCACAGCTCACTGCAGCCTCAACCTACCCAGGCTTCAGGTGATCCTCCCACCTCAGCCTCCTGAGTAGCTGGGACTACAGGCTCATGCCACCACACTTGACTAATTTTTGTATTTTTTGTAGAGATGGGGTCTCACTATATTGCCCAGACTGGTCTCAAACTCCTGGGCTCAAGTGGCCTTTCAAACTGCTGGGATTACAGGTGCAAGCCGCCACGACTGGCTGAATTTTGTTGGTTTCTTCTAGATTTTCCAATATATTCACATATAGTTCCTCATAGTAGCCACTAATGATCTTTTGAATTTCTGTGGTATCAGTTATAATGTTTCTTTTTTCAGCTCTGATTTTGATTATTTGGATTTTCTCTCTTTTTTTCTTAGTCCGGCTAAAGGGTTTTTTTTTTTTTTTTAACTTTTCAAATTTGTTACATTGATCTTTTGTATTGTTTTCTTCATTTCAATATCATTTATTTCTGCTCTGATCTTTATTATTTCTTTCCTTCTACTAATTTTGGGGTCGGTTTGCTCTTGCTATTCTAGTTCTATAAGATGTATTGTTAGGTTGTTTATTTGAAGCTTTTCTTCTTTTTGGATGTAGGCGCTTATAACTATAAAATTCCCTCTTAGTCACTGTATCACATAGGTTTTGGTATGTTTTGTTTCCATTACGTGTTTCAATAAATTTTTCAATTTCCTTCTTAATTTTTCATTGACCCACTGGTCATCCAGGAGCATATTGTTTAATTTCCATGTGTTTGTATAGTTTCCAAAATTTATCTTGTTATTGATTTCTAGTCGTATTCCATTGTGGTCAGAGAAGATGCTTGATATTATTTCAATTGTTTGAATGTTTTAAGACTTGTTTTGTGATCTAACCTACAGTCTATCCTTGAGAATGATTCCTCTGCTGAGGAAAAGAATGCATATTCTGTAGTTGTTGAATAAAATGTTCTCTAAATATCTATTAGATCCATTTGGTCTATAGTGTAGATTGAATCTGATGTTTCTTTGTTGATTTTCTGTCTGGAAGTCTCTAGCTTTTATTGTATTGGGGTTGATCTCTCTTTTTAGCTCTAAAAATATTCACTTTATACATCTGGGTGCTCCACTGTTGAGTGCACATATATTTAAAATTGTTATATCCTCTTGCTGAATTGACCCCTTTATGATTGTATAGTGACCTTCTTTGTCTCTTATAGTTTTTATCTTGATATCTATTTTGTCTAATATAAGTATAGCTACTCCTGCTCTTTTTTGGTTTCCATTGGCGTGGAATATCTTTTTCCAGCCCTTTATTTTCAGTCTATGTGTATCTTTATAGGAAAAGTGTGTTTTTTGTAGGCAACAGATCAATGGGTCTTTTTATCCATTCAGCCAGTCTATGTGTTTTGATTGGCGAGTTTAGTCCATTTATATTAAATGTGATTATTGATAAGTAAGGACTTACTCTTGCCAGTTTGTTATGTGTTTTCAGTTGTTTTGTGGTCTTCTCTCCCTTTTTTCTTTTCTTCCTGTCTTCCTTTCAGGGCAGATGATTTTCTCTGGTAATATGATTTAGTTTTTTACTTTTTGTTTTTTGTGTATCCATTGTACATTTCTTTACTGGAGATTACTATGAGGCTTGCAAATACTCTCTTATAACCCATCATTTTAAACTGCTAAGAACTTAACACTGTTTGCATAAACAAATAAGCAAGCAAAAAGAAAACTAATACTCTATGCCTTCACATTGTCCCCCTGCTTTTTGACTTTTTATTGTTACTATTTATATCTTATACTATGTCTTGAAAAGTTGTAGTTCTTATTTTTTATTGGTTCATCATTTAGTCTTTCTACTTAAGAGTAGTTTACACACCACAATTACAGTGGTAACATATTCTCTGTTTTTCTGTGTACTTACTATTACCTGTGAGTTTTGTACCTTCAGGTGATTTCTTAATGGTCATTAATACCCTTCTCCTTCTGATTGAAATATTCTCTTTCACATTTCTTGTAAGACAGGTTTGGTATTGATGAAATCCTTCAGCTTTTGTCTGGGAAAGTCTTTGTTTCTCCTTCATGTTTGAAGGACATTTTTGCTGAATGTACTATTCTAGGGTAAAAGGTTTTTTTCCTTCAGTAGTTTCTTTTTTTCTTTTTTTTTTTTTTTTTTTTTTTTTTTTTTTTTTTTTTTGAGACGGAGTTTCGCTCTTGTTGCCCAGGCTAGAGTGCAATGGTGCGATCTTGGCTCACTGCAACCTCCACCTCCCAGGTTCAAGTGATTCTCCTGCCTCAGTCTCCCTAGTAGCTGGGATTATAGGTGGATGCCACGATGCCCAGCTAATTTTTGTATTTTTAGTAGAGACAGGGTTTCGCCATGTTGGTCAAGGCTGGTTTCAAACTCCTGGCCTCAGGTGATCCGCCTGCCTCGGCCTCCCAAAGTGCTGGGATTACTGGCATAAGCCACCACGCCCAGCCTCCTTCAGTATTTTCAATATGTCATGCCACTCCCTCCTGGCCTATTAGGTTGCCAATGAGAAGTCTGCTGCCAGACATATTGGAGCTCTATTGTATGTTATTTATTTATTTTTTTTCTCTCTTGCTGCTTTTAGAATCCTTTCTTTATCCTTGACCTTTGGGAGTTTAATTATTATTAAATGCCTTGAGGTAAGCTTCTTTGTGTTAAATCAGGTTGGTGTTCTGTAGCCTTCTTGTACTTGGATATTGATGTCTTTCTCTAGGTTTGGGAAGTTCTGTGTTATTATCACTTTGAATAAACTTTCTATCCCTATCTCTTTTTCTAACTCCTTTTTGAGGCCAATAACTCTTAGATTTGCCCTTTTGAGGTTATTCTCTAGATCCTGTAGGCATGCTTCATTTTTTTTCTTTTGTCTCCTGTGACAGTGTATTTCCAAATAACTTGTCTTCAAGCTCACTAATTCTTTCTTCTGCTCAATCAGTTCTGCTATTAAGACTCTGATGTGTTCTTCAGTATGCCAATTGCATTTTTCAGCTCAAGAATTTCTGTTTGATTCTTTTAAATTATTTCAGTCTCCTTGTTACATTTATCTGACAGAATTCGGAATTCTCTGTGCTATCTTGAATTTCTTTGAGTTTCCTCAAAACAGCTATTTTGTATTCTGTGTCTGAAAGGTCACATATGTGTTTCTCCAGGATTGGTCCCTGGTGCCTTATTTACTTCATTTGGTGAGGTCACGTTTTCCTGGACTACCTTGATACTTATAGATGTTCATTTGTGTCTGGGCATTGAAGAATTCGGTATTTATTATGTAGTCTTTGCAGTCTGAGCTTGTTTGTACATGTCCTTCTTGGAAAGGTTTTCCAGATACTTGAAAGGACTTGAGTGTTGTGATCTAATCTGTATCTGCTTTAGGGGGGACCCCAAGCCCAGTAATGGTATGGTTGTTGCAGACTCATAGAGGTACTGCCTTGATGGTCTTCGACAAGATCCAGAATTCTCTGGATTACCAGGCAGAGACTCTTGTTCTCATCCCTTCCTTTCTTCTATATGAATGGAGTCTCTCTCTGTTTTGAGCCACCTAGAGGTGGGGCTGGAGTGACACAAGCACCCCTGTGGCTACCACCACTGTCACTGTGCTGAATCACACCCGATACCAGCAGAGTGCTGGATTTTGCCCAAGGCCTGCTATAACCACTCCCTGGCTTCCACCTGTGTTTGCTCAAAGTCCTTGGCCTCTACAATCAGCAGGTGGCAAAGCCAACCAGGCCTATGTTCTTCCCTTCAAGGCAGCGAACTCCCCCAAGGACCTGGGCAGATCCAGAGTTGCCGTCAAAACTTTAGAGTCAAAAACCTTAGAAGTTCATCTGGTGTTCTATTGTACTGCAGCTGAGCTGGCACTCAAACCACAAGACACAGTCCTTCCCATTCATCCTTCTCCTTTCCAAAGGCAGAGGATCCTCACCTCATGACCATTGCTACCACAGGCCTCTGGGGACTACCACCGATGCTCCCCTCAAGGCCCAAGGGCTCCTCAGTTACCTTGTAGTGAATGCTGCCTGGCCTGGGACTCACTCTTCAGGGGACTAGCCTCCCCTCTGGCCGAGAGCAGGTCCGGAAATGCCATCCGAGAGCCAAGTCCTGGAATCAGGGACCCCAAGAGCCCGCTTGGTGCTCTACCCGCCCAGTTGCCAAGTTGGTACCTAAGGTGCAAGACAAAGTCCCCTTTACTTTTCCCTCTACTTTTCTCGGGTAGGAGGAATCTTGCCCCATAGCCACCACAGCTAATGTGCTGAGTCTCACATGAAGCCAGCAAGCCTCAGTGTCTCACCGAAAGACGCTTGATGTAGTACCTGGGTATCGCTGCTGGTTATTCAAGGCCCAAGGACTCTTCAGTTAGCAGGTGATGAATCCTGCCAGGACTGGGTCCTTCCCTTCAAGGTAGCGGGTTCTCTTCTGGCCTAGGGTGTGTCTAGGAATGTCCAGGAGCTAGGACCCAGAAAGGGGGCCTCACGACTCTGATCCATGCCCTATCCTGCTGTGACTGAGCTGGCATCTAAGATGCAAGACAAAGTCTTCCCCACTCTTTCATCTCCTCTCCTCAAGTGGAAGGAAGGGGTCTCTTTTGAAGCCTTGAGCTGCACAGCCTGGGGCTAGGGGAGGGGTGATGCCAGCCATCTCTTAGCTGCCCCAGCTGGTATCTCAGTAGGTTGCGTTCCCCCTAGTCCACTGGCTCTGAGCCCAGTTCAGCACTAGGACTCACCTAGGAGTTGCAGTCCTTGTGGGATAGACTGCCTTTCAAGTTTATTTGGGGCCCCAGAGCACTTTAGCCAGTTGTGGCAAGGCCTGCCAGAACTCCAGTTCTGACCACTGGGATCTGTGATTCTCCTTTGGCTTGGGCTGGTTTACGTGCACCCTCCATGGGCAGGCATCAGCTACATTTGGTCTGGTTTTGCTTTGTGCTATAACAAGGGCAGCGCTGAGTTCAATGACTCACAATTGCTGGCTCTCCCTCTCCTCGGGGCACAAAAACACTATCCACACCACACCTTGGCTGCCAGGGGATGGGGGAGAGGGGAGGAGTGGCATGGGCGATTCAAGACTGTTTTATCTATCTCTTTAGTGCCTCTTTCAGTGATATGAAGTTAAAACTAGGTACTGTGAGTTCTCACCTGGTTTTTGGTTCTTACAAAGGTGCTTTTTGTGTGTGTGGATAGCTGTTAAATTAGTGTCCTTGCAGGGGAGATGATCAGTGGGGCCTTCTATTCCACCATCTCACACCATCCCCATTTTTAAATTTTTTGTAAAGAACAGAGGTCTCACCATGTTGGTCAGGCTGGTCTCAAACTCCTGGCCTCAACTGATTCTCTTGCCTTGGCCTCCCATAATGCTGGGATTACAGGAATGAGCCACCATGCTCAGCCCTGAATTTGTAACTTTAAAACTCCCAAGAAAGTAATCCTCAGGCCCATATGAATTCTACTAAACATAAATTTCAAGTGATATCTATCAAACATTTAGAAAAGATTTAGCACCAAATCTACAAAATCTTTTCCAAAAGAATAAAAAAGGAGGAAACATTGCCCAACTAATTTTATCAAGCCTATATTATTCTGATACCAAAACCAGAAAAAAATAAAACTGCAGACAAATAACCATCATGAATATAGGCACAAAAGTACTTAAGAAAATATTAGCAAATAGAATTGAGCAACATATAAAATAATTACACATTATGAGCAAAGGAGATTTTTTCCCAGAGATATAAGACTGGTTCTATATTTGAAAATCAATCCACATAAACCCTCATTTAAATCCAGAGAAGAAAAATTATATGATCATATCAATTGACGCAGAAAAAGTACTTAACAAAATTTAACACCCAAATTATTGAAGATGTTGTTGAAGATGGTGGAATAAGGAATTTCAAAAGTCTGTTCTTCCATAAAAGCAATGGAAAAAACTGGCAAAAAAAATCAATTTTTGTAGAACTCTGGAAACAAGCAGAAGCTTGCAATGACCAGCCCAGTGCTTAATCAAGAAAAACAAGCTGAATCTCAGTAAGAACAGCAAACTGTGTGGCATGTTAACTTACCCTATTCCCATCCTCACTCCCCACCTCAGTGGTAGCCTTGAAAATAATACTCTGCCTTCTAGTGCTGGTGTGGGAAAGAGTAGAATAGATTGCATTCACAAGAATTGTAATCATTTCCTCTGATCCATCTGAAAGACCAGCTAAAAACTTGCCTTTATCTTGCCTACCACTAAATTTGAACAGTTTGTTAAAAAGTTAAACATAGAATTGCTATATGACCCAGCACTTCCACTCCTAGGTATATGCCCAAGAGAACTGAAAATATGTGTTTATACAAAAACTCAAATGTGAACATGCATAACAGCATTATTCATAAGTCAAAAAGTAGAAATAACTCAAATGATGAATAATGATGAACAGCTCAAATGATGATAATGATGAAAAGTAGAAATAGCTCAACTGATGAATGGATAAACAAATTTTGGTATAGCCATACAATGGAATATTATTTAGCCATTAAAAGAAATGAAGTATTGACATATGCTACAACACGGATGAAGTAGAAAACATTATGCTAAGTGAAAGAAGCCAGCCAAAAAGATACATATTATATGATTGCATGTACATGAAATATCCAGGATAAATTCATAGCAGAAAGCATATTAGTGGTTGTCAGGGGCTGAGTGGCAGGGGAAATGGGAAGTGACTGCTTAATGGCTGTGGGGTTTCTTTTTCAGGTATTAAGAGTGTTCTGAAATTAAACAGTGATGTTGGTTGAACAGCATTGTGTTTATACTAAAAAACACTAAACACCAAATTGTATACTTTAAAATAGTTAAAATAATGAATTTTTATATGTAAATTTTGTCTCCTAAAAATGATGCAAAAACAATTCAACACCCATACATGATTAAAATGCTCAGAAAACTGGCTGGGCATGGTGGCTCACACCTGTAATCCCAGCACTTTGGGAGGCCGAGGAGGGTGGATCACCCGAAGTCAGGAGCTCGAGACCAGCCTGGCCAACATGGTGAAACCCCATTTCTACTAAAAATACAACAATTATCCGGGTATGGTGGTGCATGCCTGTAATTCCAGCTACTTGGGAGACTGAGCGGGAGAATTACCTGAACCTGGGAGGCAGAGGCTGCAGTGAGCCGAGATCCCGCCACTGCACTCCAGCCTGGGTGACACAGCAAGACTCCATCTCAAAAAAGTAAAATAAAATAAAATAAAATAAAATAAATGCTCAGAAAACTAAGAATAGAGGAGCACTTCTTCAACTTAATAAAAAAACATCTTCAAAAACTCTGTAGCTGACATCATACACAATGGTGAAAGACTGAATGCTTTCCTCTTAAGTTCAAAAGCAAAGCAAAGATGTCTGTTCTCATCTCTCTTATTCAGCATAATACTAGAATCCTAGTAAGTGCATTAAGACGATAAAAGCCATACAGATCAGGAAGGGATAAATAAAAACATCCCTATTTTTCGATGATATGATGGTCTACATAGAAAATTTCAAGGATTCTACATAAAAGCTCCTGGATAGTTCTTTCTAATAAGTGAGTAAAAATCAACATCTGCAAGCGATCTAAATGTCCTTCATTCGATGAATGATTAAATAAACTGTGGTATAGCCCTACCATGGAAGACTTCTCAGCCATAAAAGGGAACAAACTATTGATATATGCAACGTATATGGCTCACAAGAGCACTCTGCCAAGTGAAAAGGGTCAATCTCAAAGGTCACATACTGTATGATTCCATTTATATAACATTCTCGAAACGATTAAACTCTAGTAGAGACGTTAAGCAGATTTGTAGTTACCAGGAGTTAGGCATGGTGGCTGGGAAGGGAATGCATGTGACTATAAACGGTAGGTAGGAGGGAGATCTTGGTATTGATGGAACTGTTCTGTGTCTTGATTGTGATGGTGGGGTTACACAAATCAATGCACGTGATAAATGGCATAAAATTATACATACACATTGTACCAATGTCAGTTTCCTGGATTTGATATTGTACTATGGTTACCCAAGATGTAACCACCGGGAGAAACTGGGTGAAGGGTACATAGCAATTCTCTTTATTATTTTCACAACTCTCTGTGAATCTATAATTACTTAGAAATAAAAAGGTAAAATTGTGAAATAAGCTGAAATGAAAAGTAATGAACTAAGCACTGAACTTAAAAAGTTAGTAAAAGAGAAACAGGATAAACCCAAGGAAAAGAAATAATAAAGTTAAATAATAAAAGAGAAGACAGGCTGGATATGGTGGCTCACACCTCTAATACCAGTGTTTTGGGAGGCTAAGGTGGGAAGATTGCTTGAGGCCAGGAGTTTGAAACAAGCCTGGGCAATATAGCAAGACCCTTTCTCTACAAAAAGTTTTAAAAATTACCTGGCACATGCTTGTAGTCTTAGCTCCTCAGGAGGCTGAGGCGAGAAGATTTCTTGAGCTCAGGAGTTTGAGGTTAGAGTGAGCTATGATCACACCACTGCACTCTAGCCTAGGCACAGAGCAAGACCCTGTCTCTGAAAAAAAGCCAAAAAAACAAAAACAAACAACAAAGAGGATCAACAAAGTCAAAAACTGGTGTATTGAAGAGATAATACTATGAAAATTTTAATGCCAATATATTTAGAACTTGAAAAAGGCAAAACTCCTAGGAAATATAACCAACTCAAACTGACTCAAAGAAAAGCAGCAATCTTTAGTCCTATAAACAATGAAGAAATAAAATCAATATGTAAAAGCATCATGCCTGGATTATTTTCTTGTCAAGTTCTACTAAGCATTTAAGGAAGAAATCATTCCAATATTATAAACATTCTTCCAGGGAATAGAAATAGAAAGAAAACTCTCTAGCTCTCCAACTGTTATGAGAGCTGTGTTATATACAACCTCCATAGCAAAAACAGAAAAGAAAAGTATAAGCAAAGAATACTACAGAACAATTTCACTCAGCAATGCAGATATGAAAACCTAAACAAAATATATACAAACTGAATCTAGCAATGAACAGAACAGAAAACATTACAACTAAATTGTGCTTATCCCAGGAAGGTAAAGTTAATTTAATTTTAGAAAATCCATTATTTTTATTCACTGATAAAAACAGAAAAAACAAATTATCTTAACAAATACAGTACAAGCATTCAATGTAATTCAATGTCTATTTGGAATAAAATTGCCTAACAATCTAAGAATAACAGATACCTAATAAAAGTTATTTACCAAAGACCTAAAATCAACCTAACCTGAATCTGAAACATGAGAACATTACCTTAAAAATCAAATCAAGAATGAAACAAGGATTATTACTGCCTCTATTCAACATCTAACTAGAGATTCTGTCTGGTTAAGTAAAATGATAGCAGAAATTAAAAACTCAAGGGTGAAATTCAAGGACAAAAAGAAGAAAAACAGTGAGGAAAGAAATGCGAAAAAATTAAATGACTAGACAAAGTGGTAACAACACCTGAAAAATGTGAGTTATAGAAAAGAATCCTGAAAACAGAGGTGGGAAAATTATCACTGAAAGAATAAAAAAAAAAAAAATTTCCAAACTCAGGGACGTGAATTGTCAGATAAAAGGAGCCTACCTAGAACACAGCACAGTGGGAGAAAATAGGCTTACATCAAGATAACGTCAGTACAATGGGAATAAACAGAAGTTTCTAGAAGAGAAAAAATAGATTTTATACAAAGAAACAGATAGGAGAATGGCTCTATTCTTCTTAACAGCAGCAAAGGAAGCAAGAAAACAATGAAGCTCTAAATTTTTGAAGGAAAATTATTTTCATGCTACAATTTTTATTCAACTAAACTATCATTTTAGAGTAAGTAAATAAAGATATTTGTAGACATGCAAGCTCTCAAAATACTTGTTCCCCAAGCACAGTTTCCCAAGAAGCTACTAGAGGAGGAGCTCACCAAAATATGAAGAGTAATTCAAGACATAGGAAGATATAAGACACAAGGAACAGGAGATTCAATGTAGTAAACAGATTAAGGGAGTTCCCAGGTAGCTCGTGAAGGGATATCTTGGGATGACAGCAGTGCACTGGACATGTGCAGCCAGTCCAGAATGGAGCAGGAGACTCAAGCGCTAAGCATATTGAGGGATGCCATTACCAAGAAGCCCATTGCCTTTGCACCATCTTTTTACCATGAGAGCAGCTCACCTGAGTAACTCTGACCAAGATTTTTCTTTTTGGCTTGTCTTAACCAAAACTTATGTTAATAATAAACTTGTGACTCTCCCCAACATGCTCTGCTTCCTGGATTTACTGAGGGGATGGACTCATCTCACCCACAGGAATGTTCTGCTTTGACCTTTTCCTAGGAGCTAGAGCTGGTGTTTTGCCACAGATGCAGATGTTTTTTTATGTGGTCATTTCTCATACACTTTAGAAAATTAAAGGACATAATATCTGGCTTCAACCAGTGAAGATATTTATATTTATTAACATTTATATTGATAATAATATGCCCCTGGTATGTTGCTTTCTAGGGATCTAACAATACAGGAGAACAGCTTAGAGAAAACAAAGAATGAGTGGTGTATTAGTTTCCTGTGGCTGGTGTAACCAATTGCCATAAATTGGGTGGCTTAAAACAACAGAAATACATTCTCACACAGTTCTGGAGATCTGGTATCTCTGAAATCAAGGTGTCGCAGGGCGGCATTCTCTCTGGAGGCTGTAGAAGAGAATTTGTTTTCTGCCTCTTCCAGCTTTTGGTGGCTGTGTCTGTTGGCTTTTGGCTGCATTACTCCAATCTTCACCTCCATGAACACCTTGCCTCCTCTTCTCTGTCTCTCCTTTTGTGTCTCTCTTATAAGGACATTCAGTATTGGCTTTAGGGCCCACCTGGATAATCCAGGAAAATCTCCTCCTCTCAAGATCCTTAATTTGATTATATCTGCAAAGACGCTTCTTCCAAATAAGATCACATTTATAAGTTCCAGAGATTCAGATGTGGACACAGCCTGGAAGTCCCACCATTCAACCCACTACAAATGGCTAGCAAATCCCTCAATTGAGTGTTTCTCAGATTTCAGCAAGATACAGATTACTTCTAAAATAAAGACATTTTCATAGAAAACAGAACACACACAATTTCTAAGACATTTTGGTGTGTGAAATTTGACAAACTGATTTAAAATTTATATGATAGAGCAGAGTGAAGAACAGCCCAGACACTCGTGGAGAAGAATGACAAGGTTAAGGGAACCCTGCTCCAAGCTTATAAATTTATAGTAATTAGGGCACTAAGACACTGGCTCAGAGATAGACATGAGAACATGAGAACCAGCGGAACACAATAACACAATCAGTAACCCAGGAAGACATCAAAACACACAGACACTTGATATATGACAGAGGCATTATTGCAAATTAACAGTCATTTGTATGAAAAAATTGGATCTTTACCTAAAACCATGAAAAAAATCACTTTTCGGGTCATTCAGGATTCAAACATGAACAGCAAAACTTTAACATACTTGGAAAATACAAAAGAATATCTGATGAGCTCAGGAATCCAAATATCCATCAATAGGAAAAGAGTTAAATAATAGTTAGATATTCACACAATAAAATACTTGTGAGCGGCCGGGCGCGGTGGCTCACGCCTGTAATCCCAGCACTTTGGGAGGCCAAGGCGGGCGGATCACAAGGTCAGGAGATCGAGACCACGGTGAAACCCCGTCTCTACTAAAAATACAAAAAATTAGCCGGGCGCAGTTGTGGGCGCCTGTAGTCCCAGCTACTCGGGAGGCTGAGGCAGGAGAATGGCGGGAACCCGGGAGGCGGAGCTTGCAGTGAGCCGAGATCGCGCCACTGCACTCCAGCCTGGGCGACAGAGCGAGACTCCGTCTCAAAAAAAAAAAAAAAAAAAATACTTGTGAGCTTTTCCTTCTAAGAACCAGAACAAGACAAAGATGCGTATTCTTACCACGCTTATTCAACATAGTACTGGAAGTCCCAGCCAGAGCAATTACGCAAGAGAAAGAAATAAAGGGCATCCGAATTGGAAAGGAGGAAGTCAAATTGTCCCTGTTTGCAGATGACATGATCTTATATAGAGAATAACCTAAAGACTCTCTGTTAGTGCTGTTGGCAGTTCACCTGCAGCGGTGGGACCTCAGGGACTGCCTCAGTTGCAGAGAGCTGCCTGGTCCAAGATCACCTTCCTTGCTGGTGTGGCCACATCCAATGACTAATCAGTCCAACTCAGGACAAGTGGGAATGTTTTGAAGGGCTACTCTAGTTTCATTTTATTGGCTCATGATATTACAGGTGAGGAATTTAGTCAGGGCTTAGCTGGGCAGTTTTGCCCCACATAGCATCAACTGGGGTCATTCACTCAGCTGTATTCAGTTCGTGATTGGACTGAAGTAGGAGGTGCAATATGGCTTCACGCACATGTCTGGCACCTCAGTGCTCCTCCAAGTGGCTTCTCTCTTACTATATGGTCAGCTTAGACTGCCTCACAACATGGTGGTCTTGGAGTAATCAGCTTGGAGTATTACAAATGATAAAAGAAGAAGTTATAGATCTCTTACTTCTTAGTCTTGGAAGTTACTACATTCTATTAGTTAAGTCGCAAGGCCAGTCCAGATCCACAGGAAGGAAAGATAGACTCCATTTCTTGATGGGGACATGACAAAGTCACATTGCAAAAAAGTTTCTGGGATGGGAGATATTTTGTGGCCATAGTTGGAAACACAATCTGTCACAGCCTTATGTACAGCCAAGCAGGTTGTACACTGTACAACTCCAGGGGTTATCATTCACCCAGACCTCAAGGCAAACAGCGCCCCCTAGAGTTGTGCAGTACACAGCTGGCATAATTGGTCCCCAGAGCAGTAGACTCTCACACACATGCTTATCACAAAAAGCAAGTTATAGATGAATATATACAATATTTTACCATTTACATGAAGTTTAAAATGTCAAATGAAAGAATATTTTATATTCATACATTAAAATGTAGCAAGCCTAAAAAAATAAGCAAGGAAATGAGAAACACAAAATTTAGAAAAGGGGAGGAAGATGTGGCCTTTTCAGATCAGGAGGAACACAGAAACATCAATGGTCTTGGTAATAACTCACTGCTTTAGTTAGATGGTAGATATATGGGCATTTGTTATTTACCTAACATTCTTTAGTATGTACAAAATAATCCACACTCAAGAATGAAAACAAATAATACAGTAAAATAGAAAAAGTAAAAGAAAGATTAATTCAAGATTGCTGTAGCCTCTGGAATAATGGAAAGAGATATGACAAGCGAAGTTTATTCAAGGGATGTAGTAGTGTTAAATGATATTTATTAGGTCAGCTGGGTGAGTATTTGCTACATTTTTCTTTATATCTTACAAATTGATTCTATACCTTCTTTTGTTTGTGCTAATATCTCATAATAGATGCATTCATTAAAAAAATCATTTATTGAGCATCTGATATATGCTAGGCACTGTTTCAGGTCCTTGGGATACACTGATGAACAAAACTGGCAAAAATCGCTGTCCTCATGTGGTTTTCATTCTTTTTTTTTTTTTCTTAATAAATACCAGAAAATGATGAACTAAAGTGGAAGCAGTAATAACAGTGAGCCCTGAGGACAGGCAATAAACAAGGGCATTGTCTTTAGGGAGTTTGAAAACAACAGCATGAATGAAAATTAGTCTGCCAATTCTAAACAATATCAGTGATAATAAAATACTCTTCCCCACTGGAATACAAGTCTCCTTCCATCCTCTCCTTTATAGCAGAAGCACTTAGGGCATACATTATCATTTCTTACATTCTAATTCTGTGTAAGCTGGGCAGGTACTCACGCCTGTAATCCCAGCACTTTGTGAGGCCAAGGTGGTCGGATCACCAGAAGTCGGGAGTTCGAGACCAGCCTGACCAATATGGAGAAACCCCGTCGCTACTAAGAATACAAAATTAGCTGGGTGTGGTGGTGCATGCCTGTAATCCCAGCTACTCGGGAAGCTGAGGCAGGAGAATCACTTGAACCCGGGAGGCGGAGGTTGTGGTGGGCTGAGATCACGCCATTGGACTCCAGCCTAGGCAACAAGAGCGAAACTCCGTCTCAAAAAAAATCAAAATCAAAATAAAATAATTCCATGTAAGTTAATGATCTAACACATTATACATCGTTTCCAAGATGTAACATGGATTTAGTCTTTCAGAACAAATTTTTGTGTTGCCATTTACATTTTTGTGCTAAATCCAGGGGAGAGAAAAAAATGGGTGAAGAGTAGAGAAAGAGAAAAAGAGAGAAGTGGCAGATACATGCTAGCTGGTCATTGAGGGTACAGAAGGTGACTATTGGCTGTCAGAAAGTGTAGACCATGGAATCAGTGGTGAACAGAATGGTGCCTTAACAAGGATTAGTCCCACCTGGGAATAATTATTTCCATCTGGATGTACCTCATAGTACTCAGAGAGTATACAATAGAAACAAAGTCTAAATATCTCACTCTAGGAAGGCCACAGGTAAGCTTGTAAACAAAAAAGAAAGAAATATTCAGCTTCTTTTCCCAAGAGGCAAAGTGATAACATTAAACTCATTCTAAACCAAGAGTATAAAATAAAATAAAAGTTGAAGCGGAGGAGTGCATCGCCATTGTGAGAGAGCTCGATTTTAATAGTGGGTACAGTCTGAAATGGTTGAAGTTGTCATCATGTCATGCCTTTGTGACAAAAAAAAAAAAACAATTGGAGGAAAGAGACCACTGTTTAAGGACCAGTCATTGAATTTATATCATGGTTAAATATAAAAAGACTACCATTTCTGTTTTTAGAATCTTTCATTGCAATTGTAACAGCCATGTCGGAAGAGCCTATTTTACTCTTAAGACTCCTAAATTTATGTCCAGCATTTTCCAGAGTCATTCTGAAGATAAGATGACATAAATGTTGTAATGTTTGTCACACATTCTCTTTTCAGAGAATCAGGGTGGCATTCTAAAGAGGTAGTTTTTCAGAAAACCAGGCACAGGCATATGGAACCATTTAAGTCATTTGTTGTGACAGTAATAAGAAATTGAGTAAGCTATATTTCAACAAAGAAAACTTCTCTAGGAGGGAAGTCAAGAACTCTAAAAGACGTTGTGTTAGGATGAAATCCACTCACAGCTCGGTTCTTCACAAAAACCTTGGCTTGATTTTTCAGCAAACTAGTCCGTGGATGTAGTGGAATATATTGTGTGAGTTACAGGAAGAGAATTTTTCCCATAGCTATTCAAACATGCAGTGAAAGGCAGAAGAATGCTTGTGTAATTTCAAAGTAGGCTTGAGTAAACAACACCTGAAATAGATAGCTATCATGATCTGCTGCTTTCTCTTCCCTTCTTCTAGAAATAGCTCCCCACATTTGATATAAACCGTCCCCTCCACCACTCCATCTAACCGCTCCCAGTGCGGTAACCAGTCATACTTGTGCCCGTGTGACCCATATGACCCCACAGACTTCTTTCTGTTTTTACATGGAACTTGACAGGATCAATCTCTCTCAGACAGCAAAACTGTGGCTCAACCTGGTCTAAGCCACCATCGTATCTCCCTTGAATGATTGCAACAGGTACCTAACTGGTCTTCCTACTTCCACCCTTGCCTCTCTACAGTTCACTCTCAACACAGAAGCCAGAGGTGAATGCAAATCAGGTAATGTCACTCCTCCATGCAAAACCCTCTAGTAGTTGCCTATCTCATACTCTAAGTCAAAGTCAAAGTCTTTGCTATGACTCACAAAACTCTACAGAATCTGCCCCGCATTCTCTTACCTCCCTGGCCTCATGTCTTTGCTCACTCCTATTTAGCCTTAGACCCACTGCTGTTCCTCACACATGCCAAGTACCTGCCTACCTCATGTCCTTTGCACTTGCTGTTCTCCCTAACTTCAGTCCTTTGTCCTGAGTTATTTGCATGGCTCACTCCCTCTCTTCTTTCAGATCTTTGCTCAAATGTCATCTTCCTAGTAAGGTCCACCATGACTACTCGATTTGAATTGCAACTCCCCACCCCAGCACGTCCTATCCCTCCTCTATGCTTAATTTTGTTTTCTTTTTTTCTTTTTGTTTTTGTTTTGGTTTTGAGACAGGGTCTCACTCTGTCACCCAGGTTGGAGTGCAGTGGCGCAATCATGGCTCACTGTAGCCTCCACCTCCCAGGCTCAAGAGATTCTCCCACTTCAGCCTCCCGACTAGCTGGGGCTACAGGCATAAGCCACCACACCCAGCTAATTTTTTGTATTTTTTGTAGAGATGGGTTTTATCATGTTGCCCAGGCTGGTCTCAAACTCCAGGGCTCAAGTGGTCCACTGGCCTCTGGCTCTCAAAGTGTTGAGATTACAGGCATGGGCCACCGTGCCTGGCCTTATGCTTGATTTTTTTTTCCATAGCACTTACTACTTTCTAACATGCTGTAAAATATTTCTCTTTACTTTTGTTTACTGTCTGAATTTCCTCCTCTAGAATACAAGCAGAGTTTATTTTCTTGCATTTCTTCTCCTACTATTTCCAGCACCTAGAAAAGTGTCTGTAGTGTTATAGGTGTTCCATTGATATGTGTTTTATGAATTGGATGAATGAAATCTGGGCAGATGAGAGTTAGAAGCTTCTGTCATCAGTGGACCAGTCTTGTGGAAAATCCCCTAAAAGAGGATAATTGACACGAAGAAAGCTTCACTCTCCATGCTAGTAGGGGACCAGCCTCTGTCCCTGTCCTCCCAGAAGCCAGCTACACCTCTCTCTTTACAGGGTTTTCTACAAGAGCCAATAAATCCTCCTTTTTCTCTAAGGTGGCTCCAGTTGGGCCTCTATCATTTGCAACCACAAGTTCTAATACAAGAGTGTTCTTTGCACAGACATATACAGGACAGATTTTCTCTTTTACCAAGGACATGCCTCTCTGAGTGGTCTACATCCTCAGTTCATGCTCTGTTTCATTTTCCATCCTCAGCTCATCCGGGCTTGGCAACAGCAGCCAATTCCACAGAAGGAGGCTTCTGTTGAGACATCATTTTCAGTTATTTGAAATATCTGTGTTCATCAGTCTTGTGCAAAGCAGAATGTATAGACAAGGCAGGGTGTGCTGCCTCCTGCCTCCTGCTTTCTCCCATCCAATTCTTCAACAGCCACATCCCAAACACTTGACCTCCAGACACTCACATATTTCCCCATGTTGTCCCACTTCCTCTCTCTACTACAGTTACCACTAAATTCTACCTTGCCAGACAGAAATTGGTAACAGAATCAGGAAACTAAAGATATCGTGGTTCATCAAGCACATCTTCATGATCCACCAAAGTGACCCAACCCACTGGTTGGGAAATAGAAGTTCAAGAAAGTATCCTATGTGTTATTCATTTCACAAAATAACCAGCCAGCCAGATGAAAAAGGATTAAGAAAATTTGAGAGACCTATTTATTATTAATTTAAATGTCTGAATCAACACACATGATGTTATAACAGACCTATTTTGTAACTTCTTAGCCAATAGAATGACATAGTCATGTATTAGTGATGTAAACAGACTCTGTCAACTCTGTCATTCTTCCATCCAGTCACTCATTTGACAAACATGAATTGAACCCCCATGTCAGACTTTGCTAATGCCAGGCCCTGAAGGAGCTCCCGATCTGGAACAAGAGATACACAATAGAATTGCAAAGAGGCACCAGGTGCAGGGGATTTTGAAAGCACAATGATGAAGCATGTATTTTGTTTTGAGGAATCCAGAAAAATGTCTTGGAAGAGATGATGCCCAGAAATTAATCTAAAGGATGAGTGAAAGTTAGCTCAGCAAAGGAGGAGAAGGATATTCTGAGAAGGGAGGCAACATGAGCAAAGGCATGGAGACCACAAGCCTTTAGTGCTGCTGGGTTAGAAAGGGGAAGCAAAGGCCGGGCACAGTGCCTCCTGCCTGTAACCTTAGCACTTTAGAAGGCTGAGGAGGCGGATCACTTGAGGTCAGGAGTTCAAGACCAGCCTGGCCAACATGGTGAAACCCCATCTCTACTAAAAATACAAAACTTAACTGGGCATTGTAGTGCACACCTGTAATTCCAGCTACTCTGGAGGCTGAGGCATGAGAATCGCTTCAATCCGGGAGGTGGAGGTTGCAGTGAGCCGAGATAGCACCACTGCACTCCAGCCTGGGAGACAGAACAAAATCCTGTCTCCAAAAAAAAAAAAAAAAAAAGAGAGAGAGAGAGAGAGGCCAGGTGCGGTGGGTCACTCCTGTAATCCTAGCACTTTGGAAGGCCAAGGCAGGCAGATCACCTGAGGTCAGGAGTTCAAGACCAGCCTGGCCAACATGGAGAAACCATGTCTCTACTAAAATTACAAAATTAGCCGGGCGTGGTGGTGCATGCCTGTAATCCCATCTACTCGGGAGGCTGAGGCAGGAAAATCGCTTGAACCCAGGAGGCAGAGGTTGCAGTGAACCAAGATCGGGCCATTGCACTCCAGCCTGAGCAACAAGAGCGAAACTCCATCTCAAAAAAAAAAAGAAAAAAAAAAAAGCAGGCGGGGGAGAGGCAAGAAAGGCAGAAGGAGAGGGCAGGAGGAGGGACAGGGATAGGGCAAAGCAGGCTGTGTTGACTATGGATATACACAGCCCAGATCCCCCTGTGAGGAAGGCCCAGGTAATAGAGTGCTGTGAGCACACAGCCCTCAAATGCCAGCCCCTTCAGAGTCTGCCTCAGCCACAGAGACACATCTCACCCCAAATCACACTGTCCTGTGGATGACCAACATGCAATGACTGATTGAGGCAAGGCTATAAAGGACTGGTCACCTTGGCCCAACTTGGGACAATTTTGAAGGGCAATCTAGCTCTAGAAGTCTCTGTAGGGGTAAGTCAAAGCAGTCTTTGGGCCTGCATCACAGCTCAGCATCTCTCTCTGGCCACTTCTGCTTCCTTCCTCTCCTTTCCACAGTATTGATTCCAAGTGCTCTCCTTAATAGACATCCTGCACACTAACTCAGTCTCACTGTTCACATCACGGGGAACCCAACTTATGACATGGATCATTAATGCTTATTAAGAATCTTGGAGGCCAGGCACAGTAACGCACACCTATAATCCCAGCAATTTGGGAGGCCAAGGCAAGAGGATCACTTGATCCCAGAAATTCAAGACCAGCCTAAGCAACATAGTGAGATCCCATCTCTACAAAAAAAATAATAATAATAATAATTAAAAATTTTAAAAAAGAAACTTGGACTTAAAGCTTCCCTGGGGTTTTAAACAGAGTTCCCTTCCCACAACACATTATTATCACCATAGATGCTCCCTTCAAAATGATACTGTCAGACACAACAGGCACCGTTTCACTTACCCCAGCAACCACGCCTACATAGTGGCTACATAGGAAAGAGGTCCAATTCTGCCCTTCAATTTTCCCTAAAGGTGACTGAACTGTGTTAGAAGAGGAAAGTATGCCTTCTACAGAACTTCACCCATCACTAGCCACACCCATTCACCTATTCATTTATTCATTTAAGAAACATGTCTTAGACATATGCTAAGTCACTATGCTAACTTGGTCACTTTTTGCCCCAGTGGTTTTCTTTTTTTGTGTTTTTTTTTTTTGGTTTTTTTTTTGAGACGGGGTCTCGCTCTGTCACCCAGGCTGGAGTGCAGTGGCCGGATCTCAGCTCACTGCAAGCTCCGCCTCCCGGGTTCACGCCATTCTCCTGCCTCAGCCTCCCGAGTAGCTGGGACTACAGGCGCCCGCCACCTCGCCCGGCTAGTTTTTTGTATTTTTTAGTAGAGACGGGGTTTCACCGGGTTAGCCAGGATGGTCTCGATCTCCTGACCTTGTGATCCACCCGTCTCGGCCTCCCAAAGTGCTGGGATTACAGGCTTGAGCCACCGCGCCCGGCCCTTTTTTTGTGTTTTTTTTGTGTTTGTTTTTTGTTTTTTGTTTCTGTTCTTTTGAGATGGAGTTTTGCTCTTGTTGCCCAGGGTAGAGTACAATGGCACGATCTCGGCTCACTGCAACCTCTGCCTCACGGGTTCAAGTGATTCTCCTGTCTCAGACTCCTGAGTAGGTGGGATTACAGACGCCTGGCACCATGCCCAGATAATTTTTGTATTTTTAGTAGAGACGGGATTTCACCATGTTGGCCAGGCTGCTCTTGAACTCCTGACCTCCAGTGATCCACCTGCCTCAGCTTCCCAAAGTGCTAGAATTACAGGTGTGAGCCACCGCGCCCAGCCCCTGTACTAACTTTTAAAATTATTTTAGAATGTTCAACTATGGTCATAGAAAAAAATTAGATTAAAATAAACTTTAATCATAGGAACACCAGTGTGTGTGGTTTGCTTTGGAATTCCTTAGCTGTTATCTGATTTCAAACACCATAAGTGTACCTTTGTTTGCAGCTTGGGTTCCCATATGGTGATTGCAGAGAAAGACAAGGCCATCCCAAGGGCTGTCAGAACTCTTTTCAATTACAGTTGCTATTGAGAATTCATAAATAGGCATTCTGGACTCCTTTATTTGTGTGATAAATTCATGGATTATGAGATACAACATGGAAATTCTTGGTTCCAAAGACAAACTAGAAGGGTTTATCCCAAAGTACTATTGAATTCAACAACTTTTTTTTTTGCTTTTATTATTTTTTAATTGAAGTGTAATAATTATACATATGTTGGGGTACACGTGGTATTTAGATATATGTATATAATATGTAATGATCAAGTCAGGGTAACTGGCATATCCATCACCTCAAACATTTATCTTTTTTTTTTTTTTTGAGAACATTCAAAATCTGTTCTTGGCTGGGTGTGGTGGCTCACGCCTGTAATCCCAACACTTTGGGAGGCCAAGGCGGGTGGATCACCTGAGGTCAGGAGTTCAAGACCAGCCTGGCCAATGTGGCAAAACCTGGTCTCTACTAAAAATACAAAACAAAATTAGCTGGGCATGGTGGCACATGACTGTAGTCCCTGCTACTCGGGAGGCTAAGGCAGGAGAATCACTTGAACCTGGGAGGCCGAGGTAGCAGTGAGCCAACATTGTGCCAATGCACTCCAGTGTGGGTGACAGAGCAAGACTCCATCTCAAAAAACAAACAAACAAACAAACAAAAATCTGTTCTTTTTACTATTTGAAAATAGACAATAAATTGTTGTTATTTATAACAGTCACCCTAGGGTGCTATAGAACACTAGAGCAGTTCAACATTTATTAAGCTCTTTGTGTTAAGCACCGTGTAAAACCGAAGATAAGCAAGGCGACAAAAACAAGCAATGGGGAAAGGACTCCCCATTCAATCAATGGTGCTAGGATAACTGGCTAGCCAAATGCAGAAGATTGAAACTGGACCCCTTCCTTACACCATACACAAAAATCAACTCAAGATGAATTAAAGACTTAAATATAAAACACAAAACTATAAAAACCCTGGAAGACAACCTAGGCAACACCATCCTGGACATAGGAATGGACAAAGATTTCATAACGAAGATGCCAAAAGCAATACAACAAAAGCAAAAATTGATAAATGGGATCTAATCAAAGTAAAGAGCTTCTGCAAAGTAAAAGGAACTATCAATAGAGTTAACAGACAACCTACAGAATGCAAATCATGCATTTGACAAAGGTCTAATATCCAGCATTTTAAGGAATTCAAGCAAACTTACAAGAGAAAAACAACCCCATTAAAAAGTGGGCAAAGGACATGAACAGACATTTTTTCAAAAGAAGATATATATATGGCCAACAAGCATATGAAAAAAAGCTCAATATTACTGATATTGAGAAATGCAAATGAAAACCACAATGAGATGCCATCTCACACCACTCAGAATGGCTATTACTAAGAAGTAAAAAAATAACAGATGCTGGTGAAGTTGTGGAGAAAAGGGAACACTTACACACTGTTGGTGGGAGTATAAATTAGTTCAACCATTATGGAAAACAGTGTGGTGCTTTCTCAAGGAGCTAAAAGCAGAACTACCACTCAACCTAGGAATCCCATTACTGAGTATATAACCAGAGGACTGTAAATCATTCCACCGTAAAGACACATGCACGTGAATGTTTATTGCAACACTATTTACAATAGCAAAGACACGGAATCAACCTAAATGCTACCAATGACAGATTGGATAAAGAAAATGTGGTACATATACACCATGGAATACTATGCAGCCATAAAAAGGGAATGAGATCATATCTTTTGTGGGAACATAGATGGAACTGGAGGCCATTATCTTTAGTAAACTAATGCAGGAATAGAAAACCAAATACCATATGTTCTCACTTATAAGACGGAGCTAAATGATGAAAACTCATGGTCACATAGAGGGGAACAACGCACACTGGGGCTTATTGGAGGGTGGAGGGTGAGAGGAGCAAGAGGATTAGAAAAAAATAACCATTGGGCACTAGGCTTAGTACCTAGGTGGCTAAATAATCTGTACAACAAACCCCTATGACACAGTTTATCTGTATAACAAACCTGCACCTGTACCCCTCCAACCTAAAACAAAAATTTTTTAAAAAGATAAGCAAGGCACATTCCAGCCCTTACAAAGCTTATCTGCAGATGAGAAAAGCCAACAAATGACTGATATAATCAGTAAAGATACAAGATATAAAAAAGGGAAAAAGAAAAATGTAGAAAGATCTTGAATTTGGGCACCCCCTATGTGGGAGGCACCTTTGTCTGTATTATCTCATTTAATGCTCACAACAATCGTATGAAGAAGCCATTTTGTAATCCTGTTTTATTGATAAGAAAAACTGCAGAGGCCATGCCCACACAACTAGCAAGTGGAGGAGTCCCAGCCTGCTTGGCTCCTAAGTCCAGGCTCTTTCCCTTTCAACCTGCCAGCTCCCATAGTGCCGCAACGGAAGTATGAAAAGAGTGCTGTTTGGCCGGGCGCAGTGGCTCACGCCTGTAATTCCAGTACTTTGGGAGGCCAAGGCGGGCGGATCACGAGGTCAAGAGTTCAAGAGCAGCCTGGCCAACATGGTGAAACCCTGACTCCACTAAAAATACAAATATTAGCCAGGCATGGTGGCACGTACTTGTAGTCCCAGCTACTCGGGAGGCTGAGGCAGGAGGATCACTTCAACCTGGGAGGCAGAGGTTGCAGTGAGCCAAGATCGTGCCATTGCACTCCAGCCTGGGTAACAGAGTGAGACTCTGTCAAAAAAAAAAAAAAAAAAACCTACATGCTAAGGCCAGGAGTGGTGGCTCATGTCTCCAATCCCAGCACTTTGGGAGGCCAAGGTGGGCAGATCACCTGAGGTCAGGAGTTCAAGACCAGCCTAACCAACATGGAGAAACTCCATCTCTGCTAAAAATACAAAATTAGCCAGGCGTGGTGGCACATGCCTGTAATCCCAGCTGCTCGGGAGGCTGAGGCAAGAGAATCGCTTGAACCCGGGAGGCGAAGGTTGCGGTGAGCCAAGATCATGCCACTGCACTCCAGCCTGGGCAACAAAAGCGAAACTCCATCTTGAAAAAAAAAAAAAATGAGTGCTCCTAATAGAGATTCAAAAGGAGAGTAAGGTCTTCTGGGCCGAGGAGTCAGGGAAAATGCTACGGAATAGGTGATGTTTGGGGGAGGCCACGGAGAAAAAAGAAAAATGTATTAGGGAGTATACTTTGGATCAATCCCTGTGGGGAGTGAAGGAAGTAGAATTTTGCAGAGAAAGTTATTGGACCTCAATGTCATCACAAAAAAAAAAGGCCTTAGCCAATCCCATGGATTGACTATTCAGAGACAAGGTGGAGCAAGTATTTATAGCCCCTCCCTTGACCAGTCATTGGATATAGAGAAAGGAATGTCAATTTTGTGTGAGGTGGTTCTCCTCAGCTCACAGCAATCCCCAGAGAGGAACTCAAATGCAAGCCATCATCCACCAACACTCCCAGCAGCGGAGGGAGTGAGTGTCTCAGTCCTAAAGGGGTATTCTGACTAGCTCACCACTGTAGCCCACTATAGGATGTGTGCCCTGGGCAGTAAGCAGGTTGATCTAGCCAAACATGAGAGTGCAAGAGTTAGGAAAGAATTAGGTTGGAAAGTTGGGAGGGGTGGACATTGAAGGCCCGACGCTGTGTTTTGTAAGTAAGGCGAAAGGGTCTTTCGTGTGAGGCAAGGTTATGGCTATAAGTTGTGCCATCACGATGCATGGGGCCATCTAAGGGTGGGGAGAACCTAGAGAAAGGACTGATTTTTACTGGCTCCACGGTCAAGGTGGAAAGTGGAGACAGGACAAGTGAACAGGTAGTGGTGGCAATGGGAAGGAGGGGATGGAGATGGCAGAAGCACTGAGGACGCACAGACATTGCATGCTAAGCATTATCTACAAAAGACCTATGGGACTGAAAAAGAGACAATGCCTTACCATGGTTCAACCATTCCATAGAATACTACCCTGCTTTTCAATGTGATATGGCTTGGATGTTTGTCCCCTCCAAATACCATGTTGAAATGTGAACCTACAGAGCGCAGTGGCTCACACCTATAGTCCCAGCACTTTGGGAGGCCAAGGCAGGTGGATCACTTGAGCCCAGGAGTTTGAGACCAGCCTAGGCAACATGGTGAAACCCCGTCTCTACAAAAATACAAAAAATTAGCCGGGCACGGTGGCGCATGCCTGTAGTCCCAGCTACTTGGGAGGCCAAGGTGGGAGGATCACTTGAGCCTAGGAGGCCAAGGCTGCAGTGAGCTGAGATCATGCCACTGCACTCCAGCCTGGGTGACTGAGTGAGACCCTGTGTTTGGTTCTGTGTCTCCACCCAAATCTCATCTTGTAGCTCCCATAATTCCCACATGTTGTGGGAAGGACCCAGTGGGAGATGACTGAATTATGGGGGCAGGTCTTTCCTGTGCTATTCTCGTGATAGTGAATGGGTCTCACAAGATCTGATGGTTTTAAAAATGAGAGTTGCCCTGCACAAGCTCTCTCTTCGCCTGCCGCCATCCACATAAAATGTGACTTGCTCCTCTTTGCCTTCCACCATGATTGTGAGACCTCCTCAGCCATGTGGAACTGTAAGTCCGATTAAACCTCTTTCTTTTGTAAATTGCCCAGTCTTGGGTATGTGTTTATCAGCAGTGTGAAAATGGACTAATACACCCTGTCTCAAAAAAAAAAAAAAAAAAAAGGAAAGAAAAAAATGTGATCCCCCCAAGGTAGGGCCTGGCAGGAGATGTTTGGGTCATGGGGGTGGATCTCTCATGAATGGCTTAATGCCATCTTATTGGTAATGAGTGAGTTAATAGCTCAGTTACTTCACAGGAGATCTGGCTGTCTTAAAGAGTCTAGGACCTCCCCTTTCTCTTGTTTCCACTCTCGCCATGAGACGTGCCTGCTCCTCCTTCACCTTCCGCCACTACTGTAAGCTTCCTGAGGCCCTCCCCAGAAGCAGATGCCAGTGCTGTGCTTCCTGTACAGCCTGCAGAATAGTGAGCCAATTGAACCTCTTTTCTTTATAAGTTACCCAGCTTCAGCTATTTCTTTGTAGCATGCAAAAACAGACTAACACACAGTGTAAGCTCCATATGAGCAGGGATTTGTGTTGTTTTCCTAGCATTTAGAACAATATCTGGCAAATAGCAGGTGTTTGTACCAATCAGCTTTGGCTGGGATCATGCCGAGTTACAAAAATTCCAAAATCTCAATGGCTTACAGCAACAAACATTTATTTCTTGTTCATGGCTCTATATTCAATGGTAGCAACTCTGGTCCAGGCTGTGGGTTGGGTCCAGGTCTGCTCCATGTGTCTTTCTAAGCAAGGGGCTCAGCTGAAGAACATGGGGGACATACAATTTTTTTGGTGGAGGGCAGGAGCCCAAGAAGGCTAGCAGAACTTGCCATGCTTCTGTAAGCTTCTGCTAGGATCTGGCACACTGTCCTTTCCACCACTCTCATTCCCTTGGCCAAAGCAACTCATATGAACAAGCTCCACATCAGTGGGGAAGGGAAATACACTTCTCCCCTGGGGAGTTGGGGAAAGGGGAGTGAATATTTGCTGAGCCATGATAAAATCCACAATCGTGCTCAATAAATATTTGTTGAATGACTGTATGAATAAAATCTACATGTGCTGATATGGGAAGATCCCTAACACATCTCATTAAGTGAAAAAAGCAAGTTGCAAAGAAGTATATACACTATGATCCAATTTATAAACACACATACCAAAAATAGAACCATACACTGATATATGCACATATTTTTTCATAAATGCATAGAGAAGGGGCTGGAAGTGGATATGCTACACAGCAGTGTAACTTCTGGAAAGAGAAGTAAGATTGGGTAGGAATCAAAGAAAACATTTGCTTTTTCATCATTTGAAAATTCCTTTTACATAAAAGTATTTGTGCTTAACTTGTATGGTTTTCTTTTTAATTATAGAAAGAAGGAAAGAAAAAGTAAAAGAAAGAAAGAAAAAGAAAGAGAGGAAGGAAGGAAAGAAAGAAGGAAGGAAGGGAGGAAAAGAGAAAGAGAGAAAGGGAAGGAAGGAAGGAAGGAAGGAAGGAAGGAAGGAAGGAAGGAAGGAAGGAAGGAAGGAAGGAAGGAAGGAAGGAAGAAAATGAGGCAATGTCCATTGTGAAGCTCCTCACACAATTCGAATTGGAAAAATGTCAAATGAGCAATTTGGAGGAAGGAAGTTAATGTCATAGTAAGAGTGACAAATTAATAACAAAATGTGCCCTAACTCTTATAATTGCTCAGTTACTGCTCTGACATTTAAAAAACATTACAACCTTTATGGCAAGTGCCTTTATCTGGCTTTTGAAATGATTATGAAATTACTTTGACAGTATCTTGCACTTACATTGTGTAAAAAGTAACATTTACTTAACCCAGGCCATATAATAGTAGATATTCAGTGTTCCCTACACTTAATAAGTAAAAACCCTAGCAAGTCTATTAATAGTTTACTTTTTTCCAGCTCACATAGGAATATCAAGTCTTAATGAAAAGTAATATCCTCTAAAGGGCATTGTTTATATTGAATATGCTGCAAATAAATTGGACATTCCTTCAACTTTCCATCCCCTTCTCTAGAACCTAATGCCTTACCTGGATAGTCACAGATGTAAACCTTCTGAAAGACTGAATCACTTTATCAAGTAACATCTTAGAACATCTTTCTAAGGCTGTGCTGATAGTCACTTTTCATAGCTAATATCTCAGCAACCACACAAAGAATCAAAAAGTTTGACGGCTGAGGACTTGTAAAAGTGGTCAAACCAATCAGCCCCAAAACTCTCAATGATCACCCACACAGTGCATCCAGACCAAAGAACAAACACCAATTCTAATTCTCCCTCAAGAAAACAATAACAGGCCAGCCACAGTGGCTCACGCCTGTAATCCCAGCACTTTGGGAGGCCGGGGCGAGTGGATCACCTGAGGTCAGGAGTTCGAGATCAGCCTGGCTAACATGATGAAACCCCATCTGGACTAAAAATACAAGAATTAGCTGGGCATGGTGGCGGCTGCCTGTAATCTCAGCTACTCGAGGGGGGCTGAGGCAGGAGAATCGCTTGAACCTAGGAGGCGGAGGTTGCAGTGAACCGAGATGGCGCCACTGCACTCCAGCCTGGGCAACACAGCAAGACTCCATCTCAAAAAAAAAAAAAAGAAAAAGAAAAGGAAACAACAACAAATAGGTCATTTTAAAATTTCGTATTTTAAGGAATCTTTAAGACGGTCCTTACTGTTAACCATTTCTGTTTTGGGTGTGATTTTTCAAATGTGCAAGTAGGTTCTGAAATTTAAATTTGTTAAATTAGCGCCAGTTGAGATCGCGTATCAATTGGCTTGGCTCATGATAATCAAATTTATAGGAGGCTCACTTACAAATCAGACCATGAGTTTATTCATTTATACGTACCCTACCATATACCTCCCAGAGCACCAGGTTCACCTGCTTTCTGCCCTCCCTTCCCACTAAAGTAAGGTTGAATTAAGTTCAAATAATTGGCTGATAAACACTAGATTCAAAAAGAGGGAATTGTATGGTTTAACAAGGTTATTAGTTTGTGGTACCACAGTAAGCTCACTGCTCACAAAAATATCTGCCTGGCTCAAGGGGTCAGTGCATTCAGAGCAAGCCTCTTCCTTAATGGTGCTGGGAGATCCTGAAAAACGATCCTTATCAACGCCTCATTAAGGATTTAGTTCCAATGTTGGCCTGTGGCTAGAGGCCTGCCAATCACCAACTGATCTTGATTCCCATTAGCAAAGGTGGACTCTTAAGTGAAGAAATAATAATAATAATAATAATAATAATAAAAAGTAAGTTATTTGCTGATTCCTGAACCAAATATAGTGGCCAAAGGGATGAAATGTGCCGATCGTTCAAGCCTGGGGTTCTCAACCACCTCTAGGATAAGTCCTGCTCCCCAACAAATCATAAGTCCTGAGGAAAGGCAGAGCTCCTTCAATGGAAAAGAATGAAGATTGGATGGTAGGCAGGCAAATAAAAGAACAACAACAATAATAATAATAGATGTCCACTACACCAAATTTATGGTTGTAAGAACAACAACAACAACAATAATAATAGATGTCCACTACACCAAATTTATGGTTGTAATTCTTGGCCACACTCCCCTCACCAGTTCAGAGTCCCTTTCACTGGGTAGGGTAACATGGGCACCAATCATAGTATAATAATGAACTGTTGATTCCTTCTAGGGAGAAAAAAAAAAAAAAAGCAAAAACTGAAACAGTATGTTGGAGTAGGCTAATGGCTTGACTTCATTTCAATGCTTTTAATACTTACCTTTCTGTTTGCCTTTTAGCCTGTTTTATTTTTTACCTGGTTCCTGTTATCCCAGAAGCACCGTATCTGAAAGACAATATGACAACTTAATAAAACAAATCATAATTATGAAAGTCCTCTGTGCATTGGTTTAAGGATTAAAATGTCAAATTTCAAATGTTGATGGGTTCACATGATTTGTGCCTGATGAATATAGCAGAGTTAGAAGAGCAGGCAGAGTTGTGAGAATCAAGGAGTCTGCGCCATGACATGAGGGACCAACTCCAAGCTAATATAAGGAGCCTCTCCCCTCACTGTTTGAGGCTAGAATTTGGGCAAGAAGAGAAGGAATTCTGTAACTGCAGTTACAAACTTGATTCTAGTTGAGGTTTTGCCACTTACTAGTAATGCAGCCCATGGCGAAGTCAATGAGAAGTAATAATACCATTTCTTAAGCTGATTCCGTACCAAGTGCTTTAAGCCTTATGAGAAGCTTGGAGGGAATGTATCATTAAATCCCTTTTATCAAACCCTATCAATGGCAAGACATGTAATCAGTTTAATAATAGCTTTATAGGGTAATGCTTTACAGGACATAGGCAGCCGGGTGCGGTAGCTCACGCCTGTAGTCCCAACACTTTGGGAGGCCAAGGCAGGAGAATTGCTTGTTGCCAGGAATTCCAGACCAGCCTAGGTAACGTAGTGAGACCCTGTCTCTATTTTTAAAAAAGTAAATAAATTAAATTAGCCTGGTGTGGTGGCACATGCCTGTAGTCCCAGTTACTGGGGAGGTGGAGGTGAAAGGATTCCTTAAGTCTAGGAGGTCGAGGCTGCAGTGAACCGAGATCACGCCACTGCACCACAGCCTGCATGGCAGAGCAAGATCCTGTCTCAAAAAAGAAAAAAAAAAAAGAAGAAGACATAATCAATTTTAAAACACGACTCAATTTCAAACATTAAAATAAGAAGGAAGGCCAGGCACGGTGGCTCATGCCTGTAATCCCAGCACTTTAGGAGGCCGAGGAGGGTGGATCACAAGGGCAGGAGTTCAAGACCAGCCTGGCCAACATGGTGAAACACCGTCTCTACTAAAAATACAAAAATTAGCTGGGCATGGTGGCAGGTGCCTGTAGTCCCAGTTACTTGGGAGGCTGAGGCAGGAGAATTGCTTGAACCCGGGAGGTGGAGGTTGCAGTGAGTCAAGATCGCGCCACTACACACCAGCCTGGGTGACACAGCAAGACTCCATCTCAAAAAATAAATAAAATAAAATAAAATAAGAAGTGAAAATAAAAGGCTGCTTAGAACACCAAAAAATGGAATATTGCCCTATTTTACCTACAAGACCACTGAGGCTTAGCTAAAGAGTTTATGCCATTTATCCATCCAAAGTCACACAGCTATTGGTGAATTTGGAGTCAGAAATCGAATTCAGCTCTGTTTGATTTCTATTTACCACATTGTACCTCCAGGGTCACAGTTCCTTAGTTTCCTCATATATAAAATGAAAATGATAATAGACACCTCTCAAGATCATCGCAAGAATCAAATGGTGCATATGAAAACAGGAGTGTCTAGAGATAGCTGGTGCTTATTATTCTTTTTAACAATAAAACAACCATAGACATGTGCCAAGTGAATAGAAAATAAGAATTTAAGGGAGACCGGGGCTAGGCAAGATAGGAACCAGGCAGACTTTGAATTCAGCTGACGTATGCTTGGACAGGAAATTCTTATAAAAATCCTGCTGGAGAAAAGGTCAGTCCTAGGACACAGAAAATCCATATTATAAATTTGGGCTTTGACTAAGCTGTAGGTGCCAAGTACCACATTAAGATTGCTCAAATAGCCAAGAACTTTGCCCAGACTCGCCCAAATTAAACAATGAGTTTTTTCCAACTTTACTTGATAAGAATCAATCTCTTTATTAAACTGTTTAAACATAACTAAATGTAAAGTCAAAAGAAAGGACAGATGAAGTCTGAGCCAATGTGGTGTAAATTCTGAATCAATTAGGTGCTTTTTTCTCTGTCCTTTAACTGTTACCATTCCTAATCCCTTTCTTTTTTCTACTTCCATGCTCTACTTTATTTTCTTTCTTTATTTTTGTTATTTATTTATTTATTTATTAGACACAGGGTCTTGCTCTGTCACCCAAGCTGGTGTATGGTGGCATAATCATAGCTAACTGCAATCGCAATCTCCTGGGCTCAAGCAATCCTCCTGCCTCAGCCTCCCAACCATACTCCACTTCAAAGAGAAATTGCTTGGCAAGTGACACTGGTGTTAATGAAATAAAACAAAATAAAATAAGATAAAGAAGAAATGCTTATGTACTTAACTTGATGCCAAGAGTCGTTTCTTAACACAAGATACAGCTGATCAACTGACTCAATCTGTATTATTTGCTGTGATTACTTTCCTTCTCCTAAATTGCCTTTATTACAGTTTTTAGTGCTGTTTTGCTTCTGTCCATTTAAAGAGATTGTGCACCTTTAAAAAGGACAGAGAAATCTTTTCATTAGGAAAGCTGTGTGTCACAGATTGCCAACCACACATGTTTCTGTCTTTCAAGACTGTGCTCATTCTCTGGCATAATGAAATTTGTCAGGCTTTCTTTATGGTGGGCATCTCTGTGTTAGTTTCCTAGGGCTCCTGTAACAAATTAACACAAACTTGGCAGCTTAAAACAAGAGAAATGCATTCGCTCGTGGTTCTGGAGGCCAGAAGTCAGCAATCAAGGTGGCAGCAGGGCCATCCCCCATCTGAAGTCTCTAGGGAAGAATCATTCCTTACCTCTTCCAGCTTTCTGGTGGCTGCTTGCATTCCTCGGCTTGCGGACACATCGCTTCAATCTCTTTCTTCACATGACCTTCCCCTACACTTTCCTCTTCTTATGAAAGCACCTGTCATTGGATTTAGAGTCTATCCAGTAAATCTGGGATGATCTCATCTTGATATCCTTAATTACATCTGCAAAGACCCTTTTTCCAAATAGGGACTTGTACATATCTTTTCAGGGGCCACAATTCCATCCACTACATCATCCAACTCAAAGAGGTATCACTTTTAATCTAATAACACCTTAAATCCTATAATGGATTTTTTTCCCTCTCACTTTTGAAATTTTTTTCTGTATTTTTTGTTATGAGTATGTGTTTTCTATATAATGGAATAATAGAACACATTGTAAAAGTACAATTATTTAATGTTTCCTAGTTTCCAATATTTGAACATCACTCGGGAGTTTATAAGTGATGTTCAATATCACTCCATCTACATCTCCTTAGATGCTCCCAGTGACACTAAGTGATGGGTCTAACAAACATTATCACTTGAGAGAGATGGAATCTGAGGCTCAGAGACTTATCCAAAATCTCCTGTCACTGTAAATCTAGGTTTTCTAAATCATCATCTTTTCATTATACATCAGATAACAAAGAGTGAATTTTTTTGTTAAAAGTTCATACAGAACATGCTCATCTTGAGTATTAACCTTGATAGAAGTGAGAAACCCTGTGCAATAGCCAGAATGCTTGTGTCCTCCACAAATCTCCTATGTTGAAATCCTAACCCTCAAGGTGGCAGTGTTAGGAGGCGGAGTTTTGGGGAAGTAATTAGGTCATGGGGGCTCTACCCTCATGGCATTAGTGCCCTTATAAGGAGACCCCCAGAAAGCTAGCTAGTCCTTTCACCCATGTGAGGACATAGGGAGAAGACAGCCATCTATGAACCAGAAAACTAGCCCTTACCAGACACCAAATCTGCCAGCACCTTCATCTTGAACATCCCAGCCTCTAGAAAATCCTTGGAAAAATATTGCATTCCAGAGCAGTCAAAAATTTACACTACTTGGCCAGGCACAGTGACTCACTCCTGTAATCCCAGCACTTTGGGAGGCTGAGGCGGACAGATCACGAGATCAGGAGATTGAGACCATCCCAGCTAATGCGGTGAAACCCCGTCTCTACTAAAAATACAAAAAATTAGCCGGGCATGGTGGTGGGCGTCTGTAGTCCCAGCTACTCAGGAGGCTGAAGCAGGAGAATGGCGTGACCGGGAGGCGGAACTTGCAGTGAGCCAAGATCGCACCACTGCACTCCAGCCTGGGTGACAGAGCGAGACTCCCTCTCAAAATAAATACATAAATAAATAATAAAAAAATTTACACTGCTCAGGACAATTGTATGTTGTTTTCTATAAGGTTCATGGGATGGTAATACTCGTTATTTTGTACCCTCACTCCAGCTTTCCAGCACTCACTGTCCTTCTAGAAGCACACCTTTTGTGCATTTTGCAAAGAGGAAAAATAAATGTTGTTTATAAGCCACCGGTTTGTGGCATTTTGTTATAGCAGCAGGAACTCAGATAACCCACTAGCATTTTGTCTTTAGGACTTCATTAGCTTACTCAATGCAATGGCATCTAACACATATTTGGAAAACATGTATTTGTAGTCACCTGGTCAAAACATAACTCTGACTTCCAGTAGCTCTTTCTTACATAGTTATGTGTCTAGTACTGGAGCAGTGGTAGTGCGTGAGTGGTTTTCATGAATATTTTCTCTCCTTCTGAAATTGAGGAGGACCTAGATTTGTGAACCAGGGCTTCCAACAAAAACAGTAGAACCGTGGTGGCTTCAGGTAAATAGCTAGGCTCAGTCCAGTAGGAGGACTTCCTGAAGGATAACCCGAAGAGGACCACTTTGCAAAATGCACAAAAGATGTGCTTCTAGAAGGATTGTGAATGCTGGAAAGTTGGAATGAGGGTAGAAAATAATGACTATTATCATCCCAAGAACCTTATAGAAAACAACATACAATTGTCCTGAGTAGTGTAAATTTTTGACTGCTCTAGAATGCAATATTTTTCCGAGTGGGCAAACCCTTGATGGTGTTGATTCAGTTTTGTGTTTGCCTCTAATAATAAAAGGGAAGTGGGAGATTTCTTGTGGTAGGCAGACAAACCATTCATCTAAAGATTTGGTGTGTATGTGTGTGTGTGCTTACTTTGAATTATATAAGATATTCCCATTTAATCATTTATATTGACTTTAAAGAAGCAAACAGCATCTATATGAAAAGTTAAATTTATCATATGATACATTTAGAGATTGCTTCAGAAGACTCTCATTTAAAAGAAAACAATGATTTGTTTAATCTCAATCCAGTGTGCATGGAACAGGAGATCACAGAACCAGAGATGAAATAATAGCGCCTACCAGGTCCATTGAGAGGTACATATATCATGAGGGGGGAAAGTTCGTCAGTAAATATAATGCAATGCACATCTCTTTGTGTTGCCTGTTCTCTGTGCCTCTCTCACTTCTGACTCTCTCTCTGTCTCTCTCTCTCTCTTTCTCTCCTCGCCCCCTCCTCTCCCCCCACCCACCTACATGCAACCCAAGAGGCTGTGCAGACTCGCCTGGCCTCAGCACTATACACTTGCACAATGCCATACCCTAGGATTTTTTAAGAAGAAAAGACGACTTCCTAAACACAAGACATTAGTTATTATCACAGGTTGCAATGTAAAGGAATTTTCTAGAATGACCATAAGCACGCTGAGCAGACCAGTCACACTGGCTACCTGAATCGGGAAGGGGTCTCGCAGAGTGATAGCAATGTCAAGATCCTTATCATGAATACTGTTGGTACCTCATCCAAATCCTCTTTTCCAGGCCAGTACACCCGTTCCCCAGCTGCCAAGAATGGTGGTTGCTGAGAGTTCACAGCTGCTGTTCTCCAGAGAATTGCTCTTAGCCAAATGGAGCCATCTGGCAACAGAGATTACACCCTACCCTACTACCCCAAGGCCATCCAAAGTCAATGACTGACTGATTCCCAGGGTAGAAAGGCAGGCCCTTGCCTCAAGGTGTGACTGACGGTGTGGTGCAATCAAGTTCCAGAGTTCCGGACAGGATTTGGTTGAAGCTAGTCTCCAGGTGAGACCCTCTCCTTTTTTAAGGGCTTCCCGCTGTGCTAGTCTTCTTCCCTCACTCTTCAGAAATGCTCCCTCAATAATCACTTGCCCAAAAATTGCTGTCTAGGGTTCTGCTTTGAGGACCTTGGTGAAGACATGTCTTTATGTGGATTGCAAGAGCAATCCTAGATAGCAGAAATGCCACCTCTTCCCAACACCCCATCAAGAGGACCTGCATGCCACGCCCTAAGAGAGTTCTCCCTCTCCCTTACCCTTGTGGCCAATGAGCTACCAAATAAAGTCTCAATCTCCTCAATGTCTCATCATTCCAAACTCTCCCCAGTCACCAGGCTCTCTTGACTTCTTAACTAGGTAAATGCTACTTCCTCCTAACTGGTCTTCCTAACTTGAGGCTTATTAGCTACCTGCTGGTATCTTTCTGAGTGGCAGATGTGATCATGTTACTTTTCCAGAGAAAATCTCATTGGCTACCTTATTACTATCAGAATAATAATAGTAATAGCCACCCTTTATTATATAGGAAATGATTTACATTCAGTATCTTATCCTGTGGAGTAAAAGTGCAACAAAGTTAGAATTTCCCCCCTTTTGGAGGGAAGAACGCTGAGATGCAGGAAGGGTGAGGAATTCACCCAAGGTCACACAGCTAATAATGGGAGGATCAGGAAAGAATTCTAGCTGACTCCAAAGCCATGCTCTTAAACTCATCACTAAGTTGCTTCTCAATAAAATCCAGACCCAGTATTCTGGCTTTCAAAGCCCTCTATGGACGAGACCCAAAATAGTTTTCCCAGTTTATCTCCCACTTTCCTTATACCCCTCATCCCAGCTATACCAGATAATCTGCTATTCCTCAAACACACTTTGAACATCCCTCTGCCATACTCCTGCAGTTTTATTGGACTCAAAGGCCTTTTGCCCACACTTCCACCTATCACGTCTTTGTGGCAGACTGTATTTTCCAAGGATAGCTGCAACAATATCTCCCATCCCACATTCTCTTCTACAATGTGACCTTGACCCTCCTCCCATTGAGAGGTGGGGCCTATGGTCCCTCTGAATCTGAGCTGGCCTTCGTGATTCTCTCATTTCCAGTAGAATGTGGCAGAAGTGATGCCACATGATTTCCAAGGCTAGGTCAGAAAAGTCCATGCAACATTTGCCTGAGACCACCATGCCAAAGGGGCCATGTGTAGGCACTCCAGTTAGTAAAGCAGCCCAGCTGAGCTCACGGCTGACAGCTGCTGTCAAAGTGCCATCTTGGACGTTCAGCCACTTGAGCCTTCAGATGATACCTGATTGTACTCACTTAAGACACCCTAAGCAGCCACAACTGCTCAGCTGAGACCTTCCTGAATTCCTGAACATAAAATTGTGAGCAAACTAAAACAATTGTTCAACACCACTAAGTTTTGGGGTAAATTGTTACACAGTCAGAGCAATCGTGATAGCTCCACAAACTTCCAGTGCCCTAATTAAATGACATTTCCTGTAGGAAGCCTCTCTATCAGGAATTAATTTCTACCTTCTTGAAACACTCTTAGCAATCAGCTTCTCAAATATGTCACCTATTACAGTTGGCCTTATGTTATAATTATTTGTGTGCTTCCCTTTTCCCTTCATTCCACACATCTTGAGGGTAGGAACAGCACAGCATTGATATTTATTAATCTTTACATTCCATAACCACTAACCCGGTGCCTGGTATCACACAGACACCCAGTAAGTGCTTGTTGTCCTGAACTAAATGGGATAGGAAATATCTTATTCCCTACCAACAGGAGAGAGTTGCAAATCTCTAGGCCTAATGGAGCTAACAGCCTTTTGCTGTATATCAGACTCAGATAAAAGAATAAAACTTGCCATTAAAAGAGTGAAAAGCCTCCATTAAATGGGAGAGCCAGTGAAGTGTCATATCTTTGAAGAAAATGCGTTCCGCCAGCCTGAATGAGATTGTCAGCTCTACCACTTACTAGCTACATAATCTTGGTAAGCTGCTTCTCACCTGGGAACCTCAGTTATCCTCTCTATAAAATGTATCAATAGTGCCCACCTCCCAGAGTTGTCCTGAGGAGAAAATGAGAAAATTTTATAAAGCACTTCATTTGAAGCTTCAATAATAATCCCTCAATAAATGGTAGCTATTCATGTTATAGGTAGCGGGCCTATATTAAAATTCCTGGGACAACATCAATTTCATAATTTTATTCCTCTCTACACAATGATTTGACACATAAATAACTAAGAGCTATGTTTAACACTCCTTTTAAATATACCCACAGACCATGAATAATTCTTTCTCAGACCATTTGTCCTGGTTTTTGTTGAAAAAAAAAAAATAGGATCACCAAACCTACAGACCACAGGACCAAAATTGACTGTCCTAGTTGGGTTACCTCTGTGCTGTGAGTACCTGCATACAAGAGCCCAACTTAATCACTCTCTCACACCCCAGTAGTGCTCAGGGAAAGGAGGATATCTTAAACTGGGTTTGGGTGCCAGCTTCTGTTCTGATAATACTGATCTCAATGTGTTGCCCTGGTAGCTTGGACTGTAGATAATGCTCCCTAGCTAGGGACATTAGATGAGGCAAAACCCCAAAAGTGGCCTATGGAAGCAAAATGTGGACCCTTCCAAGTGATGTGCAACTCCAGGTCTTACTATTTACATTGTTGGATTCCAAGAGGTGCCATTCATATAGAAGACAATGTAACGGCGTCCCTCGGAGTTGTACACCTTGGCAGCTTGGATCCTGGTGAATGCGCCGTATGCTGCATGTGCCCTTACCCGATCTGCCTTTCCTATTGCAGAAGAAAAAAAATTAGGAGGACACTTTATTCCCAATCTGCATCTTTAAGTTCTCTAAAGTGTAAGTACCGAGGGATTCTTTATTCTGGGAAAGAGGATAAATAATTCGTGCACTGATTATTTTATAAGATGTAAAGACATACTCTCAAACTATTATCTAACATGAAAGGCTCAAAACAGATCTGGTTTTCTGATTTTTTTCATAACGGAGAAAACTCTTTCAAGCTCAACTTTTCTTAAATAAATGTTCCAATTTTCTTTTCTCAAAAAATTCCCCTTGCTCCACCAAAACAAATAAGCAAATAAACATGCTCATGGTGCTACCCATTATACAACATCAACACTTACGAGCAGGCCAACAGTGGGGAAGATAATGAAGGAAGATAATTTAAAACATCCCCCCAAAATGAGTTTAAGCATAATGAGGGTTCTGGAAAAAAAAAAAAAAATCCTTGGCTTTGTTGTTAATGTGTGCATTTTGTATTATGTGCAGGGATTCCTTTAGGTGGCTTAGACAATGCAAAGCCAGTGCTGAATTTTAAAGCTGAACTACACTCAAATAAACCCTGAGGCAATGTGTTCATAGAATGGAATCTCCTACCACTGAGAGTCTGGGAAAAGTTTGCTTAAGTCCATCCTAATTCCTTGTGCTCCAGCTTTTTGCTGTTTTCTTTTATGTTGTCCTCAGTGGAAATGGGGAAACTTCTCACCATTAAAACCCTTTGCTATATAGGGAGTTCACCCTCCCTCTTGGGTAGAGGTCATTAGATTTCTGAGCATTTGCCCGAAGAGAAAATCCTGCTGCCCGAATGCTCCAGCTTTTTTTTGTTATTGTTTTTGGTTTTTTTTGTTTGTGTTTTTTTGTTTGTTTGTTTTTGACCAACTCTCACTCTGTCGCCCAGGCTGGAGTGCAGTGGCTCAATCTCAGCTCACTACAGCCTCCGCCTCCCAGGTTCAAGTGATTCTCATGCCTCAGCCTCCCAAGTAGCTGGGATTACGGGTGCATGCCACTATGCTTGGCTAATTTTTGTATTTTTAGTAGAGATGGCACATGCCACCATGCCCGGCTAATTTTTGTATTTTTAGTAGAGACAGGGTTTCACCATGTTGGCCAGGGTGGTCTTGAACTCCTGACCTCAGGTGATCCACCCACCTCGGCATCCCAAAGTGCTGGGATTACAGGCATGAGCCACTGCGCCCAGCCTCCAGCTTTTTAAAAAATTGGTTGTTTACAGAAGCCTCTGAGTGTACTGAGAGATGGAGGCATTGGGTGGGACGGCGGTGGAGAGGGGAGGAGGATGTAGGAGTCTTTGTTAGTGCAGTGGAATAGGACAATGTGAAGATGTGGTGAAAAGTGGGGCTGTTGGCACACAAAGACCTGGACCCCTTCTCCCAAGCTTCCTTCTTCTGTACTAAACCTACTTCCCTAGTGCTGAAACGTTTCATCATAATCCATGAGAGCTTTCCAATAATAATAACCACCATTCCTACTACTACCTTTTCAATACCCTTTATAGAACCCCTAGCAGAGACCAACACATCGAATCCTCATTATAACTTTCCAAGATAGGTATTAATATTACTGTGTTATTGAAAACACAACTGAGACTCAGAAAGATAAGATCAGAGGGCTAGAAGATGGCAGAGTTGGGAATGGATCCAAAGTCTGCCGGACCCCAAAGCCCAAAGCAGGCTGACCCTGGCTTCTACAAACCATGTGGCCTTGATTGATCAAATTTGGACCCAGAAGCAGAATCCCCCTTATGGGTCTCAAATGCTTTCTTTTCATCTAGGTATCCCATGCTTTGTCAAGATTTCAGAAAAAAAAAAAAAAAAAAAAAACAACCTGAGACATCAGTCCTTATATCCTATTATATCCTAAAATATACTAAGCCTTCCTAATCCGTCCCTTTCCCCATGGCACTCCCCACCATCTACTTTTCTACACTCTCTGACACCCACAGCAAGTAGAAAGGCCATGTGGTCAGTGGCCACATGACTGTTGAGATGGAAACATAACTTATTTAAGCAGACATGCATCCCTGTTCCTCTGGAAACAAACAAATGAATAAAAAGGTATGGGTACACTGCACCAAAAGTACCATCACCAAAATAAGATGCAGCATATATTCATTGTTTCATTAATTTTTTTAAATTGTATTTATTTATTTAAGAGACAGAGTCACAGTGTTGCCCTTGCTGGAGTGCAGTGACTATTCACAGGCACTATCACAGCTCACTACAATCTCGAACTCCTGACCTCCAGTGATCCTTCCATCTCAGCCTCCCAAAGTGGCTGACACATGCCACCATGCCCAAGCAGTTTCACTAATATTTGAGAGCAATTTGGATGATAAGGTTTTTCTTAACACTTTCTTACATTGCTAGGATGAGTCTAAATTGGTACAATCTCTATGGAGGGCAATTGAGCAATACCTACAAAATATATAAAAATCACATGTGCGCACATCATTTGTCTTAGACTGAGCTCCCTAGAAACAGGCTGAGACAGGGACTCTGTACAGATGACTTATTGAGAAAATGTTCTCAGGAGAAACCTGCAGGGGAGTAAGGGAAGCTGGATGGCAGAGCAAGGACCTAAGGCAAAATGTGGTTTTAGAAACCTAGTCTCAGCCTGATCCCACAAGGAGCTCTTGAGTGAAAACTGCACCACAGAAATTGTCTTGTCCATAGACAAGAAGGCTGGGCTGTTATATCCATGCATCTGTTTAGTCAGTGGCCAAGGGCTTTCCCCAGAAGTGTGTGTAACTTTCAAGACATCTCCAGGTCAGGCAGCAACTGTCAGCCAATAGCAGTTTCATAGAAAAGGAAACAGGTGTGAGTTTTTAGCAACCAACAGCCGTAGCAGCTAGAGGATGGGGATGCCAGCCCCGTAAAAGATCTGGGCCAGCCATCAACAATACCTGCCATCATATGACCCAGCATTTTCACATCTAATCATTTATGCTGAGATATGCTTGCACATGTGCTAAGCGATGCATGTGCAAGTTTGTTCATCACAGCACTGCTTATAATATGAAAAGGTCCAAAAACAAGCAACTGGTTAATTACATTGTGGTATATCCATTCAATAGAATATTAGGTGAATGTGAAAAAATAAGGAAACTGGCTCATGCCTATAACCCCAGCACTTTGGGGGGCCAAGGAGGGAGGATTGCTTGAGCAAACCAGGAGTTTAAGACCAGCCTGGGCAACATAGTAAGACACCATCTGTACAAAAAAATTGTTAACTGGGCATAGTGACACATACCTGCTGTCCCAGCTACTCAGGAGGCTGAGGCAGGAAGATCACTTGAGGCCCAGAGGTCAAGGCTACAGTGAGCCATGGTCATGCCACTGCAATGCAGCCTGGGCAACAGAGCAAGATCCTGTCTCAAAAAAAAAAAAAAAAGGAATCTTTACACATATGGATATGGAATAACTTTATATGAAAAAAGCAAGGTACAGAATACAATATGTGTAGTATTTTACTATATATGTTTTCAAAAACATATATATATGCATTATATATATATATCCCTGTTCCTCTGCAATATATACAATGCATATATATATATATGCATTTGCTTATATATGCTTAAGTTAACCCTGGAAGGATAGATAAGGAACCGGAAACACTGGTTGGCAGACAGAGTGGGAGGGAGAGTTTTCAATGTATATCACTTAGTACCTTGTGAATTTAATACCATATATCTTAGTCCATTTGGCTGCTATAACAAAACATCTTAGACTGGGTAAATTATAAATAAGTCTATTTCTTATAATTCTAGAGGCTGGGAATTCCAAGATCAAGTCACCAGCAGATTCAGTGTCTGGTGAGGGCTTCCTACTTCAAAGACAGCACCTCTTGCTGTGTACTTAAATGGCAGAAGGGACTTATGCTGTATTCTCACATGGTGGAAAGGCAAAAAGGGTTGAACTTGCTCCATCAAGCCCTTTTATGAACGCATTAATCCCATCCGTGAGAGCAGAGCCCTCATGGTCTAATCAACTGTCAAATACCTCTTAATACCATCAATCTTGGGGTTTAAGTTCCTATATATAAATTTTGGAGGGATACATACATTCACACCATAGCACCATATTAATATATTACCTATTCCAATGAAATAAGTGAAGATGGATAGATAGATAGATAGATAGATAGATAGATAGATAGATAGATAGATAATTGATAGGTAGATAGACGAATAGATAATCGATTTGCTCTGAGACTCAGCCAAGAGTTTCTGCCACTCGTTTGACAACCAAGAGAGGTAGAACCAAAGGACATTTAAAATTCCACCTGTTTTTCTATTCAGAAGTAACTTCCTTCTCAAGTTTTGCTAATATAGACCCTGCATTTTCACATAATTTCTGCTTTAACTAATAACCTATTATTTTCTGATATGATATTTCAGATCTTCCACCCATTTCTATTCCTTGTATATCCCCCTTGGAAGTTTGATTTCTTTACCAAAATGAGATCAACCAGCTATTGCAACTGCAATAGACTCTCATTCTGAATTGAGCCAAGCTATGGTCCTAAGCTATAACTGAAGGCCAGTATTTACTAAAATGTATTCACCAGGGTCTAATTCTATCAATTCAATGCTAGAAGGTGTCTCAAGACAAAATGACTCTGTAGCCAATAAGTTTGGGTTAAATAGATGCCTGTGCTGCAGAATTTATCAGAGCCTTTAATGTAAGCATGTGCATTTCAAATCTCCTAAAGATACAGAATTTGCCCCAAAATTATTCTGTTGCAGAATTGGAGAAGGGCTCAGCTGGGAAGCTCTTGCTTAGAGTCTCTCAATGACTGGCTCAACTGAACTGGACATCCAAAATGGCTTACTCATGTGGCTGGCAGTTCGGTTATTGGTTGGAAGTTCAGCTGGGCTGACTACTGGAGTACTTCCATGTGGTGCTAATAGCATGGCCTGAAAAGTTTCAGGGTAGTTGAACTTCTTATGTAGCACCTGCTTTCCCACCACATGTGTCCCTGAGAGAACCAGGTGGAGACTACGTGGCCTTCTATGAACTAGCCTCAAAAATTACGCAGACCAGTTCTGCTGATTCTATTGGTTACAAATAAGTCATTGAGGTCAGCCCAGGTTCAGGGAGAGCAGCCATAGGACCCACCTGGGAATAGGGGCAAAGAATTCGCAGACATTTTTAAACTGCCATAATTCATTATCACTGCAATTGTACAGATGGGACCCCAAAAATATGTTTCACGAAAACTATTGAATCTATGCTGCTCAAAAGACAAAGTGGTAGTACAGGCATTTCAGCGTCGAATTTAGTGTTTCCTTAAGGGCTTGGAAGACGCTATATAAACATGCATTGCCGTGTAATCAAAGACAATGGTGGTTTCAGCATAAACCTGCTCTGGACCGTGACTCATGCCTATCTGTCATAGAATCATGCTATGTGTTAACCGCGTGCTTCATTGACTTTCGAAAGTTGACAATTAAAGCTGGTTTGAAGATTAATTATAGTGTAAAAGAAGGAAAGAGTTGTCAAGTGTTCTGTCAGTATATGTGATAGTGACACCATTTACAAGTATGAAGGAACCGTAGCATCTCTGATCAATTAATTTTACCATGTTTATGCAATCGAATTGTGTATCCTTTTTGGAACTACAATTTGAGGGAATGAAATGATGTCCTGCAGTTTAATTTGACAAAAATAACAAAAAAACCATTAATTTTCTTTGAGAGAGAGAGAGGATCTCACTCTGTCACCCAGGCCAGAGTGCAGTGGTGCAATCATGGCTCATTGCAACCTCGACATCCTGGGCTCAAGCAGTCCTCCTTCCTCAGTCTCCCAAGTAGTTGGGACCAAAGGTGCATGCCACCATACCCAGCTAATTTATTTTTATGATTTTTAGAAGCTGGTCTCAAGCCCCTGGGCTCAAGTGATCCTCCCGCCTCAGCCTCCCAAAGTGCTGGGATTACAGGCATGAGCCACTGCCCAGCCCCATTAATCTTTAGTATAGTAATTTTGAGTCCTCTGTTTAGACCGTCAATATTACCTCGGTCTTTCAATGATATTTGCTTACAGAAGTAAAGTTGAACATCCAGATTTTTTGGTTTCTTTTGTTTTGTTTTGTTTTTTGAGATGGAGTCTTGCTCCGTCACCCAGGCTGGAGTGCAGTGGCACGATCCTGGCTCACCGCAACCTCTGCCTCCCAGGTTCAAGCAATTCTCCTGCCTCAGCCTCCCAAGTAGCTGGGATTATAGGTGTCCACCACCACGCCTGGCTAATTTTTTTTTTGTATTTTTAGTAGAGACAGGATTTTACCATGTTGGCCAGGCTGGTTTGGAACTCCTGACCGCAAGTGATCCGCCCACCTTGGCCTCCCAAAGTGCTAGGACTACAGGCGTGAGCCACCGTGCCCTGCCTAGATTTTTTTAAAATGCTGACTTCCTTTATCATCTGACTGAAAGAAAATACTAAACGGATTTTATTTCATCAGGACAGTGAATAAAAAACAAGACACCCCGCCCCCTGCCCCGCCCCCCCCACACACTTAGGCATATTATGCTGAAGAAATTTTCTGCCAGCAAGTCTGAGGATTGTGTAGCCACTCCAAGTCAAGTACCTTCTCCCCAGTCCAGTAAAATGACATTAGCAGCAAAAGCTCAGAGTATGTGAGTAATGCATAATTAACACATTTTGAAAATCATGTGGCTAAGACAAGTAGGTCTTTCCAAGCTCTTAATGTACAAAAAGATTTTACATATTCAGTGAGGAGAGGAGAGCAAAACAGGCTGGCTGAAGAAGAGATTTCAAAAAGGTGGGATAATTTTTTAAGTGAGAGGAAGGCAGAGGTCCTCGTCCCCGGGTCCTTGTATAAAATAGCAATTGGCTGCCGAGATAGGGAAAGCAAAGTGTTTTTATCCTCTCCACCCAAGGTGGGACTAATGATACTGTTCATAGCCCCGCACCGAGTAGGTGCACTGGAGCAGGAGAGGACATCCTCAGCAGCAGGTCACAGAACAAAACGCAGGGAAGAGAACCAATGGGAGAGGGTTGAGGGTTGGAGGGAGGGCTAGTTTGGTAAGGAAACCTGAAGTTATCAGAAAAACAAACTGGCCGGGTGCGGTAGCTCAGGCCGGGCACGGTGGCTCACGCCTGTAATCCTAGCACTCTGGGGGGCCAGGGCAAGTGGATCACCTGAGGTCAGGAATTTGAGACCAGCCTGGCCAACATAGTGAAAGCCTGTCTTTACTAAAAATACAAAAAATAAGCCCGACATGGTGGCATGCACCTGTAATCCCAGCTACTTGGGAGGCTGAGGCAGGAGAATTGCATGAACCCGGGAGGTGGAGGTTGCCTTGAGCCGAGATGGCACCACTGCACTTCAGCCTGGGTGACAGAGCAAGACTCCAACTCAAAAAAAAAAAAAAAAAAAAAAAAAAAAAACTATGTTAAAACACTGGACATCCCTTTCCCAATGGATTCTTCTCACTTTACTAAGAGTGGCTGAGCCCCACAATCTTTCACTCTTTCTTTGCTATTGAAGAGGCTACAGGGGGCATTACTCTGGATCATGTCAAAGATTCAGCATATCTTAAAACTTGGAGGAACCTTAGAGACCATTAGGTTCAGCCATTTTCGTTTGGAGAGAAGTCCTCTGGCTCTCAATACATGACTACTTTCTTCTCTTCAAAGGTCCTTGGGCTCAATTATTAGTTGTCAACTTTGTACGACTATTCCCACTTCTAAAGTCTCTTCTGCAAACTCCACTTTCTCAGAGCTCTCTATGAGCTCCAGATTCTTAGAATTGTCCATGATTTCCCACAGGGAAGTCATAGTGGCCAAATGCCACAGTTTCCCAAACTTCTCAAGCTTTCACTTCATTGCTGGAGAGTGGAAGATTGGTTGGATCATTGTGAATTTGAGAATTGTGGTAATTTCCTGGAGAACTTCTGAGAACCACCTGTCCCAGTCCAGTGGTTCGTGTTGAAAGCATCAGTGACTGTTTCTCCAGCCTTCCAGCTGCAACCTTCCGACCCTTACTCCCCCACTCCTTCATATTCCTGTGATCCTTCAAGCCCTTTGTTTCCTGCAATGCATACAATGGCCCAGTTTTCCTGACCAAACTCTGCCTTCCTGTCAAAGTTTGTCTGTAGCAGGAGGTGTCCAAACTCTCCCCCTGAACAGTGAAAACCAAGATTGCTATTCCAAAGCAGGGGTTGTGGAAATGATAACTTCCAGAGTGTGGGGTGCAGTAGCGCCTGGCACAGGAATCACAACACACTGTACCAAGGGATGCCCAAGAGACGCAGACTCACCATACCTCTTTTGATTGCAAGTATCAGAAATTCTTTGGAGCAAAACATATATAGGAGAGGTATTATAAGGATACCTAGGTGTCTCCTGGAATCTAAGGAAGTGTTAGACAATCAAACTTCAGGAAGGGCAGAGAACAGGGCTTGAGGAAAATGGGGAACTCATGAATCCCTCTGTCCCCATCTCTAGGTTTTGTTTCTCTCTGCATTTCTGCCTTGTTCTTCTCTTTCACTGCTGAAAGGTTTTCTCCGAATCCCAAGCCAAATGGAATAAAGATTCTGGATTTGTTTGTGCAGAAGAAGCAAGTAGAGATAGAAAGAGGGCAATGTCCCTGCACCAAACCTCTACTGGGGTCAAGCTCACAAAAATGTGAATGTAGTGCGAGCACATGGAGGCCAGAGCCTCTGCCTGGAAAGAGGGCATGGTTGGGGCCCTGGTTAAAAAGAGAAGTCTGAGCTGGTGCAGAATCACATTACGAGAGATGCCAGGGGTTCACTGTGGAAGTGATAGTTTCACTTTTCATGGACAATGGTTCTTCAAATCTACATGGAGTAACAAACCCAGGAAATATAAGGCACGTGTGTCACTTGAATTCCATTTCCTGCTACTAGAGGAATGCTGAGTGGAGGCAACTGCCAAACAGCTCAACAGAGAAAGAATGTAAGTGAAAATAAAACAAATGAAAAGGAAATCAAAAAGAAAGGAAAAGACACTCCAAATGAAGGTGCAAACAAAAATTCTAGAACACATGAAGAAATCTCATACTAAGGCAAAAGCATGCAACAAAATTAAAATTTTGACATGAACTCAATACATGTAAAGTCAATGTTATGAGACAGAAAAAGACTTTAAAATAATTATGTTTGGGATGCTCCAGGAGATCAGTGAAGACAACACATCTATTAAAAAGAGGGCAGGACTGTGGAAAGCAGTTTGGAGCTTTCTCTAACAACTTAGAACTACCATTCAACCCAGCAATCCCATTACTGGGTATATATCCAAAAGAAAATAGATCGTTCTACCAAAAAGACACCTGCACTTGCACATTCATTGCAGCACTACTCACAATAGCAAAGACATGGAATCAACCTAGGTGCCCATTACTGGTGGATTAGATAAAGAAAACGTGGGCTGGGCGCTGTGGCTCAAGCCTGTAATCCCAGCACTTTGGGAGGCCGAGGAGGGCAGATCACATGAGTTCAGGAGTTCAAGACCAGCTTGGCCAACATGGCAAAACCCCATCTCTACTAAAAATACAAAATTTAGCCAGGTGTGGTGGTGGGCACCTATAAATCCCAGCTACTCGGAGACTAAGGCAAGAGAATCACTTGAACCCAGGCAGCAGAGGTTGTAGTGAGCTGAGATCGGGCCAGTGCACTCTAGCCTGGGCAACAGAGTGACACTCTGTCTCGAAAAAAAAAGAAAGAAAGAAAGAAAGAAAGAAAATGTGGTACATGGATACCATGGAATGTTATGCAGCCATAAAAAAGAACAAGATCGTGTCCTTTGCAGCAATATGGATGCAGCTGGAGGCCATAAACCTAAGCAAATTAACACAGAAACAGAAAACCAAATACTGCGTGCTCTCACTATAATTGGGAGCTAAACATCAGGTACTCATGGACATAAGGATGGGACCAATAGACACTGGGGACTACTACAGTGAGGAGCGAGCCAGGGAGTAAGGGTTGAAAAACTAACTATTGGGTACTATGCTCACTTACCTGGGTGATGGAATCTTTACTCCAAACCTCAGCATCACACACCATACCCAGGTAACAAACCTGTACTTGTACCCCCTGAATCTAAAAAGAAAGTTGAAATTATTTTTTAAAAAAAAAAGCCTGTAAGGTGGCTCATGCCTGTAATCCCAGCACTTTGGGAGGCAGAGGTGGGTGGATCACGAGGTCAGGAGTTCAAGACCAGCCTGACCAACATGGTGAAACCCCCATCTCTACTAAAAATACAAAAAAATAAAAAATAAAAATTAGCCGGGCGTGGTGGCACGTACCTGTAATCCCAGCTACTCAGAAGGCTCAGGCAGGAGAATCGCTTGAACCCGGGAGGCAGAGGTTGCAGTGAGCCGAGATCGCGCCACTGCATTCCAGCCTGGGCGACAGAGTGAGACTCCATCTCAAAAAAAAAAAAAAAAGAAGAAGAAGAAAAAGAAGAAGGCAGGGCTCCTTCCCCTCTCACTGGGCTTCTTCCCCACCCCCTAGGCTTCTAACCATAGCCCCCAGCCCTTCTGAGCCACCCAACACCCACGGACCCCACCCTCCTCTCCCTTAAGGCCATTAGTCCCACACAGTGAACCCAGAGCTATTTCTTTGCCTTTGCGGACTCTGCTTGGCCATGGCCCCAGGAGGTCAGATCCCCTCTTCTCTCCTCTGGGTGCTGGGCTCAGTGAGTACGCTCCACTGTGCTCCAGATCCTGCTTTCGTCTGCCAGATGCCATTTTGCAGAAGGTCTATTCTGCTGTTTTGACAGCTTTTTAAAAGAAGTCGGCCAGGCACGGTAGCTCACGCCTGTAATCACAACACTTTGGGAGGCTGAGGCGGAAGGTTGCTTGAGCTCAGGAGTCTAAGACCAGCATGGGCAACATAGCGAGACCTCGTCTCTACTGATAGTGTTTTTAAAAATTAGCCAGGCATGGTGGCACAGGCCTGTAGTCCCAGCTAGTCTGGAGGCTGAAGCAGAGGGATCACTTGAGCCCAGGAGGTCAAGGCTGCAGTGAGCTGTGATTGCATCACTGCACTCCAGCCTGGGCGACAGAGTGAGGCCCTGTTTCTAAATAAATAAATAAATGAAGTTAATAGTCTTTCTTTTATAGAGCAGTTTTAGGTTTACAGAAAACATTGATCAGAAAATATAGAAAGTTCCCAAATGCCTCCTCCCCACAACTACCACCATCCCCCTACCAGAGTGGTACATGTGTTACTATTGATGAACCTCCATCAACACATCATCATCACCCAAAGTCCATAATGTACATCAGGGTTCACTCTTGGTGTTGTATATCCTATGGGCTTGGACAAATGTATGTCACTTCTACATTACAATCATACAGAATAGTTCTGCTGTACTAAAAGTCCTCTGCACTTTTTGCTTGTTTCCTCCCTTTCTCCCCACTAACCCCTGGCAACCACGTATCTTTTTACTATCTCTATAGTTTTGCCTTTTCCAGAAGGTCATATAGTTGGAATCATACAGGAAGTAGCCTTTTCAGATTGGGTTCTTTCACTTAGCAATATGCATTTAGGGTTCCTCCATGTTTTTTCTTGGCTTGATAGCTCATTTCATTTTAGCACTAATAATATTCCATTGTCTGGATGTGCCACAGTTTATTTAACCATGCATCCACTGAAAGAGATCTTGGTTGCTTCCAAGTTTTGGCAATGATGAATCAAACAGCTATAGACGTTTGTGTGCAGGTCTGTGTGTTATATGTAAATATTCAACTCATTTGGGTAAATAGGAACATAATTGCTAGGTCGCATATTAAGAGTGGGATTAGTTTTGTAAAAACCTGCCAAACTGTCTTCTAAAGTGACTGTACCATTTTACATCATCATCAGCAACGAATTAGAGTTCCTGTTGCTCCAAATCCTCACCAGCATTTGGTGTTAGCAGTATTTTGGATTTTGGGTCATTCTAATAGGTGTGTGGTGGCATCTCATTGTTGTTTTAATTTGCAATTTCTTAATAACATATGATGTGGAGCATCTCTTCCAATGCTTATTTGCCATCTGTACATCTCCTTTAGTGAGTTGTCCTTTGCCTATTTTTAAGTTGGATTGTTTTCTTATTGTTGAGTTTTAAGTGAATACTCTTTTATAACTATGGATTTTCAAAAAAATGGATCTCCAAATTCTTTCATGGCATTAACTACAAGCCACCCCAGTGCTCCCCGAAATGTTTCACAGACCGTGGGTTGGGATTTTCCCTCTCTTTCCTGGCTCTCACAGGAGCTTTTTGATCTGTGGATGTGGAGTATGCAATTGCACAGGCCACCATTGATGGGCTTGCTTAAGGGCCCACTTGCTAACTAGAGCTACAGCCCCTGCATCTTGGCCCATCCTGCCAATGAAGGGACATTTGCAGCCACAATGCAATAGTACTTGCGACAAAGAAGCAATACATTGGCAACTGCCAAGGCTTGTTTTTAGTCATGTCAAAATCCCACAGGATACAATTCACCTCTCTCCCAGGCCTTTCAAATTCCACATTTATGTATATATATATCTGGAGAAGAGGAGGTTGGGTGAGCAGAACACCACCGAGACTCTAAATCAGCTGCAGCAATGGGTCAGCTTACACTCACCCTCTTTGACCCAGATGGCAAGTGCTGCCATACTTCTACCCAGAGCTGCTGAAGAATGCACAGGAAAAAGCGGGAAGTCTTCAACCTGGAAACAGGGTCAAAAGGATCATAGAAAAGATGAAATAGGCCAGGCACAGTGGCTCACACCTGTAATCCCAGCACATTGGAAAGCCAAGGCAGAAGGATCACTTGAGCCCAGGAGTTCGAGACCACCCTGGACACCACAGGAAGACCCCGTCTCTACAAAAATAAAAGTTTAAAAATTAGCCAGGCATAGTGATGTGCGCCTGTAGTCCCTGTCAGTTGGGAGGCTTAGGTAGGAAGATCACTTGAGTTCAGGAGTTCAAGGCTGCAGTGAGCTATGAGAGCACCACTTCACCCTAGCCTGGGTGACAGAGTGAGACCCTTTCTCAAAAAAAAACAAAACAAAAACAAGACAGAATACAGGGCTTGATCAGTATGAGTGATAGCATAGGCCTCTCATGCAAGGCCTCGGTCGGGAGTCTTGCCAATCCTGCTTTTCTCAACCTGGAAGATTCATCAAATAAAGACTTTAATTATTACTTCATCCTACTTGTTCAAAGCTGTGTCCAAGGAACTGGCTCTAAGTGGGAACTCTGTATTCACACCCCTAGACCAAGATTGTCCAATCCACAGCCCATGGGCCGCATGCACCCCAGGATGGCTTTGAATACAGCCCAACACAAATTCATAAACTTTTTGAAAACATGATGAGATCTTTTTGCGTTTTTTTTTTTTTTTTTTTTTTTTTTAGCTCGTCAGCTATCATTAGTGTTAGTGTATTTTATGGGTGGCCCAAGACAATTTTTCTTCTTCCAAAGTATCCAAGGGAAGGCAGAAGATTGGACACCCCCTCTCTAGACCCTTGGAAGCACCTGCTGTGGACTGAATGTTTGTGTCCCCACCCCAAAATTCATATGTTGAAATCCTAATCCCCAGTATGATAGTATTAGGAGGTGGGGCCTTTGGGAGATGATCAGGTCAGGAGGGTGGAGCCCTCACAAATGGGATTAATGCCCTTGTAAATAAGGCCCAGCCGGGTGTGGTAGTGTATGCTTGTAGTCTGAGCTAGTTGGGAGGCTGAAGTGGGAAGACGGCTTGAGCCCAGAAGTTTCAGACCACCCTGGGCGACATAATGAGACCCCGTCTGAAAGAAAGAAAGGAAAGAAAGAAACAAAAAGAAAGAAAGGAAAGAAAGAGAGAAAGAGGGAAAGAGAAAGAGAGAGGAAGGATGGAAGGAAGGACGGAGCGAGCCAGGTGTGGTGGCTCACGCCTGTCATCCCAGCACATTGGGAGGCCGAGGCAGGTGGATCACTTGAGGTCAGGAGTTCAAGACCCGCCTGGCCAACATGGTGAAACCCTGTCTCCACTAAAAAAAAAAAAAATTAGCTGGGTATGGCAGTGCATGCCTGTACTCCCAGCTACTCAGGAGGCTGAGGCAGGAGAATTGCTTGAACCTAGGAGGCGGAGGTTGCAGTGAGCCGAGATGATGTCCCTGCACTCCAGCCTGGGTGACAGAGGGAAACTCCTTTGAAAGAAACAGAAAAGAAAAAAGAAGAAAGAAAGAAAGAAGGGAAGAAAGAAAGAATGAAGAAAAGAAAGAAAGAAAGAAAGAGAGAGAGAGAGAGAGAAGGAAGGAAGGAAGGAAGGAAGGAAGGAAGGAAGGAAGGAAGGAAGGAAAAGAAAGAGAGAGAAAGGAAGGAGCCCAAGAGAGAACTCTCTTATCCCTTCCCTCATTTGAGGACACAGCAAGAAGTTGGCCATCTGGAACTCTGAAGAGGACCCTCCCCAGAACCTGACCATGCCAGCACTCTGATCCTGAACTTCCAGCCTCCAGAACTTTGAGAAATAAATTCCTGTTGTTTATAAGCCACCCAACTTATGGGATTTCGTTGTAGCAGCCTAAATGGAACTAAGATGGTTGTGTTCGGCCATTCTCGCATTGCTATAAATACCTGAGGCTGGGTAATTCATTGAGAGAAGAGGTTTCATTGGTTCCTGGTTCTGCAGGCTTTTACAGGAAGCCTACTGCCAGCATCTGCTTCTGTGGAGGCCTCCAGAATCTTCCAATCATGGCAGAAGACAAAGGGGAGCAGGCGTATCACATGGCCAGGGTAGGACCTGCAGAGGTGGAGGGGGGTTGGAGGTGGGGTGCCACACACTTTTAAACAGCCAGATCTCATGAGAACTCGTATTGTGAGGACAACATTGCGTCATGAGGGACACTCCCTCATGACCCAAACACCTCCCACCCGGCCCCACCTCCAACATTGGGGATTAAATTTCAACATGAGATTTGGGTGAAACAAATATCCAAGCCATTCAATGACACTTGAAGAAAAAGTCACAGGTCTTTCATGTATGAAAGTAAAAATGAAACTTTCTAAAGCCCAATTCCTTTGGGGTATCACCCTCTAGCTCTCCGTAACCACTCCTTCCCCTCAATTTCCTGGCTGAGTGGACAGTGGCACTGGAACAGCCCTCTGAGAAGAAAAACCCCAGGAGTTCTTCCTGGCTACAAAGAGCTCTCCTGCTGGGCTCCCCTCGGCAAAAGCTTTCCAGAGGAGCAACAGTCTAAATTGCAGCACCACAGTTTGCCACAGACATCTAATGAGGACCCAAACCTGGACCCAAGTCAGTCTTTTATGAACGGTATCGACAGCACAAAAGCTTCACTCCCACTTTCCACTCAGCTCCATTTGGCAACAACCTCTCAGACCGCAAATCTTCCTCCTCTGAGTCTCAATATCCATTTCTCCAGGGCAGCCTCTTCAGAAGGCATTTTCAGCCCCCAGCAGCAGCTCTTTTAAGAACCCAGCCTCATCCTCCACTTCCCTGAGCCATATGGCCAAACAACACTCAGTCAAACTCTTCAGAGCCATCTTACAAGTTTCCCTTTGCTGGCTCCCAACACAGGATTTCTTCTAGCAGCTCCTCCTCCAGTGCACCACTTTCTCTTGGAAACTTGCTTCCAGGGGTACAGCTTCCCTCCACCGGACAGTCTCTCAACTGCTTCCCAGAAACTGACCATGGTGGTTCAAATGAAGAGCTCAGGGATGGCAGCCGAAGAGGAACAAAGTTACTGACCTCATCCTTGAAACCCACCACGGTTAGCAGCCCAATGCTTCTCAAAAAGAATTTGCCTATTATGATGAAATCTTGCTGTCTGGCCGGGCGCAATGGCTCACACACGTAGTCCCAGCGCTTTGGGAGGTCGGGGTGGGCAGATCGTTTGAGCCCAGGAGTTCGAGACCAGCCTAGGCAACATGGCAAAACACCATCTCTACTAAAAATGCAAAAATTAGCCAGGTATAGTGGTGCACGCCTGTGGTCCTACCTACTCAGGACGTGGAGAATCACTTGAGCCTGGGATGCGAGGCTGCAGTGAGCCATGATCATGCCACTGCACTCCAGACTGGGTGACAGAAATAGAACCCATCTCAAAAAAAAAAAAAAAAAAAAAAAGAAAGAAAGAAAGAAGAGAAGAAAAAAAGAAAGAACGAAAACTTGCTGTCTTTAAAAAAAAAAAAAAAAAAAAAAAGGTTGGGCATGATGGTTCATGCCTGTAATTCCAGCACTTTGGGAGGTCAAGGTGGGTGGATTATCTGAGGTCAGGAATTCAAGACCAGCCTAGCCAACATAGTGAAACCCCGTCTCTACTAAAAATACAAAAATTGGCCGGGCGTTGTGGTGCACACCTATAATCCCAGCTACTCAGGAGGCTGAGGCAGGAGAATCGCTTGAATCCAGGAGGCAGAAGTTGCAGTGAGCCAAGATCGTGCCACTGCACTCCAGCCTGGGAGACAGAGTGAGACTCGGTCTCAAAAATTAATTAATTAATTAATTGAATTAAATAAAAATTAAATTAAATTTAAAAAGGAACTTGCTTGGTTCCTTTGGGCTTCATAGCTAAATCACTGAACATCTGGTGGAGGGACAGATCTCAGGATGGACAGAGTTCTAGGTTCAGGGGATAGGACGATGTGTGTTTCTGAGTTCCAACACTGTGGTAAATCAGTTTGTAAACCTATGTTTGTAATCCACCTTGGCATTTGGTCAAAGTACCTCATGGAGTCCCATAGTCCAAGGGCTCCTTCTGGTTACAAAAGGATTCATGGAATGGTCATGGCATCTGTCCCATCCTCACACTGTGTTTAACAGGACAGAAACCTGGACTAAAGACACAACTGAGAGAACTAGCCTTGTCTCTTTGAAAATACATTAGGAACACCTAATGCATACTTATCGTGAGGGGCCAATTTCTCCTCTGAACATGACAATGAAACTCTCTTAGAGAAAGGGCTTTTATAGATTCGTCAACTGCAAGACAATTGCAATAGGATTTTTAAAGGCACTTATTTGGGGCTCAGTTTTCAACATTACCATTAACTGCACTGTATAGAATGATACTGTTCATGGCATGTCATATTATAGGAAGACATAATTCCAATGCCTTTATGGTGGAAGAGAATTAGATAGCTCACATCCATTTCAGCACTTGAAACACTTCTCGAAGACCTTTTTAAAAAGATATGCCTGTTTCTGAGACAGAGACAGTTTTATTTAGTTGGGCTTTTTACAGTTGCATTCTGTAAATCTGTGACATCCTGACTTGAAGGTCATCAGGGCCCAGAAAGCCAGCTTTCCAATCCAACCAGAGTTCCAGTTTTGTTTTTCCAGAGTTCATACAGGTGGACCCAAAGGTTTGACCAAAGCTCTCATTGGTCAAATCTTCATTTCTTTATGGGCAGAAGTTACAAGCAGTTCCAAGTCACAGACAGACACGCCAGTTTGCTTCATTCTTAAAAATCCCCTTGGCAGCACTGCAGTAACAGGCCTCTATGAAGTGTCTGTCATGTAGAAATAGGCCTTGATGGCCGGGCGCAGTGGCTCACGCCTGTAATCCCAGTACTTTGGGAGGCCGAGGCGGGCAGATCACAAGGTCAGGAGTTCGAGACCAGCCTGGCCAATATGGTGAAACTCCGTCTCTACTAAATACAAAAAAAAATTAGCCGGGTGTGGTGGCATGTGCCTGTAGTCCCAGCTACTTGGGAGGCTGAGGCAGAAGAATCGCTTGAACCCAGGAGATGGAAGTTACAGTGAGCTGAGATCGCGCCACTGTACTCTAGCCCGGATGACAGAGCGAGACTCCATCTCAAAAAAAAAAAAAAAAAAAAGAAATAGGCCTTGAAGTCCTTGGACCCTCCATGCACTGGAGTATACATTAATTCAAAGTAACACGCGGCAAAGCTTGGAGGATGGATCGAGATGGACTAGAACAGATATTCCAGAGCTTCCCAAGTCACCAAGTTGTTCACTAAATGCTTCACAAGGGTTTCTAGAATTGTGCCTATGATATCCGTACCACAAGGTGTGTTTGAACTGTCTGCTCTAGCTAAGTTAATTCGAATATGTTAAGTGTAAACAGTATGTGGGTGAATTGTATAGTTATGTAATTTATGCAAATTCAGAATGTGATAGACTCTATAGAACAAATGACTCACTTTCTTCCACAAATAAATTGCAAGGGGACAAAAAGGGAAAGGAAACCTATAAACTAAAAGAAACTTAAGATTCATATTAGCGAAGTACAATGTGTGAAGCTTGTTAGGATATTAATTTGAAGATAAAAACTGGTTTTATTTATGAGCCAATGGGAAAAAATAGAACATTTATTGGATATTTAATGAAAATTCGAATTGTTTAATTTTTTTAAGTGTGATAATGATATTGTGGTTCTGAAGGAATGAAGGAATAAAGAGAGAAGAAAAACAAAGGAATTTGGCCTTTATCCTCAGTTCCTGGGAGGTAACCTCTAAACCCTTGAAATTTCCCAAGTGCTAGGAGCATCTTGGTTAGGCAGGGTGGACCCCTCAGACCCTACCTGATAGTTTAAGCTAATAGATGGCTCAGGGTGGAGGCTGGCCTTACCAGAAAGACCAATCACGTAATTAGAAGGTTGGGGCTTTGAGCCACATGATATCAGCCTGCCCTGTGGGAGTAGAGTGTGACTGGAGCTTGAGTTCAACCACATGGGTAATCATTCTACCAACCATCCCTACATAATGAACCTGGCAAAAACTCTGGACACCAAAACCTATGCAAGCTTCCTGGGTTGGCAGTACTCCATGCATGTATTGCCAAATATCTATGCCAGAAGGTTAACACATCCCTGATGACACAGCAGCTTCATATTTGGAACCCTCCCAATCGAGGATTCTTCCCCATGTGTCTCTTATAATTTGCATTCTTTGCCTGTAATAAACATGGCTGTGAGTATATTGGGTTTTGATGAATTCTATGAGTCTTTCTAGCAAATTATTAAAACTGAGAAGCCAAGAGGAGCCTCTGGCTAACAGCTGTCAAGGAAACGGGAACTTTAGTCATACAGCCAAAAGAACCAAATCCTACCACAACCATATTAGTTTTGGGACACCCCCCGGCCCCACCCCAACTTACAGTTGGTATCAGAAATCTTGGGCAGACTTAGCAGTGGAGGACTATGCCCTTAAACTTGAGTCTGGCTACTTCCAGGTAGAAAGAAAAGAGGTCCTGTCTTTGAATATACATATGAAAGCATTTACAGATGAACCAGTATGTCTTAGATCCGCTGCAAAATTACCTAGGGTGTGGGGAGAAGGGAGTTGGGACATAGATTGGCCATGTGGAATCACAGAAGATGGATGCTGGGAACATGAGAGTTTATGAAACTATGAAACTATTGTCTCTGCTTTTGTATGTGATTTAAATTTTCTAAAATGAAAATAACATAATGATCCACGCATTAAAAATATGGATCACTACCCTCCACCATGTGGTAGGCAGAATTCTAAGATGGCTTCCAAGATTCTAGGCCCATGGAATACACACATTTTCAGCCAATTATTCAGTCAAACACTAATCTAGGTGGTGCTGTGAAGGAGTTTGGCCGATGTGATTAAGATCCCGAATCACCTGGCCTTAAGATAGGGTGATTATCCTGGGTCAACTTGACCAAATTAGGTGAGCCCTTTAGAAAGCTGGGACTCTTCTTAGAGAAGAGACTCACAGAGAGATTTGAAGCATAAGAGGGATTCAACAGAAGGCAGGTTCTTCATTGCTGGCTTTGAAGATGGAGGAGGCCACATGGAAGGGAAGGTAGATGGCCTCTAGAAGCCAAGAGGAGCCTCTGGCTAACAGCTAGCAAGGAAACGGGGACTTTAGTGATACAGCTAAAAGAACCAAATCCTACCACAGTCATGTTAGTTTGGAAGAGGACTTCCAGTCCCAGATGGGCATGCAGACAGACAACAACTTGATTTCAATCTTATAAGCTCCTCAACAGAGAACTCAGCTATGTCGTTGTGCCAGACTCCTGACCTATGGGAAAAGTGATCTGAAAAATGTATGCTGTCATAAGCTGTAAAGTTTGTGTTAATTTGTTATGCAGCAATAGAGAACTGATACAATCAATAAAAATAAATTCCAATTATAAAAAACAAACTTTTACACATTTTTGAACCAAATTTAGAAAAATATATTTATGACTGTGGTGCAGGGAAGGATTTCTTTTATTTTCTTTCTTTTTTTTTTTTTTTTTTTTAGGTTACACAATAATTTATTGAGAGCCTCCTCTCCCTTCCCTTGCAGTCTCTAGGTTACTTTTTCTGCTTATAGATTTTGCGCAGCAGCCCCAGAAAGATGGCTGGGGTCAGGGGTGCTGCGTACTGTTCAATGAGACCCATAATGTGGCTGTAACTGTCTTCCTCATATTGCAAGAACACGGCCGGCAGATCCAGCTCCTCATATAGTGCCTTCACCTGGGCCACCTTCTTGGCCTCCTTCTGCCCATAATTCTTCTTCAGGATCTGGTACTGTTCTGGAGTGGCCTGTTGCAGACGCTGAACCACCAGCCAGCTGCATTTGTTGTCCTGGATGTCAGCGCCAACTTTGCTGGTCACACTGGGGTCCCCGAAGAGGTCAAGGTAATCATCCTGAATCTGAAAGAACTCTCCCATGTCCAGCAGAATCTTCTTGGCATTGGCATGGTTCTTCTCGCCATCAATTCCTGCAATGTACATGGCTGCAGCTACAGGAAGGTAGGAGTAGAAAGCTGCCTTGTACTTGACAATAGATTTGTACCTCTTTTCAGTGAATCTGCCAAGACCCACATTGCCCTGAGGGGCTGTGATGAGGTCCAGGGTCTGCCCAATATCAGTCTGATAGGAACTCTGCAGGAAGAGCTGGATTAGGTCCAGGTAATAGGGCTGCTCCAGGCCAGGCGCGGTGGCTCACGCCTGTAATCCCAGCACTTTGGAAAACTGAGGCGGGTGGATCATCTGAGGTTGGGAGTTCGAGACCAGCTTGACCAACATGGAGAAACTCTGACTCTACTAAAAATACGAAATCAGCTATGCATGGTGGCGCATGCCTGTAATCAGAGCTATTTGGGAGGCTGAGGCAGGAGAATCACTTGAACCTGGGAGGTGGAGGTTGCGGTGAGCTGAGTTCATGCCACTGCACTCCAGCCTGGGCACCAAGAGTTAAACTCCATCTCAAAAAAAAAAAAAAAAGAAAGAAAGAAAGAAAGAAAGAAAGAAAGAAAGAAAGAAAGAAAGAAAGAAAGAAAGAAAGAAAGAAAAGAAAAAAGAAAAAGAAAGAAAAGAAAAAATAGGGCTGCTCCGGGCAATAGAGCTTCAGCAGGTGGTAGATACATGCTTCTAGAAGCATAGCATCATTGATGGCATCCAAACCCATGCCAGGCTTCTGATACCACCAAATCTGTCCCTGGGGGGGAGAGGGATGAATCCATGATGTCATCTGCCACCAGGAAGAAAGCTTGCAGCAGTTCCACAAACCAGCCCATGGTCAGGGCCCCCTGGAGACTCTCAGCATCCTGTTTCCTCGGCTCCACCAGTTCCCGGGATGCCACTAGCACCGTCAAACCCTGGTGATACTTGCCTCCAATGGCATTGTATTCCAGGACCTCCTTGAGCTGGGCAATAGCATCTCCTGTCTCTGAGTACCCCATCTCATCCTCAGTCAGCACCCTAACGATCTGGGAGAAGTGCTGAATGAAATCCTGCTTTCCTTGGGCATAAACATCTGATTTCTGGTCTCCATTCATTCTGTGGGAGGAGTAAAGGGCTCTGTTCCTGAATGTGGGTTCCTGCTCAGTCAGGATTTCTTCAAATATAAAAGGCACAAACTCTAAAGGAAAAGGTCAATAAATTCAACTATACTAAAGTTACCTACTTCTGGACTATAAAGGCACCAAAAAATAAAGTGAAAAATAACTCTGTGGAGTAGGAGATGCTATTTACAACACATAAAACTTAAAAAGAATATTTTTAAGAAGCTCCTACAAATCAACGGGGGGAAAAGAAGCCAGCAGAATATGAATTGGTAACTCATAAAAAGGAAGCTTGAAAAGCCAACAACAAAAAGATGTCCAATATGACTATTCATCAGAGAAATGCAAATTAAAACAGTAATAAAATATCATTTTCCCCCATTGGATGGACAAAAGCTAAAAATTCAGATAACACCACGTTTTGGCAAGGATGTAGGGTAACAGAAACCGTCATGTCCTGCTGATAGAAGTGTTAAATTGTATAGGCATTTAGGGAGCAACGTGATAATATCTAGCAAAACTGAAGATGTATATACCCTTTGACCCAGCAGTTCTACTTATGGGAATATATTCTAGAGAAAATCTTATACGTAGGCTCAGGGAAACATATATACAAGTGTCATTGCAACATTATTTGTAATTCAAAAAACTGCAAGAAACCTAAATGTTCATCGACAAGATAATGACATTAATTAACTTTTCATTTTTATCAGTTCTCAAAATGCTCATTTAATCTTGACTGCCGACCCATCTGGAAATGATCTGGGACTATGAACTGCTTATTACACCAGCTCTAAGAGTTACCTGCCATTCTCTGGATTGTTGTCATCCTCAGAAAAATGTTTTCACTGACTGTGATCTTCAAAGAAGGCCTCTGAACCAACAGGGATCAAAAGTGCCCAATATATCTGGAAATCCACTTTTACCCAATGATGAAATGACTTGTTAAAGTGAGCTGGAAATTGCTGTGCTGAAAGAGAATATAGGTAATCCAAGGGATGCAAATGAATGCTTCTAAGCTACTGAGAAAGGAATCTTCTTTTCAAAGGTGCCCCCCAGTCCACGTGATAATTCACTTCATTTAATGAAGCTTAGCATAGTGAAGCTTAGTGTCTAAAAGCCAGTCTGTGGATTCCTCCAAACATACTAGACTGAGGCACCATGTTCCACTGTTCAGAACACATTCAGCTTTGGCCGGGCGCGGTGGCTCACGCCTGTAATCCCAACACCTGAGGTTAGGAGTTAAAGACCAGCCCGGCCAACATGGCGAAACCCTGTCTCTACTAAAAAAATACAAAAATTAGCCGGGCGTGGTGGTGGGTGCCTGTAATGCCAGCTACTCAGGAGGCTGAGGGAGGAGAATCGCTTGAACCCAGGAGGCAGAGGTTGCAATGAGCCAAGATGGCACCATTGCACTCCAGCCTGGGCGGCAAGAGTGAAACTAAACTCCATCTCAATTTAAAAAAATAAAATAAAATAAAATAAACAAAAAAAAAATAAACAGAAACAAACAAAAAGAACACATCCAGCTTTTTAAATCACCTCCAAACTTTGCCATCTTCATTTTGGTTTTATTTATACCTTACTGTCTCAGATGGAAAATGTCTGAGTAAATTTGTCTGAATAATGGCTAGTAAAAGCATGAGATACCCTCAAGAAGCTGCTTATGTATGAATTTAACAAAATAAAGAAACTGGAGAAAGGATTCTTCTGTTGTTCTTTATCTCTTCCTGACAAACTTGTACTTTTAAAGGGATTTTTATGCTCATTCTAGATCCAATTTATATTTTAATTACATCGGATGTTTATAAGGGAGTACATATTGGAAGCAGGTGTACATCATATTATTTATAATTGTTTTTCTTGGATACTATCTAATGCCTTCCATTATAATAATTGACTAAATAGAACTAGCCAAGATACACTTTTCCACTTTTGCTGAGATACAATGGAGTGCTATTTTAAAATTCAAACAATATATTTTCCTAAAATACTCCAATTGCAGTAATGCATGAGATGCTACAAAATGTATATGAGTTTGATTAATCGTTTTATGAATAATCATCACGTAATTACCCAGATTTATCACTTTAAATTAAATGAAAATGATTTCTTGCAAATGTGTACAACTATGGAAGTGTTGACTTTTATTCTCATTTGCTGTTTGAACCATGCCACATTGTGACATGCAAAGTCATTTTCTCTCTGTGCTAATTATCCAAAAGTGAATTAAAGGCGCTTTTCATTTACCTAGGTGTACAAAATCAAAAACTGAATTGCTAAGTCAAAGCACCGAGCAAAGGCTCTAGATTTCTTCCATTCTAACCCTAACGAGTTTTAACATGATGACCATTTTATCAAGCCAAAGAAGGCTTTTCCTGCTTAAAGTAATCACTAAGCTCAAGGAAATAGAGTGTCTAATTATAACCAACTGATGAAAAATTAAAATAACAAATAAGATCCTTTATGTGATACCTGGGGGGCAATAGGCAATACCATATCCTTAAGAAGTTAGTCAAGGAACAAGTGGGGCCGCCCACAGTAGCCTCTCTTTCAGGGCCAGAGCCCTACTCCAACGCAGCATTCGCTCTCCTTTCTCCATCATGTGTCCAAGACATTGGCTGTCCCCTCCCCTCTGGCAGCCTCCACACAGGAGTCCACACCTATTTCTGTGCTCCTGAGATCATTCATTTGGGCCAAAGCATCAGAAACCACCTGGATTTTCTGAGATAGATGTAGAAAGTGCTGGCCGGGCGCGGTGGCTCAAGCCTGTAATCCCAGCACTTTGGGAGGCCGAGACGGGTGGATCACGAGGTCAGGAGATCGAGACTATCCTGGCTAACACGGTGAAACCCCATCTCTACTAAAAAATACAAAAAACTAGCCGGGCGAGGTGGCGGGCGCCTGTAGTCCCAGCTACTCGGGAGGCTGAGGCAGGAGAATGGCCCCGGGAGGCGGAGCTTGCAGTGAGCTGAGATCCGGCCACTGCACTCCAGCCTGGGCGACAGAGCGAGACTCCGTCTCAAAAAAAAAAAAAAAAAAAAAAAAAAAAAAAAAAAAGATGTAGAAAGTGCTTACATCATGCCCCACAGAACAAGCTCCATTTCTCTTACTATTTCTCTCTTTCAGGCCCCGCTTGCTCACTTTGCCACAAGAATGCCTCTTGCTGACGTCTCCTCGCAGGGCTCTGCCACCTCCTATCTTTTGCTTCTCCTGCTTTCTGCTGCCAGATCTTGCCTAGTCCTTAGTATCTCTGCTGGTTCTTACGTAAAGCCATGTAACCCTCCTACAAGTCCAAATTTGTCCCTCATTACTTGCTTAGAAAACAAAGTATTCTCCTTGTGTGGGATCCATCCCCTAAGGGTCTTATGAGGAGTTACAAGTGGGAATAACTAAGAAAAGGTTTTCTGTTGTCTCACATCTATTTACCTGCTCTGGCTACCTCACAGGAATCAGAGATAATGTAACCAGACTCAGGTTCAGCTGCTTGCTGCTTGAAAAGCCAGACACACAAGAAGCAAGGTTTGATGGAAGGAAAGCAGGTTTATTCAAGTGCTAGCAGCTTGGGAGATGGCCACACACTCAAGTGTCAAAAAGTCAGCTCAAATTCTCAGGCTGGCTCAAGGGGTTTTAAGGGAAAGGTGTGCATAGGCTGCAGGTCTGCTTGTCGTTTTCTGATGGCTAGCTTGAGTAATTGACCATCCGGAGGCCTGGTTAGCATCATCTCGTTGGAGGTCAGGTTATGGATTAGCTGTGCACCAATTTCTTCTTGGAAGGAGGAAAATTGCAACTGCCAGTTCCACTTCATGCCTGGATTGTTTCAAGATTAGCCTTTGGAATTCAAAAGCAAACAGGTAAATGGGTAATTTTGTAGCAAGAAACAAATCGAGAAAGGGGTTACTTTTAGAGTAAGCTAACAAACTGGTTATACTGGTTAAAATAATACATGTGAAAGACATTTTTTAGTTATAAAGCACTGTATACTTTTGCTTGATGATTATTTATTCCACTGCCCCCAGTTTACAGGTGATACAACTGAAGCCCAAAGAGGTTAAATAACTTGCCCAAACGTTTAATGACAAAGATTGACTTTAATCCTGGTCTCTAACCCACTGTCCTATAATTCCTTCCATTCATCTGAACTGCTTTGGGTAATTCACAGATTTCTGAAGGCTTTGCTTTCCCTTTCTCCACTAATTTGGGATTAAACATGACCTTTCTCCTAGGGCTTTCTATCACATTCACACACCAGCATGCGGTCATTCACATAGATCTTATTGTTGAGGAAATGGAAGGAAAGGCATTATTCACTCTTCTACTAATTCATTCATTCAACAGATATTTTCTGAGCATCTATTTGGTTCCAGGAGCTGTTTTAAACTCTGAAGACACAGTAGTAATCAAAATAGACAGAAACCCCATGCCCTTGTGGAACTTCCATTCTAGTGGGATGATGAACAAATACATCACATATTTAACATGAAAGATGTTGGCAAATGCTAGGGAGAAAAATAAGCAAGGGAAGGAGGATAGGGAGTGTCAGGGGAAAGAGGAAGGAGGTTGTAATTTTATTTTATTTTTATTTATTTATTTTTTGAGACGGAGTTTTGCTCTTGTTGCCCAGGCTACAGTGCAATGGTGTGATCTCAGCTCACCGCAACCTCCGCCTCCCTAGTTCAAGCAATTCTTCTGCCTCAGCCTCCTAAGTAGCTGGGATTACAGGCATGCACCACCACGCCTGGTTAATTTTGTATTTTTATTTTTATTTTTTATTATACTTTAAGTTCTAGGGTACATGTGCACAATGTGCAGGTTTGATACATAGGTATGCATGTGCCATATTGGTTGGCTGCACCCATCAACTCATCATTTACATTAGGTATTTCTCCTAATGCTATCCCTCCCCCAGTCCCCGACCCCCCAATAGGCCCCGGTGTGTGATATTCCCCGCCCTGTGTCCAAGTGTTCTCATTGTTCAGTTCCCACCTATGAGTGAAAACATGTGGTGTTTGGTTTTCTGTCCTTGCAATAGTTTGCTGAGAATGATGGTTTCCAGCTTCATCCGCGTTCCTGCAAAGGACATGAACTCATCCTTTTTTATGGCTGCATAGTATTCCATGGTGTATATGTGCCACATTTTCTTAATACAGTCTATCATTGATGGACATTTCAGTAATTTTGTATTTTTAGTAGAGATGGGGTTTCTCCGTGTTGGTCAGGCTGGTCTCAAACTCCTGATCTCAGGTGATCCCCCCGCCTCAGCCTCACAAAGTGCTGGGATTACAGGCGTGAGCCATCATGTCTGGCCTGCAATTTTAAATAGGATGGTCACAGAGAAGTCTTCCCTGAGGAGGTGACATTTTGCCAAAGACCTGAAAGACATGAAGAATCAAACCATGCGGCTATGGGGAGAAGAGCACTCCTAGCAGCAGAAACACCAGTGGAAAAGCCCTGCGTGAGAAGTAAGCCAGGTCTGTTGGCGGAGCAGCCAGTGTAGCGGGAACAGAATGAACGGGGGAAAAACAGCAAATAAGGACAGAGAGGTGACATGGATATCATTGTGCAGGTCCTTGGCGGCCATTGTAAGGAATCTGGCCTTTAATCTGAGTGGGATGGCAGGCTGTTGGAGGGATTTGAGCTGAGGAGTGGCTCCCACCCCCACATCACTCCTTCTATTTTCCCCCTCCAGCACCCCTCATTCCAAGTTTTGGGACAAGGGCATCAAGTCATCTGGGTCTGGGTGGGAAGTTCAGGCACCACTTCCCCTTTTCTCTGGGATAGCTGCACTTTGAGTCTGTCTTTTTTGGAAGAAAAAATAAAAGAGCCTAATTAGAGGACACTTGTTTTCCAAGACATCTGTGGGTTGCCTAAAGTCTCTTTGCAGAACAGGAAGGGAAAAACCTAAGAACTATGAGGTTAGGAGAGGCAGCAGACACAGGCAGCTTTGAGGAAGTCAAGGAACAAGGGAAAACTCAGTCCAGAAACCAAAGAATTAATACCTGATACGTGCGTAGGACCATCACACACGTTCAATAGTTGACAATTCCGTGTCCCAGGGACTTAGACAGAGCAGACGGCATTAGCCCTGTCTATCGTGTAATGAGGAATCTTGAACACAGAGATTCCATGATGTGCCACTAGTGTAACCGCCCAAGGGTTTCACCTTGCCCGCTGCCTAGACAGAGTCAATTTATCAAGACAGGGGAATTGCAATAGAGAAAGTAATTCACGCAGAGCCAGCTGTGCGGGAGACGGGAGTTTCATTATTACTCAAATCAATCTCCCTGAGCATTCGGGGAGCAGAGTTTTGTTTTGTTTTGTGTTTTGTTTTTTTGAGATGGAGTCTCGCTTTGTCACCCAGGCTGGAGTGCAGTGGCACAATCTCGGCTCACTGCAACCTCCGCCTCCTGGGTTCAAGCGATTCTCCTGCCTCAGCCTCCCAAGTAGCTGGGATTACAGGAATGTGCCACCATGTCCAGCTAATTTTTGTATTTTTAGTAGAGATGGGTTTCACCATGTTGGCCAGGCTGGTCTTGAACTCCTGACCTCAAGTGATCCACCGGCCTCAGCCTCCCAAAAAAGTACTGGGATTATAGGTGTGAGCCACTCCGCCTGGCAAGGGAGCAGAGTTTTTAAGGACAACTTGGTGGGGTGGCAGTAGGGGAGCTAGTGAGCCAGGAGTGCTGATTGGTCAGGTCAGAGATGAAATCATATAGAGAGTCAAAGCTGTCTTCTTGAACTGAGTTCCTGGGTGGGCGCCACAAGATCAGATGAGCCAGTGTTTCGATCTGGGTGGCGCCAGCTGATCCATCAAATGCAGGGTCTGCAAAATGTCTCTAGCACTGATCTCAGGAGCAGTTTAGGGAGGGTCAGAATCTTGTAGCCTCCAGCTGCATGGCTCCTAAACTATAATTTCCAATCTTACAGCTAATGTTAGTCCTAAAAAGTCAATCTAGTTTCCAGGCAAGAAGAAGGTCTGCTTTGGGAAAGGGCTGTTATCATCTTTGTTTTAAACTATAAACTATAACTCAGCTTCTTCCAAAGTTAGTTCAGCCTATGCCCAAGAATGAACAAAGACAGCTTGGAGGTTAGAAGCAAGATGGAGTCGACTACGTTAGATCTCTTTCACTGTCTCAGTCATAATTTTGCAAAGGCAGTTTCAATCGCACACAGATATAGGGCAGAAGTGGATCCAGAACACAAGTGGCAACTCTGGACTATAGTGCGCCCACACTGTAAGTCCAAAATATTAGAAGAGTCTGAAAGGGGAAGTGGAGGCAGCTCTCCTCAGGAGGAAAGATGGGGCCGTGAGGAGCCAGCTCTTTATGTCATCACACAAACTTCTTACTAACATGAATCAGCAAAAAACAAAGTCAAGAGCTCTTGCTGGGAGAGCAGGGGCCTTGCCCTCCTCGGCATGCCTGATTCATTGTGTGCTCACAAGAAACTCCCCTTGATTATGATCTCCTGGGGACCATGGGCAGGACTTATTCCATTAGATGGGAATGAACCCTGAGCACCTCTCCTAATGGAAGCTATGAGGTGATTTCCCTCTGGAGGATAAGCCAAGCTGGCAGGTTCATTGTAGCCTCAGCCCAGATACAGTTGATGTTGGAGCCTGGGGCTCTGGTCCATCCTTCCCAAGTGTCCTTCCTAACAGGTTCAACGTCTCGAAATCCCTCTTGTACTGAGGCCCCTGTCTCCCACACACTCCCTTTATTTCTTCCCCAAGTCCTGAAGCTCAGAAAGCAGAGTTGGAGGGAGAAGCTGTTGCCTGGGGCCTGAGAAGCTGAGTTTCTGGCCATTGATAAAATTATCCTTCCCCCCAGTGCACCAGGGCTCCCTGACATGGCTATCCCTGCTTATTTTCCCTCCACTAACTGCTCCTAGGCTTCTCATGCTTCCTTATTTGGAGGGGAGGAGTAACAGGGTTACCAGCTGACACCAACACTCTGCCATTTCATCATCACTCATCATTACATGTGTAGTTACCACGTATTGAGAACCTGCTGTGTACATGTCAAGAACTGCATTCAGCGATTTATATATATTTCTCAAAAACTGAAGGGCTGAGATTTTACCCTACTTACTGTTGCTGGAAAGGGGTCCTGATCCAAACCCCAAGAGAGGGTTATTGAATCCTGCACAAGAAAGACTTCGGGGTAAGTCCATGAAGTGAAAGCAAGTTTATTAAGAAAGTAAAGGAGTAAAAGAATGGCTACTCCATAGGCAGAGCCCCCGCATGAGCTGCTGGTTGGCCATTGTTATGGTTATTTCTTGATTATATGCTAAACAAGGGGTGAGCTATTCATGAGTTTTCCGGGAAAGGGGTGGGCAATTCCCATAACTGAGGATTCCTTCCCTTTTTAGACAATATATGATAACTTCCTGACGTTGCCATGGCATTTGTAGACTGTCCTGGCTCTGGTAGGAGTGTCTTTCAGCATGTAAATGAATTACAATTAGTGTATAATGAGCAGTGAGGATGACCAGAGGTCACTTTCATCACCATCTTGATTTTGGTGGGTTTTCCGGCTTCTTTACCACAACCTGTTTTATCAGCAAGGTGTTTATGACCTGTATCTTGTGCCGACTGTCTGTCTCACCCTGTGACTTAGAATGCCCATCCTTCTGGAAATAGAGCCCAATAGGTCTCAGCCTTATTTTACACAACCCCTGTTCAAGATAGAATCACTCTGGTTCAAACAACAACATTATGAAGGAAACCAAACTGATTGCACCCCATAATATACTTCTTTGGCGTATTTCAAGATGGCTATTCAGAGGGGCTGCAAACGGCCGGGTGAGGTGGCTCATGCCTGTAATCCCAGAACTTTGGGAGGCCCAAGTGGGCAGATTACCTGAGGTCAGGAGTTTGAGACTAGCCTGGCCAACGTGGCGAAACCCCGTCTCTACTAAAAATACAAAAAATTAGCCGGGTGTAGTGGCGGGCACCTGTAATCCCAGCTACTCGGGAGGCTGAGGCTGGAGAATCACTTGAACCCGGGAGGCAGAGGTTGCAGTGTGCCAAGATCGCACCACTGCACTGCAGCCTGGGTAATAGAGTGAGACTCTGTCTCAAAAAAAAAAAAAATGTGTGATATATATATAATTTTTTGTTTTTTTTAAAGAAGGGCATCTCCCTCCCTCTGGAGGATTTAAAACTGGAAAGGCAGGACATGCCCTCCACATCCCTGAGGCGTGTGGTGGTCCTGGGTGGGGGCCTGGGGTAACTTCTAACAAAGACTACCCAGCAGGGCAGTTTTTTTCCCCGATTTCTCTCTCTCTCTCTCTCTCTCTCTCTCTCTCTCTCACACACACACACACACACACACACACACGCGCGCGCAAGAATAAGTTGCTAGCAGATAAAATTTCTTATAAATTGTTTTCCCTGTGCTTGCTTGCTACTGCTTATCTGCTAGAAGTCAACGAAATTTTAAAAAGTATAAATGAAATATTAAGAGAAAACAGCCAGGTGTGGTGGCTCACACCTGTAATCCTAGCACTTGGAGAGGCCGAGGTGGGTGGATCACTTAAGGTCGGGAGTTTGAGACTAGCCTGGCCAACATGGTGACACCCTATCTCTACTAAAAATACAAAAATTAGCCGGGAATGGTGGTGCGCACCTGTAGTCCCTGCCACTCGGGAGGCTGAGGTGGGAGAATCACTAGAGCCCGGGAGGTGGAGGTTACAGTGAGCCAAGATCACACCACTGCACTGCAGCCTGAGCGACAGAGCAAGACTCCATCTCCAAAAAAAAAAAAGAAAGAAAGAAAGAAAACAGTTGTGCTTTCTTAGGGATATGTTTGCTACTGGGTGTGGTTTTTTTTCTTAATATTACTTAAAATATAGTTGGGTTTTTGGTTAATCATTCCAAATTGCTCTAAGGTAATTAAACATCCCAGGACTATAGTTAGTGACAATATATTATATAGTTTCTGATAGTCAGGAGGAGGATATTGAATGTTCCCAACACAAAGAAATGATAGATATTTAAGAAGATGAATATGCCAATTACCTTGATTTGATCACTATGTATGTATTATATGTATTGAAACATCACTATGTACCCCATAAATATGTACAATTATTTTTTAATTTTCCATTTAGAAAAAGAAAGAAAAAGAAAAAAATCCCGAAGAGCACCCTATGTCTTTCCACAAAGAGTAAGCTGATTCTAGAAGCTCCCCTGCCTCAGTCAGCCACAGGATCCCTGGTGGGAGCTCAGGATGGAACACAATTTGTCACATTTTGGGGGGCTTAATAAGCAAGAATTGAACCAGTTAGGCTGAGGCAGAGCAGGGGAAAGAAGATGACAAGACAGACAGGTATGAAATGGGGAACCAGTCCCAGGAGGATTTAAATGCCAGGATGGATTTTATTCTAGCAAACAGACAAAGGTTTGAAGGTTTTTGAGCTGAGGATGACTTAATAAAAGTATAAAATGTACTAGGAAGCTGTATCTTCCACCATACAGGGAATGGACTCCAACGGAAAGGTCCTAGACACAGTGGTTCTCTACCCTCACTGCATATTAGAATTACTCAGGGAGCTTTATAAAAATCCCGATGCCCCAGCCCTACCCAGGCCAATTAAGTTACTCCGGGAGTGGTGCCCAGGTACTAATACTTTTTCAAAGCTCTTCAGGTGAATGACTGCTAAGGGGTATGAGGTTTCTTTGGGAGTGATGAAAATATTCCGGAATTAGATAGTGGTGATGGTTGTGCAACTTGGTGAATATACTAAAAATATCACTGAGCTGTACACTTTAAAAGGGTGAATTTTATGCTATGTGAATTATATCTCAATAAAAGGAAGAAAGAGAAAGGAACGAAGAAGGAAAGAAGGAAAGGGGAAGAAGGGAAGGGGGGAGGAAGGAAGGAAGGAAGGAAGGAAGGAAGGAAGGAAGGAAGGAAGGAAGGAAGGAAGGAAGGAAGGAAGGAAGGAAGGAAGGAGACGGGAAGGAAGGAAGAGGGGGAAGGAAGGAAGGGAGGGGGGAAGGAAGGAAGGAGGGAAGGAAGGAGGGAAGGAAGGAGGGAAGGAAGGAGGGAAGAAAGGAAGGGGAGGGAAGGAAGGAAGGAAGGGGAAGGAAGGAGGGAAGGAAGGAAGGGAGGGAGGGAGGGAAGGAACAAAAAGAGAAAGAGGGGAGAAGGAGAGAAGCTGGGAGGGCAAGAGAAGGGGGCAGAAAAAGAGGGAAGGGGCCAACCGTGGTGGCTCTAGCCTGTAATCCCAGCACTTTGGGAGGCCAAGGCAGGTGGATCACGAGGTCAGGAGTTCAAGACCAGCCTGGCCAAGATGGTGAAACCTCGTCTCTACTAAAACTACAAAAAATTAGCTGGGCATGGTGGTGGGCACCTGTGATCCCAGCTACTCGGGAGGCTGAGGCAAGGGCATTGCTTGAACCCGGGAGGCGGAGATTGCAGTGAGCCGAGATCATGCCACTGCACTCCAGCCTGGACAAAAGAGCAAGACTCCGTCTCAAAAACAAAAAAAAGAAAGAAAAAGAGGAAAGGAAAGACAGAAAGAGAGAGAGTGAACTCCCCAGCAGATTGCAATATGCAGCCAGAGTAGACAGCCACTGGTCTAGAGAAAAGGAGAGTTCTGCTATGATTCAGATCCAAAAGTATGGGGCCAGCAGTGGGGCAAGTCCCAGTGGAAGAGTCAGCTGTAAGGCACGGTACAGAGGAAACTGGCCAGCAGTACAGTATTCAATGTCTGATTGGTTGCAGAAGGTGAGGAAAATAAAACAGAAGGTAAAGACTTAAGCTAATGTTTTCAGCCTCAGTGACTGAAGAAACACAGATTTGACGCGGGGAGGGAGAAACAGCCAGAGATTAGTTACATTTAGACGTGTTGAGGGCAGCACGGTGGCTCACACCTGTGATCCCAGCACTTTGGGAGGCTGAGGCGGGTGGATCACGAGGTCAGGAGTTCAAGACCAGCCTGGCAACATGGCGATACCCTGTCTGTACTAAAAATACAAAAATTAGCCGAGCATGGTAGCACCCGCCTGTAATCACAGCTACTTGGGAGGCTGAGGCAGGAGAATCACTTGAACCCTGGAGGCGGAGGTTGCAGTGAGCTGAGATTGCACCAACACACTCCAGCCTGGATGACAGAGAGAGATTCCATTAAAAAAAAAAAAAAAAAAAAAAGACATGTTAAATTCCAGCTGTCGCAAAGAATTTCAGATGTTCTGCAAACAACTGCAGGTTGAAATAAATAAAAGCTATACACTATGACCACAAGACAGGAAGCAGGATATAGGGCCGGGTGCAGTGGCTCATGCCTGTAATCCCAGCACTTTGGGAGGCCGAGGCGGGCAGATCACGAGGTCAGGAGTTCAAGACAAGCCTGACCAACATGGTGAAACCCTGTCTCTACTAAAAATACAAAAAGTAGCCAAGTGTGGTGGTGCACACCTGTAATGCCAGCTACTCAGGAGGCTGAGGCAGGAGAATCGCTTGAATCTGGGAGACAGAGGTTGCAGTGAACCGAGATCGTGCCATTGCACTCCAGCCTGGGTGACAGGTCAGACTCTGTCTCAGAAAAAAAAAAATGGAAGCAGGATATAAAGCAATGATATCCTATCTGCCACTTATAACTGTATGAGTTTAAACAAGCTACTAACCTCTCTGAACATGCTTCCATATCTGTGAAATGTGGTTAGTAATACCTGCCCTGCCCACCTCACAAAGTTTTCATATGAGTGAAATGAACATTAAAGAGCTTGGAAAACTATAAAGTGTTACACAGCTGTAAGGTGTAGGACATATGGTCACATGATTTTTCAACCAAGGTACAAAAGAAATTCAATGGAGAGAAAAAGTCATTGTCAATAAATAGTGGTCGGCCTGGCCAATGTGGTGAAACCCTGTCTCTACTAAAAATACAAAAATTAGCCAGGCGTGGTGGCGCATGCCTGTAATCCCAGCTACTCGGGAGGCTGAGGCAGGAGAATCGCTTGAACCCGGGAGGTGGAGGTTGTTGTGAGCCAAGATCATGCCATTGCACTCCAGCCTGGGCAACAAGAGTGAAACTGCCCCTCAAAAAAAATTTAAAAAATAAAATAATCTAATTCAACATAAAATGATTTGTGTGGATTACTTAATCAGCACTATATTTAGCTGCCATAACTAAAAAAGGACAGAAGTTATGAGAGAACTACTTACTTAGGCTTTCACTGCCATGAAAATTTAGTCTTTAGCTTATAAAACTTATCTCCACATTAAATTCTGCATGAACCTTGCAACTGAGTAAAACCAAACTGCACCTCATATCAAACACTATGTGCATAATCGAATTTTTGCAAACCTAATCATAATCTAAACCTAGAGTCAGCAAGCTTTTTTAAAAAGGACCAGATAGCAAATATTTTAGGCTTTGCAGCCCATATGGTCCCCGTGGCAACTCTTCAGCTCTGCTGTTGTTGCACAAAAGCAGCCATGGACAATATGTAAACAAATGGGCAGTGTGGCTGTGTTCCAATAAAACTTTATTTACAAAAACAGACAGCAGGGTAGATTTGGTCTACAGGCTATAGTTTACTGACCCCTAATCCAAACATACTAGAAAACAGCTTGTTATGTAAACTAAATTTGAAAGGTGCTGTTAAAATTACATTAAAAATTTCTTTCATAATGTACTTTCCACATCCCCACCCCTGCACACTTTTCTTTCTTTTTTGTAAATTGAACTTAGAATATTGGATATGCTGCAAACAAAGCAAATCCATACCAAATGTCACTGTGACTGGAAGCACTCTTATTTTGCTTAGTCTCCTAACGTGAAATAAATCTGTGTCTAAATTGTCTCAGAAAGATGACAATTTGATGATCCACTAAGAGCTACAAGAAAGTTTGATCCAAAATTGCCTTAATAATCTATATTATCCTCAAAATAAAATCATTTTTTCTTACACCTAACCCCAACCTTCTCGACCTATCTTCCGTAGAAAGAGTAAACATCCAGCTTTTCACTTCCTTCAGTATTAACCACCTCTGGATGATAATTCATTCACAAAGTCAGCCTGAGATCATCAAGGATCACTTGGCTGTAGGTAGCATGTCCCCTTGGACAGCCCTTTAAAGCCACAAGTATTTTCATAGAGGCAGTGATGTCTTAGCATAACATCTGTAATCTCTTATGCTTTTTTCTTTTTCTTTTTTTTTTTTTTTTTGAGACAGAATCTAGCTCTGTCTCCCAGGCTGGAGTACAGTGGCGTGATCTCAGCTCACTGCAACCTCCAACTCCTGGGTACAAGCAATTATCTTGTCTCGGCCTCCCAATAGCTGGGATTACAGGTGCCCACCACCATGCACAGCTAACTTTTGTTTGTTTGTTTGTTGTTGTTGTTGTTTTGTTTTTGAGACAGTTTTGCTCTTGTTGCCCAGGCTGGAGTGCAGTGGCACGATCTTGGCTCACTGCAACCTCCGCCTCCCAGGTTCAAGCAACTCTTCTGCCTCAGCCTCACAAGTAGCTGGGATTACAGGCGCCTGCCACCACACCTGGCTAATTTTTTGTATCTTTAGTAGAGATGGGGTTTCACCATGTTGGCCATGGCTGGTCTCGAACTCCTAGACTCAAGTGATCCACCTGCCTCAGCCTCCCAAAGTGCTGGGATTACAGGTGTGAGCCACCATGCCAGACTAATTTTTGTATTTTTAGTAGAGATGGAGTTTCACCATGTTGGCCAGGCTGGTCTCAAACTCCTGACCTCAGGCGATCCACTAGCCTCGGCCTCCCAAAGTGCTGGGATTACAGGCATGAGCTACCGTACCCGGCCAGAAATGTGTCACTTTTTTAAAAAAAAACATGCTTACAAAAAAAAATTTTGCTGTCACATCAAAGCTTCATAAGATTCTTGGCTTCTCTAGACATCATGGAACCTCTGGGTTGTGGATAACATTCTCATCTTGTTTGAGCAGGTGGTTTCACAGGTGTATACTTACATAAAAATTCATTGAGTTGTACACATAAGACTTGTGCCCTTTACTGTATGTAGGCTACACTTCAATTTTTATTTTTTTTTATTTTTTTTTGTTGAGATGGAGTTTTGCTCTGTCGCCCACGGTGGAGTGCAGTGGTGCAATCTCGGCTCACTGCAAGCTCCACCTCCCGGGTTCAGGCCATTCTCCTGCCTCAGCCTCCGGAGTATCTGGGACTACAGGCGCCCGCCACCACGCCTGGGTCAGTTTTTTAAAGGGCATGGTACGGGACAGTGTGCGCAGAAGGCTTCTATCTGCATAAAAAGGAGCAGGGAGATTCTCTGTAAGTACATGCTTGGATAGGCATATAATGTGTCTGGAATGATGCACAATAATCTGACAACATTGGTTGTTTAGGGGCACTTAGGGAGGATGTAGGAACGATAAAGACTCATTTGTACTATATACTGTCCTGTGTCTGGTGAATTTTTGCTGTACAAATGGGTTTGCCTATTTTAAAAATTAGCGAATAGACCATCTCAAGGAAAAAGAAACAAAACCACAAAGTTCTCATGAATGTATCAAAATCAATCCAGTGAGTCGGTCAGTGATACTCTGAGGGAGTGCAATGATGTGCAATGATGAGGGAAAACTTTCCTTTTTCTTTTCTTTTCTTTTCTTTTTTTTTTCTTTTTTGGAGATAGAGTTTCACTCTTGTTGCCCAGGCTGGAGTGCAATGGCGCGATCTCACTGCAACCTCCGCCAAGGGGGAGACTTTCAAATACACTATTCTATCTTTCCAGTTTCAGGAGAAACGATGAGGATTTGCGCTCCCTTTGCTCTCCACTGTAGTTGATATGACAGTCAGCTAATAATGACAGACAGGGATGAGGTTGGTGAAAACATGGAAGAGAAATAAACATGCATTGATAATTACCATGAATGAATAATTGTGATTAGATATGATTTTTTATTTTTGCTTTTGTCTTTCAACCCTTTGCTTTCCTTCTATTTTTGTTCTTCTCAGATATATGTATGACATCGAAAGTGGAGATGAGGGCCAGGCATGATGGCTCATGCCTGTAATCCCAGCACTTCGGGAGGCCGAGGTGGGCAGATCACCTGAGGTCAGGAGTTTGAGACCAGACTGGCCAACATGGCGAAACCCCGTCTCTACTAAAAATACAAAAAAATTAGCCGGATGTGGTGGCGCATTCCTGTAATCCCAGCTGCTTGGGAGGCTGAGGTACGAGAATTGCTTGAACCTGGGAGCAGTGAGCTGAGATCACACCACTGTACTGTACTCCAGTTTGGATAACAGAGTGAGACTCTGTCTCAAAAAAAAAAAGAAGGAATAAAGAAAGAAAAAGAAAAGAAAGAAAGAAAAGAAAGAAAGAAAGAAAGAAAGAAAGAAAGAAAGAAAGAAAGAAAGAAAGAAAGAAAGAAAGAAAGAAAGAAAGAAAGGAGAGAGAAAGAAAGAAAGAAAGAAAGAAAGAAAGAAAGAAAGAAAGAAAGAAAGAAAGAAAGAAAGAAAGAAAGAAAGAAAGAAAGAAAGAAAGAAAGAAAGAGAGAAAGAGAGAAAGTAGAGATGAGAAATTCAGAGAAAATTGTTCAGATTACCTAAACCAAGATGCCATTGGAATTAAGGAAGCATATGCAAAAACTGAGAAAATACTATAGAGGAATCCATACGCCTGTTTCAGACTCCTATTCCCTTTCCTAACTAACTTCAGAGACGATGTGTTCATCCTCTAGGTGGTGTTTTTGTGTGGCGGTTGTCATCTTGAAACCACTGAGTTATCTTGTTATCGGCAGATTTCAGAGCACTTAGTAAGAAAATACATGATTATTGGCCGGGCGCGGTGGCTCAAGCCTGTAATCCCAGCACTTTGGGAGGCCGAGGCGGGCGGATCACGAGGTCAGGAGATCGAGACCATCCTGGCTAACACGGTGAAACCCCGTCTCTACTAAAAATACAAAAAAAAAAAAACTAGCCGGGCGCGGTGGCGGGCGCCTGTAGTCCCAGCTACTCGGGAGGCTGAGGCAGGAGAATGGCGTAAACCCGGGAGGCGGAGCTTGCAGTGAGCTGAGATCCGGCCACTGCACTCCAGCCCGGGTGACAGAGCAAGACTCCGTCTCAAAAAAAAAAAAAAAAAAAAAAAAAGAAAATACATGATTATTTTAGATGTAAATGAGAAAAATGAGGAACAGAAAAAATTAAATGATGAGCCCAAGATACCTCAGTAAAATAATTTTATAAGCCGAACAAGGGTTGTTAAACAAAAACCTCAAAAAAACTTTTCTTTCTTGAATTGTACTTTTTTTTTTTTTTTAAATCTCTCTCTTTCACCCAGGCTGGAGTGCAGTGGCACGATCCTGGCTCACTGCAACCTTCTCCTCCCGGGCTCAAGCGATTCTCCTGCCTCAGCCTCCTGAGTAGCTGGGATTACAGGTGCCCACTGCCATGCCTGGCTAATTTTTGTATTTTTAGTAGAGACAGGGTTTCGCCATGTTGGCCAGGCTGGTCTCAAACTCCTGACCTCAAGCAGTCCGCCTGCCTTGGCCTCCCAAAGTGCCGGGATTATAGGCATGAACCACCATGCTCAACCTTCATTTTATTTTAGATTTTGCCCAAATACTGAACATTTTACCCAATAGGTAATTTTTCAACCCTCCCCCTTTTGGAGTCCCCTGTGTCTATTATTTCCATCTTTATGTCCATGTGTACCTATTGTTTAGCTCCCACTTATAAGTGAGAACATCAGTACTTGATTTTCTGTTTCTGAGTTGGTTCACTGAGATAATGGCCTCTACCTCCATCTATGTTGCTGCAAAGGACAGGATTTCGTTCTTTTTTGTGGCTATGTAGTATTCCATGATGTATATATACCACTGTTTTTTTAAATTACTTTTTCTTTTTTGAGACAAGGTCTTGTTCTGTCACCCAGGCTGGAGTACAGTAGCACAATCACAGCTCACTGCAGCCTTGATCTCCTGGGCTCAAGCTATCCTCCAACTTCAGCCTCCCAAGTAGCTGGGACTATAGGCATGCACCATCATGCCCGGCTGATTTTTTTTTTTTTTTTTAATTTTTAGTAGAGACAAGATCTCACTATGTTGCCCAGGCTGGTCTCAAACTCCTGAGCTCAAGTAGTCCTACCAGTCTTGGCCTCCCAAAGTGCTGGGATTACAGGCATGTGCCACCACGCCCAGCTAATTTTTGTATTTTTAGTGGAGACGGGATTTCACCATGTTGGCCAGGCTGGTCTCGAACTCCTGACCTCGGGTGATCCACCCGCCTCGGCCTCCCAAAGTGCTGGGATTACAGGCGTGAGCCACCGTGCCCAGCCAGTAGCATATTTTATTTCCAGAAAGTAGGCATGTGTATGCAGCAGTGAATATACACACCCAGAGAGTCCATCCTTAAAACAGAATTTATAATCATTTAGGGGGAAGTGCACTGATATCTGTCATTCACTTCAAAATATGTCAAAAACAGAGAAGATGGATAAAGCAATAAATAGATGGATAGATATATGATAAAAAGCAAGTCCAGTAAAATTTTAATTGTAGAATCTAGGTGGTAGGTAGATGAGTGTTTATTGTAGCATTCTTTCAGCTTCTCTGTATTTTTGAAAATCTTCACAGTAAAATGTTAGGAAAAAAGAATTCATGCGTATTTAACTATCATAGCTAGGAAATCAAGAGGTTCAATTCACTTAATTATCTTACAGGAAAAAAAATGCAGAAAAAGATCTTTGTCAAACACCAGACACGGTGGCTCATGCCTGTAATCCCAGCACTTTGAGAGGCCAAGGCAGGCAGATCTCTCGAGGTCAGGAGTTTGAGACCAGCCTGGGCAACGTGGTGAAATCCTGTCTCTACCAAAAAATTAGCTGGGTGTGGTGGCACCTATGTCCCCAGCTACTCGGGAGGCTGAGGTGAGAGGGTCACTTGAACCCAGGAGGCAGAGGTTGTAGTGAGGCAAGATCATACTATTGGACTCCAGCTTGGGTGACAGAGTGAGACCCCAACTCAAAAATAAATAAATGAATAAATAAAAAATTTTAAAAATAAAGGAAATAGCCGGGCATGGTGGCTCACGCTTGTAATCCCAGCACTTTGGGACGCCGAGGCGGGAGGATCACCTGAGGTCAGGAGTTCAAGAGCAGCCTGACCAACATGGAGAAACCCCATCTCAACTAAAAATACAACATTAGCCAGGTGTGGTGGCACATGCCTGTAATCCCAGTTACTCGGGAGGCTTGAGGCAGGAGAGTCGCTTGAACCCAGGAGGTGGAGGTTGCGATGAGCCGAGATCATGCCATTGCACTCCAGCTTGGGCAACAGGAGCGAAACTCCGTCTCAAAAAATAAAAAAATAAAGGAAAAAAACATATTTGTCAGTACTGCCAGGGATATTCTTTTTCCTCCAAAATCTTGCTATTAAATCTCAGTAATCTAATAACATGATAAAACTACCTAATCGTCACGAGGCAGTTCAAACTATTGAGGCTGACTAGAGTTAAGAAAGGGCTCAGGCCGGGCGTGGTGGCTCACACCTGTAATCCCAGCACTTTGGGAGGCCGAGGCGGGTGGATCACTTGAGGTCAGGAGTTCAAGACCAGCCTGGCCAACATAGTGAAGCCCTGTCTCTACTAAAAATACAAAAATTAGCCAGGTGTGGTGGTGGGCGCCTGTAATCCCAGCTATTCAGGAGGCTGAGGCAGGAGAATCACTTGAATCCGGGAGGCAGAGGTTACAGTGAGCCAAGATCGTGCTACTGCACTCCAGCCTGGACAGCAAGAAAGAAACTCCGTCTCAAGAAAGGGCTCAGATTCACTAATTGTCCTATTTTGTAGATGGAGAAACTAAGTACTGTGGAGATCATGCCCTGTATTTTTATTTATTACTTGTTTTTTAATTTTTTTTTTTTTTTTTTTTTTTTGAGACGGAGTCTCGCTCTGTCGCCCAGGCTGGAGTGCAGTGGCGCGATCTCGGCTCACTGCAAGCTCCGCCTCCCGGGTTCACACCATTCTCCTGCCTCAGCCTCCTGAGTAGCTGGGACTACAGAGGCCCGTCACCGTGCCTGGCTAATTTTTTTGTATTTTTAGTAGAGACGGGGTTTCACCGTGGTCTCGATCTCCTGACCTTGTGATCCGCCCGCCTCAGCCTCCCAAAGTGCTGGGATTACAGGCGTGAGCCACCACACCCGGCGTTTTTTAATTTTTTTAGAGACAGGGTCTTGCTCTGTCACCCAGGCAGGAGTGCAGTGGCATAATCACAGTTTACTGTTACCTTGAACTCCTGGACTCAAGTGATCCTCCCACCTTAGCCTCCTGAGTAGCTAGGACTACAGGCATGTGCCACTACACCTGGCTAATTTGTTATTATTATTTTTTGTAGAGACTGGGTCTTACTATCTGGCCCAGGCTGGTCTCAAACTCCTGGCCTCAAGCGATCCTCTCCCCTCAGCTTTCCAAAATGCTAGGATTATAGACGTGAGGCACCATGCCCAGCCATGCTCAGTCTTTTTAAAGAACTGCTTTACACAGGAATCTTTTCCAGTCTTAAATTTCAAGGATTCTGCCATTCTTTTTGACATATTATTAATTAAAAATAATCTTAAAAATGATTTCCCCGTTAGGAGCTTCACTGCCTAATAAAATCAGAGATATTGAAATATCCAAGTTAAATCAGATGCACCACATTCTGTAAAACCCTTCCTGCCCTTAATAATAGTGACTGTTGCCTTTAAGCATTTCATTAGACCATAATTCAGCCCATGTTTATTGAAACTGCAATATGTCAGGAACTCTGTGTACAGTATCCACCCTTAAGGGCATTGTAAATTGTACAGATTTATACCCTGTGAAATGGCCATGCTGTTGTCATCCTAAGACTTTTAGAATCAAATGACCCCATGGGTACAGGCTAGGATCTTTGAGTTTAGTATTTTTCGAATTTTTATTTTATTTATTTTTTGTTTGTTTGTTTGTTTTTGAGATGGAGTCTCACTCTGTCGCTCAGTCTGGAATGCGGTGGCTCAATCTCGGCTCACTGCAACCTCCGCTTCCCAGGTTCAAGCAATTCTCCTGCCTCAGCCTCCGAGTAGCTGGGATTACAGGCGCATGCCACCACACCTGGCTAATTTTTGTATCTTTAGTAGAGACGGGGTTTCACCATCTTGGCCAGGCTGGTCTTGAACTCCTGACCTCGTGATCCACCCACCTCGGCCTCCCAAAATGCTGGGATTACAGGCGTGAGCCACCACTCCCAGCTGTTATTTTGCAAATTTTTAAAAAGTAGGTACAGAACAAAAGACAATCAAAAGCATTAGTCATCCGAGAAATGCACATTAAAACCACAGTGAAATACTACTATATCCCCCCTAGAATGTCTAAAATGTAAACATCTGATCATTCTAGTTGTTGGCAAGATTACGACACCAATGGAACTCTCATGCATTGCTGATAGGAATGGAAAATGGCACAACCACTTTGGAAAACAGTTTAGCAGTTAAAATCACCTGCCATACAACCCAGAAATTCCATTACTGGATATTTACCCAACATAAATGAAAACATGTCTAAACTGACCAAGCACAGTGACTCACGCCTGTGGTCCCAGCACTTTGGGAGGCCGAGGCGGGGGAATCACCTGAGGTCAGGAGTTCAAGACCAGCCTGGCCAACATGGTGAAACCCCGTCTCTACAAAAATACAAAAATTAGCTGGGCATGACGGCAGGTACCTGTAACCCCAGCTACTCGGGAGGCTGAGGTGGGAGAATCGCTTGAACCCAGGAGGCGGAGGTTGCAGTGAGCCAAGATCACACCATTGCACTCCAGCCTGGGCGACAAAGCGAGACTCTGTCTTGAAAAAAAAGAAAGAAAAAGAAGAAAACATGTCTAAACAAAGAACTGTGTGCAAATGTTCAGAGTAGCTTCAGCATAGGAGACAAAACCCAGAAGTATTCCTTATGTATAAACAGACGAATAGGTAAACTCTGGGTATGTCAACACAATGAAGTACCACTCAGCCACAAAAAGCAACAAGCTACAAATACACACAAGACTGACCCATCTCAAAAACATTATGCTAACAGGATCCACAGTTTGAGAACCACCACTTTATTCCAATACTTACAAATTGTTCAATCTCACACAGCTATTCAGTCTTCATGATATATTTTCCCACTGATGGAACAGAAGTGACAGCCCATTTTACTATGAGCACGTGGTCTAAGAAGTAACTCTATAAGCACTACAACTGTAGAATACGTTTCAGAACTATAAGGGAATTTTGAGATCATCTACCACAACTTCCCAACTCCTGTTAAAAAAAAAAAATACTTAAACTATACCAATTTTGCTTTTTGTCTTATTAAACCCAGAATGCTGAAACACAGAATTTTCATTAATTTTGGATCTTGCTGTTCTTCCAGGTCTTTATCTGAAACACCAGTTTTCACTTTACAGCATTGCCCATGTAGACAGCAGATTTGTACATGAATCTGGATTTTTTTTTTTTTTTTTTTTTTTTTTCCGAGACCAAGTCTTGCTCTGTCTCCCAGGCTGGAGTGCAATGGTGTGATCTTGGCTCACTGAAACCTCCTCCGTCTGGATTCAACGACTCTTGTGCCTTAGCCTCCCGAATAGCTGGGACTGCAATTGCACGCTGCTACACCTGGCTAATTTTTCTGTATTTTTGGTAGAGATGGGGTTTCACTATGTTGGAAAGGCTGGTCACAAACTCCTCACCTCTAGTGATTAGCCTGCCTTGACCTCCCAAAGTGCTGGGGTTGAGCTGAGACACCATGCACGGCCTGGATATTTTTTATTTTTTATTTTTATTTTATTTTATGTATTTATTTATTTATTTATTTGAGATGGAGTCTCGCTCTGTCACCCAGGTTGGAGTGCAGTGGTGCGATCTCAGCTCACTGAAAGCTCTGCCTCCCCGGTTCACACCATTCTCCTGCCTCAGCCTCCCGAGTAGCTGGGACTACAGGTGCCCACCACCATGCCCAGCTATTTTTTGTGTGTGTTTTTAGTAGAGATGGGGTTTCACCGTTGTTAGCCAGGATGGCCTCAATCTCCTGACCTCATGATCTGCCCACCTCGGCCTCCCAAAGTGCTGGCATTACAGGCGTGAGCCACCGCGCCCGGCCTTTTTATTTTATTTTTTTATTTCTACACCTGCTGCTTCCCATTTCTAGCCCCTGCCCTCCTCAGGCCTCCTCTTCCCTCCTTTCGTATCATTTACCTTTGTTTCTGTAACAATTCTTTAGGATCCCTGCCTTGATCACTTTATTTTCAAATTAAGAGCACTTCTTCAATCAATTTTTTGCCACTTCTCAGTCAATAAATGACCAACACAGACAGGATTGTTGCTTATGTGTCTTTTTCTCTTTTTTACATTTTAGAGAACGGGTCCCGCTCTGTCACTCAGGTTGGAATGCAGTGGCACAAACTGCAGTCTCAAACTCCTGGGCTCCAGTGATCCTCCTGCCTCAGCTGAGTAGCTGGGACTACAGGCAAGTAGCACCAGGGCCAGCTGGGTTTTTGTTTATTTGGTTGGTTTTTGTTGTTTTGTTTTGTGTCTCTAGATAAAAAAATTATGTTTCTACAGTTTTTTGTCTTTTGGGGTTTTTTTGAGACGGAGTCTCGCTCTGTCACCCAGGATAGAGTGTAGTGGTGCGATCTCGGCTCACTGCAACCTCCACCTCCCAGGTTCAAGCGATTCTCCTGTCTTAGCCTCCAGAGTAGCTGGGATTACAAGCGTGTGCCACCATGCCTGGCTAATTTTTAAATTTTTAGTAGAGATGGGATTTTACCACGTTGGCCAGACTGGTGTAGAACTCCTGGCCTCAAGTGATCTGCCCGCCTCAGCCTCCCATAGTGCTGGGATTATGGATGTGAACCACCATGCCCAGGCTGTTTCTACAGTTGTATATGCCTTGGTTCTGGGTGAGAATGCTACTCATGTGTCATTTTCTTTTAGATTTACTGAATATCACCATAATATTGTCACATAAAATATGCTCTCAAGCAACCCTGACTGAGGGAAGAGGATTACAAATTAAATTACTACCCCTAAGCAGCCAAACACTGACTTACTAGCCAGCTGATCTCTATTTGTTCATATTTGGTCAGTTTCTCTTAAAAAGAGAAACTCTTTTTTAATAGCAGACTATTAAAGTAGATTACTACCAGAGAAAGTCTATCTGGGGTTCATCTAAATTCCTAATCAACTCTTGCTTTCCAGAAAACTAAACTACTTCTACTCCTGTCAATGAAGAGTTAACAAGTTTGTTTCTCAGATTACCATAAACCATAAACTCTTCAGTCTTTGTTAAAAATAAAGAGATTTTGACTAGGTTCAGTGGCTAATGCCTGTAATCCCAGCACTTAGAGAGACTGAGGCAGGTGGATTATTTGAGGTCAGTAGTTTGAGACCAGCCCGACCAACATGGTGAAATCCTGTCTCTACTAAAAATACAAAAAAAAAAATTTAGTTGGGCATGATGGCACGTACCTGTAATCTCAGTTACTTGGGCGGCTGAGGCACAAGAATTGCTTGAACCCAGGAGTCAGAGGTTGTGAAACAACCTCATTGTCTGGAGTAACACCAGAGGTTCATTGTCTTGTGGCCACAGAGAACAAGGATGCAGACACACAAAGAGTGAGGTTGAGAGCAGAAGTTTAATAGGCGAAAGAAAGACAATAGCTCTCTGCTGCAGAGATGGGTCCCAGAAAAATGTGTTGCCAGAACCATGGTGAAATGCAGGGAGTTTCATAGATGAGCTGGTGAGGAGGCAGTGTCTGAGTTTCATAGGGCACGAAAGACTGGTTAGAACAGGTGTGCCATTTGCATAGGGTGTGAATCTCTGGTCTCCCCCACCCTAATCTTTTATTATGCAGGCGGGTTGTCTGCCTGAGCTGTGTCATGTTGCCCATTTCTTTATTACTGTACACGTGGTAACAAAAAAAGGGAAGATGGAGCCTCCATGTTGGACATGCCTCACCCCTGGGTAGCACTTTCCTATTGGCACAGGGGCCAGCATTTCCCCGTGCAAGTTTCCAGCTTGCCTATCTATGTTTGCAGCTCTATTTTTCAGGCTGCTCTTTGTTAGGAAAAAATAATTTCTTGGGCTTCTTTTTATTAGAAGGGAGGCCTTGCCAGGGACTCTTTTGCCCTCACTATCTGCCTAAATAGTTTCTTTCTGCCTACTGTATCACTTGAACAGAGATCATGTGATTTTTTATTTCAGTACATAAAGCATTTTTTAGTCTTTGTATAGCTCAATAGTGTTCCTGCACTCCAGCCTGGATGACAGAGTGAGACTCTGTATTTATAAATACGTGCACCTGTAGTCCCAGCTACTCAGGAGGCTGAGGTACGAGAATCACTTGAGCCTGGGAGGTAGGGGTTGCAGTAAGCCAAGATTGCACCACTGCACTCCATCCTGGGCAACAGAGGGAGAATCTATCTTAAAAAAAAAAAAAAATTATTTATATATATATATATATACACACACACACATTCTATTACCTAAGAAACAAGGAGTGTAGATAAATAAATAAATAAATAATATATTTTATAAATAAAAAATGGATTAGGAAATGCTATTCAGCCATAAAAAGGAATGATATTTTGATAGATGCTACAACATAGATGGACCTTGAAAACATTATGCTTAATGAATAAAACAGAACAGAAGGACAAATATTGTATGAGCCCACTTACAGGAGGTACCTAGAATAGATAAATTATAGAGACAAGAAAGCAGAATAGAAGTTGGGAGTGGGGAGTGCTAGGGAAAGAGGGAAAGGATGTTACTGTTTAATAGTGCTGATATTGTGAATATACATCTTGTCTTCCTAGTCTATTTCGTGGCCTACAGCTCCCAAATCCCTTGCAATCTCTGGAGTGATAGGTGTCTTTTATATGCTAATTAGTTGACTGCTGGCTGAGGATGCCTACATAGCTTTAGGATGGGAGCCGGTTTCACTGGAAAGACCTAGACATGATTAGGGGATTGGGACTTTCAGCTTCATCCCCCAACCTCTGGGTAGGGGAAAGGGGTTGGAGGTTAAATTGATCACCAATGGCCAATAGTTTAATCAATCATGCATACACAATGAAGCCTCCATAAAGTCCCAATAGGACTGAGTTCTGGGAGCTTCCAGATAGCTGCACAAGTGGAGGTTCCGGGATGGTAGTGCATACTGAGAGGGCATGTAAGTTCCACGCCCCTTCCCACATGTCTTGTCCTACGCATCTCTTCTATCTGGCTGTTCATCTGTATCCTTTGTAACATCCTTTATAATAAATGGGTAAATGTAAGTAACGTGTTTCCTTGAGAGCTGTGAGCCACTTGAGCAAAATCAAGTCATGGGAGCCCTGATTTGCAGGTGGTTTATCAGAAGTTTTGGAGGCCCAGACCTGTGACTGACATCTGAAGTGAGGGATATTCTTGTGGGACTGAGCCCCAAACCTGTGGGATCTGATGCTATCTAATTGAATAAGCAGACACTCAGCTTGTGTCCACAGAATCACTTGTAGTATGTGGGGAAATACCCCCACACATCTGGTATCAGAAGTGTTGACTGTGTGAGAGTAGAGAAAAAATTTTGCTTTTTCCAATATCACAACAAATGGGTATAGAGTTTATGTGGGGATGATGAAAAAGTTTTGGGTGTAGATAGTGGTGATGGGTATTGATTCATATCAAATACATATGAATGTATTTGATGCCTCTGAATTATACACTCAGAAATGGTTAAAATGATAACTATGATGTGTATTCTACTACAATAAAAAATCAAAAAGGATACAGACGGCGGGCGTGGTGGCTCATTTTCATTTTGATTTGTAGAAGTTGTTATATATTTTGGAGTATCTGTATATTATATATGTGTCAAATACCTCCTTATATCCTTGATTTTAAACCTTGTTTATCGTGTCTTTTGTGATACTAAACTTTTAAATATTGATGCAGTCAAAATTATTAATTTTTTTTTTTCTTTATGGTGTTACCAGCTGAAAATCTGTATGGGTTTGCAGCAAACTCAATCCTAGCCTCGTTGGAGGAAAGAATTTGGCCAAGGGGCAGAAGTCAGTTCAAAGCAGAGGGAGAGAACAAGGCAAATTTTAGAGCAGGAGTGAGAGTTTATTAAAAAGTTTTAGAGCAGGAGTGAAAGGAAGCAAAGTACACTTGAAAGAGGGCCAAGGGGGCAACCTGAGAGATTCAAGTGCCCTATTTGGCCCTTGATATGGGGATTTATACATTGGCATGGTTCCCGGGGTTTGTGTTTCTTTTCCCTTGATTCTTCCCTTGGGGTAGGCTGTCCACATGCAAAGTGGCCTGCCAGCACTTGGGAGGGGTTGCATGCACTGTGTGTTTACTGAAGTTGTGCTCATGCTCATTTGAGGTATTTTTCCCTTACCAGTCAAGTAAGGAAAGTCATATACTGGTTAGTCATATACTAGTCATATACTGGAAAGTCATATACTGGTTAAACTCCACCATTTTGCCTCTTAGTGCACATGCGTGAGTCCACTTGCCCAACTCCTGAGATCTTATCAGGAAGCTGCTGATCACCAGCTCCAGGTGTTTTCTATGTATTAGGAGACTGCCTTTCCCTGGCACTGGCTGTGACCAATTATCATTTTAGAGAGACAGATATCAACCACTTGACCATCACCTGATGGACACCTGACATTCCTGGGGGTGAGGCCCTCCCCTGCCTGCTCATGTCTGACTAGCTACCTACTCTAGCAATGGTATGTTGCTCCTTAGAGAAATCCATCCTATTAAAATAATAAACCATTCTCCTATATTTCCATCTGAAAAAGATAAATAAGATAGTTTGTTTTTTTGAAAAATATAAAGCCTCAATAATTTAAAGTGGAGTACTGGCACATGAGCATAACATCTAGAAATGAACCCACTTGCATATGGAAATTTGGCATATGATAAAGGTAACATCTCAATACAATGGAGGAAAGATTGACTTTTTAGTAAATGGTAATTATGTAACTGGTTAGCTAGATAGAAAAAGATAAAAAGGGATCTGATAAATTCCAGATAAAGCAGATTTAGAAGTAAAGAATTAAACTATACAAGTCTAGAAGAAAACATAGGTAAATCGTTTTATAGCTTGGGAGTGCAAAAAATCTTCCTAACTAGGACTCAAAATCCATAAGCAAGAAGGGAAAAATATTACTAAATTGGACCACATAAAAGGGAAAGAGAAAACTGCATGCCAAAATACATCATAAGTCAAGGAAAAAGACAAATGACAAATTGGGAAAATATATTTGGAACCTGTATCGCAGAAAAAGGTTTAATTTCCTTTAAGTATTTTTTTTTTAAATAGAAAACAAAAGGGCCACCTACCCTCATAGAAAAAAATGGGAAAGAGAAATGAACACACATTTTAAGAAAAAAAAAATGCAGATGTTCCTTAAGCTTATGAAAAGATATTCACCCTCACTGGTAATAAAAGAGATGCAAATTAAAGTCATACTCAGATACCATTTCTCACCTATCAGATTGGCAAAATTCAAGTTTAATAACACACTGGCTAAAGCCTCCAGTACAATGTTGAATAGAAGCAGTTAGAATAGACTTCCTGGTTTCATTCCAAATGTGCTCACTGTTTCACCATTAATACAATGCTAGCTGTAGGCTTTTTGTAGATACCTTTTATCAGATTGCAGAAGTTTCCTTCTAACTTTGAGTCCATATTTTTTATCATAGGTAATTGCTTAATTAAATGCCTTTTCTGCATCTACTAAATGATAATATGGCCTTTTCCTTTATTCTGTTAATGAGGCAAAATACACTGATGGGTTTTTTATGTTGTGTATTTAAGGCACACAACATGATGTTATGGGATAAATACACATAGTAAAAAGGTTACTATAGTGAAGCAAATTAACGTATCCATCATTTTGCAGTTACCCTTTTTTTTTCTATTGTTTCAAGAGCAGCTAAAAATCTACTCATCTACCATGAATCCCAAATATAGCACAATTGTACCTCTTTCTTTCTTAAGGGCAAATGCCACAATGTGGATAAGCCTGGAGGACATTATGCAAAGTGAAATAAGCCAGACACAGAAAAATATTGTGTGATCTCACTAATGTGGGGAATTGTATTAATATTACCTATAGTCCTTACATTGTTGATCCTACATATATGCATCTTTATAAGAGGTACACTGTTGGTAGAAATGTAGATTGGGATAGCCATTATGGAACACAGTATGGAGGTTTATAAATAAATTTAAAAAAAAAATACGATGAAATATTATTTAGCCCTTAAGAAAAATATATATGCTACTTTGTATCCTCTGACCTGCATCTCCCAGTTTCCTTTCCCATCCCCAATCCCTACACTGTAATCACTGTTGTGTTCTTTATCTCTGTATATTACATGTTGGGGTTATTTTAGATTGTTTAGATTCCTAAACAATATTTCATTGTATTATTTTTTATTCCTTTGTCTATCAACTGACACTTAGGTTTTTTTCATAACCGAAGTGAATAATGGCCATTGTGAATAATGCTGCAATTAAAAGAAAGAGATTCCCCACATTAGTGAGATCACACAATATTATTATTACCTTTTCTCCACAATATTGACTGAGTTTTTCTTTTCTTTCCTTCTTTTTTTTAAAGACAGGGTGTCACTCTGTTGTTCAGGCTGGAGTGTAGTAGCACAACCACAGTTCACAGCAGCCTCAACCTTTTAGGCTCAAGCAATCATCTCACCTAGGCCTCCCGAGTAGCAGGGACCACAGGCGTGTGCTACCATGCCCAGGTAATTTTTTAATTTTTTTATAGAGATGGGGTCTTGCTATGTTGCCCAGGCTGGTCTCCAACTCCTGAGCTCAAATGATCCTGCCACCTCAGTTTACCAAAGTGTTGGGATTATAGGCATGAACCACCACACCCAGCCTTGATTTATTTTGAAGTGTTAAACCAGTCCTGCATTCCTGAAATGAATCCTATGTGGCCATGATGTATTGTCTTTTTACATATTGCTGCATTTCATTTGTAACATTTTTTCTTTTTTTTCTTTTTTTTTTTTTTTTTGAGACAGAGTCTCATTCTGTCACCCAGGCTGGGGTGTAGTGGTACGATCTCAGCTCACTGCAGTCTCTGCCTCCCAGGTTGAAGCGATTCTCTTACCGCAGCTTCCCAAGTAGCTGGGATTACAGGCGTCCACCACCAAACCCAGCTAATTTTTGTATTTTTAGTAGAGACGGGGTTCACCATGTTGGCCAGGCTGGTCTCACACTCCTGACCTCAGGTGATCCACCCACCTCGACCTCCCAAAGTGTTGGGATTACAGGTGTGAGCCACCTCGCCTGGCCTTTCTAGGATTTTGAAGTCTTGTGTTCATAGTGATATTAGCCTTTAATTTTCCTCTTGTAATGACCTCGTTAGGCTTGGATATTAATGTTATAATGGTCTCATAAAATGAGTTTGGGAGTGTTTCTGCTGTTCCTATTCTTTGGAAACTATAAATAAGAATGGCATTATTTCTTTTTAAATGTTTGGAAGAATTCAACATTAAAGCCATCTGTGACTGGAGTTTTCTTTATGGGAAACTTTAAATTGTACATTTGATTTATTTAATAGATATAAGAATCTTTAGGCCAGGTACAGTGGCTCACGCCTGTAATCCCAGCACTTTTGGAGGTCAAGGCGGGCAGATCACGAGGTCAGGAATTCGAGACTAGCCTGACCAACATGGTGAAACCCCGTCTCTACTAAAAATATAAAAATTAGCCGGGCGTGGTGGCATGCACCTGATATCCCAGCTACTCAGGAGGCTGAGGCAGGAGAATCGCTTGAACCTGGGAGGCAGAGGTTGCAGTGAGCCAAGATTGCTAGAAAACAGGTACCATTCGCAGGTTATAAATTTTGTGAAGGCCGGGTGAGGTGGCTTATGACTGTAATCTCAGCACTTTGGGAGGCGGAGTCAGGCAGATCACCTGAGGTCAGGGGTTTGAGACCAGCCTGGCCAACATGGCGAAACCTCGTCTCTACTAAAAATACAAAAATTAGCCGGGTGTGATGGTGCACACCTGTAGTCCCAGCTACTCTGGAGGCTGAGGCAGCAACATCGCTTCAACCCCGGGAGGCAGAGGTTGCAGTGAGCCGAGATCGCGCCATTGCACAACAGCCTGGGCAACAGGGTGAGCCTCCCTCTCAAACAAACAAACAAAAAAATGTGAAATTCAGGACATCTGAAAAAACATATTGGAAGAGAAATAGGAGGATAGAAACCCACAGATCAGTCATCAGAAGGGTTCTTGTCAAAGGAGCCTTGGAGAAAGGGGGAAGGGGTCATATGGCTGCCTAATGTTCTGTATTTTCAAAACTTATCGGTGTGACTAGAGACAATTAGATTCTTTTCTCTCCACCATGCCCTTTTCTCCCTCACCTGAACAGAACTGCTGGCAGTAAAAGTCTAAGAATGTTCTCTAAAGAAACTGGCCCTAAGGAGGGTGTCAAAATCGGAGAAGTAGAACTGGCACTATTCCAGGGACAGGAAATAGAACACACAAAACAGCTGCATCCCTCTAGCTCTCCAGTAGGTCCTCCATCCAACTCACTTGCTAACTCCTCCTCCTCCCCACCAGCTATCAAGTAAGCCCTCCTGCTGCCGAAACCTGCCCCTTGTCACAGAGCCTGTGCCCAGCCCTCCTCTTCAAAAACAAATATGGCATGATTTCCACTGGCCTTGATTTTTCAATTTTTGTTTGTTTTTTTGTTTTTGTTTTTGAGACGGAGTTGCACTCTTGTTGCCCAGGCTGGAGTGCAATGGTGTGATCTCAGCTCACCACAACCTCCTCCTCCCGGGTTCGAGCAATTCTGCCTCAGCCTCCCGAGTAACTGGGATTACAGGCGTGTGCCACCACGCCCTGCTAATCTTGTATTTTTAAACGGGGTTTCTCCATGTTGGTCAGGCCGGTCTCGAACTCCAAACCTCAGATGATCTGCCCGCCTCAGCCTCCCAAAGTGCTGGGATTACAGACGTGAGCCACCGTGCACGGCCGATATTTCAATGTTTTTAAATGTTAACTATGTGTATCTTTTGTGTAATGATAAGAATGCACAGTGAAAGGACACTAACATGCATTTTCAAAGTTCTCTAATTCTGTTTTTAAGAAATCACATTTTGAGATACATTTACAAAATTTTAAAACTCCAAGGAAAAAAAAAATCCACAAAGCTTTCAAAGAAAAAAGAAAGGTTACTCAAAAAGGTTCAAAATCAGACTGACATCACACAACATCAGATACTAACACATTAGAATATAATGGAACAATGTCTTCAAAATTCTAAGGGAAAAATATTGTCAATCTTGAATTGTATGAGAACAAAAGGTAATTTAAGACACAGAAGAACTCAGGAAGTTTACCTCCCACAGCCTGTAAGAATTACTCAAGAAAATAGTTTAACCAAAAATATAAGTAATCCAAGAAAGAAGACAATATGAGATAAGAAACGGGCTGGGCACAGTGGCTCACGCCTGTAATCCCAGCGCTTTGGGATGCTGAGGCGGGTGGATCACCTGAGGTCAGGAGTTCGAGACCAGCCTGGCCAACGTGGTGAAACCCTGTCTCTACTAAAAACACAAAAATCAGCCGGGTGTGGTGGCACGTGCCTGTAATCCCAGCTACTTGGGAGGCTGAGGCAGGAGAATCGCTTGAACCCAGGAAGTGGAGGTTGCAGTGAGGTGAGATCACACCACTGTACCCAAGCCTGGGTGACAGAGTGAGACTCTGTCTCATAAAAAAAAAAAAAAGAAAAAATTAAGAGGCTTTATTACATCTTGATGCCTTGAGAATTCTCTATTGAATGGTGAAGTTTTATAAACATTTCCTTTTCTGTGGAGCTAAGCCCACTACTCGATTCTACAGTGATGTTCACATAAAATCATTGTGGGCCGGGCGCGGTGGCTCAAGCCTGTAATCCCAGCACTTTGGGAGGCCGAGACGGGCGGATCACGAGGTCAGGAGATCGAGACCATCCTGGCTAACACGGTGAAACCCCGTCTCTACTAAAAATACAGAAAACTAGCCGGTCGCGGTGGCGGGCGCCTGTAGTCCCAACTACTCCGGAGGCTGAGGCAGGAGAATGGCGTGAACCCGGGAGGCGGAGCTTGCAGTGAGCTGAGATCTGGCCACTGCACTCCAGCCTGGGCGGCAGAGCAAGACTCCGTCTCAAAAAAAAAAAAAAAAAAAAAAAAAAAATCATTGTGAATTCTGTTCATTTTTCCTTTTGAAGTGTGATTACTGATACAGTTGGATTTATTTTTGCCATTTTATTTTATGCTTCCACTTTACCCTACTTTCTCTATGCTGCTTTTTCTTTTCCTGCCTTTGTTAAGACTGAATTGCTTGTTTGTAAGTTTGAAATGTATTTGTTCTCTGCTAAAAGTAATGCATTTAAGGACTGCCCTTAATTTTTTAATATGCATGCACACTCAGAGTGTGAGGTTAATCAACATTTTGGAACAATACGAGGACTTCATATAACTTTAAATATCTCAGTTCTGCACTTAAGTTTTATTGACCACCCGCCACACCACCACCCTTGTAGACACAATTATTATCATGCAGCATTGGCTTAGATTTACCCACTGTAGTAGACTGTTGGTGCCCCATACAGATCCCTTTTATTGGGCCACTACATCCACCAGCCAGCTCTACTATTATTTGACAGTTAGAACGTTCTCTTGAGGATTGCTCCCATAAGGACAGGGCCTACCTGGCTGGGAGGTTACCCACCCTAATCTCTGAGGGGACACTGCAGCAAATGCCCGACTGACTCAGTAATAGAAAAAGCCAGTTCCCGCCGGGTGTGGTGGCTCACGCCTGTAATCCCAGCACTTTGGGGGGCCAAGGTGGGCGGATCACAAGGTCAGGAGATCGAGACCATCCTGGCTAACACGGTGAAACCCGTCTTACTAAAAATACAAAAAATTAGCTGGGTGTGGTGGCACATTCCTGTAATCCCAGCTACTCGGGAGGTTGAGGCAGGAGAATGGCTTGAAACCGGGAGGTGGAGGTTGCAGTGAGCCGAGATCGTGCCACTGCACTCCAGCCTGGGCAACAGGGAGACTCAGTCTCAAAAAAAAAAAAGGAAAAAGCCAGCTCCCTTGCCACAGGAAAGATAACTAAGTGACGCCTCTATTAGTTTTCTATTGCAGCTGTAACAAATTATTAATAACACGAACTTAACAGATTAAAACAACACAAATACATAGCTAGGCAGAGTGGCATGTGCTTGTAATCCCAGCTCCCGGGAGGCTGAGGCGGGAGGATCATTTGAGGCCAGGAGTTGGAGACCAGCCTGGGCAACACAGCAAGAGCCCTCTCTTTAAAAGAAAACAAAACACACACACACAAAAAGGAAAAGGCCTGGTGCGGTGGCTCGTGCCTAATCGCCATGTTGGCCAGGCTGGTTTCGAATTCCTGACCCCAGGTGATCCGCCCGCCTCCACCTCCCAAAGTGCTGGGTTTACAGGTATGAGCCACCATGCCCAGCCTCCATATAATCAAGTTTTAATAAATCTTGCAACCAGCCTTTATGCCCTCAAATATAAACATCTCCATTTTGTCAAAGGCAGGCTATATAAGCTTTTCATTGCAACCAAGCCTCACAAAATCACTTCTGATGAAGCCTCTGATTCACTGGACTGCTACAGAGAAGGAATAGTTTCCTACAGGCTGACAATAAATCTAACACAGTAATATGCTTTTCACATACTTGATCACACATCACAATACTAACTGAATACCTACTGTGAGCAAATCACTATGCAACATGCTTTACAAGTGAGAAATTGATTAACACAGAAAACTATGGCCGGGCGCGGTGGCTCAAGCCTGTAATCCCAGCACTTTGGGAGGCCGAGACGGGTGGATCACGAGGTCAGGAGATCGAGACCATCCTGGCTAACACGGTGAAACCCCGTCTCTACTAAAAAATACAAAAATACTAGCCGGGCGAGGTGGCGGGCGCCTGTAGTTCCAGCTACTCGGGAGGCTGAGGCAGGAGAATGGCGTGAACCCGGGAGGCGGAGCTTGCAGTGAGCTGAGATCTGGCCACTGCACTCCAGCCTGGGCGACAGAGCGAGACTCCGTCTCAAAAAAAAAAAAAAAAAAAAAAAAACACAGAAAACTGTTCCAAGTAGACTCCAACCTTGTGGGAGAAAACAGCATAGATACAAGACAGAACAAGAAGCACTAACAGAGACGGGACAATATGGAGAGTACTGGCAATATTCCGTAATTACACACAAATATTTTCAAATATCCTGACAGATACTTAGAAATGTATAGGTAAAAATGAAGTGCTACCTTTTTCAGTTTTCATTCATATGTTCAAGCTCTCCAATTAGTTATCCCTACTACTCTTTTGCCAGTAAGTCATATGCCAAGTTCTCCTATATTATTATACAACTTTTAATATAGGAATATTTATGTCTATTCAACTGAAAGCTCAAGGGCAGACATTTTTGTGCTCACCCCCCCACATTCTTCGTATATCATGCACAGGACACTGTATTTTCAGAAATGAACAAAATGATCCAGCAACTAGAGCTCTCCACAACAGCCTGCCTGTTATGTTATCTCACTGTATCAGATAACAGCATCATGCAGGTGTGGCACACGAAGTGCGGCCAAGGCTCCACCTAATGTGACCTGATCAAACTCATGAATATCTGTCACTTTTAATTCCACAACAACGGAAAGCTTGGCAAAGCAGAAACAAATAAGAGCACAAAGAAAAAACAAGTATTTAGGCTGGGCACGGTGGCTCACGCCTGTAATCCCAGCACTTTGGGAGGCTGAGGCGGGTGGATCACGAGGTCAGGAGATCGAGACCATCCTGGCTAACATGGTGAAACCCCGTCTCTACTAAAAAAATAAAATTAAATTAAAATTAAAAAAAATTAAAAAATAAAATAAATTAGCCGGGCGTGGTGGCGGGCACCTGTAGTCCCAGCTACTCGGGAGTCTGAGGCAGGAGAATGCCGTGAACCCGGGAGACGGAGTTTGCAGTGAGCCGAGATCGCGCCACTGCACTCCAGCCTGGGCGACAGAGCGAGACTCTGACTCAAAAAAAAAAAGAAAACAAAAAGAATAAAGTATTTATAAGCAAAATCACTTCCTATTAAGAAAGTCCGAGTTTTATTTAGCATTGTATCTGAGGCACTAACAAGAGTAAGGAAGAAACCAAAGATAGAGGCCACATTAAATGTTAAGGAGTCTTACGATAATGAAAGCATGCAGCCTGTAACCAAACTTGAAAGTACGAAATGTCATATGTTTACAATACATAAAATATACTATAGGGACTTCTTATCAAAAGGAGATAGTCTGAATATCTGCAAAGACTTTCTAATATGAAGACTCTACTACCTGTTGTTCTGCTGCTTTTCCCAGTTCCAACCCAGAACTCTATGGGCAAAACTAACAATACAGAAAGCTTTTTTGGGCAAAGGAGCCTCTGAGGGAGTGTGATACCAGTCCTGAGAAACAAGTGAACTGGCCTAGTGTTTAACCAACATAATGCTACCAAAAGCCTGAAATCTTGCTATTGACATCTAACACTAGATTACATCAAGGAGACGATTCTCTTTAAGCCATAATTTCACAATTATATTTTTTATAAAATCACTGCTCTTCAGACAGTAAATTCACACTATACTACTGAATATTTTAAAGTGACTTTGGCTTCTTGGTAATGAAGGGACCAAAATAATGATTTTTAGAAATGAAAAGCAGATGTATTTGAGGTTAATTAAATGATTCAGTGATCTAACTATGTGTAACCCCAAAATAATTAATTCTGCCCAGACTGACAGGATAAACAAAAAAATTAGAAGCTTACATATAAAAAGATACTTTTAAAATTACAGACATCAAAAAAGAAAAAAGAGCTTTAGATATGTTGTAGTATTTCCTTAGAAGAGCCTTTTTGAAATGTACAGTTATGGCTGGGCACAGTGGTTCACACCTGTAATCCCAGCACTCTGGGCGGCCAAGGTGGGCAGATCACCCGAGGTCAGGGGTTCAAGACCAGCCTGGCCAACATGGAGAAACTTCATCTCTACGAAAAATACAAAAATTAGCCAAGTGTGGTGGTAAGTGCCTGTACTCCCAGCTACTCGGCAGGCTGAGGCACAAGAATTGCTTGAACCTGGGAGGCGGAGGTTGCAGTGAGCCAAGATCGTGCCACTGCACTCTAGCCTGGGTAACAGAGCAAGACTCTGTCTCAAAAAAAAAAAAAAAAAAAAAAAAAAGAAAGAAAAGAAAAGAAATGTACAATTATTACATTTATAACAAAGTAATAACTCCAGGAAAAAACAACATAAAAATTGGTATCATATTACATCAGCAGAATCTGTTTAATATCTTTAATAATTATATCATTTCTAAAGCTTTCCACAAAAGAGTATTACAGTTTTTTAACTTATTGGAAACATATCTAGGAAAAAAAAAAAAAAAAGTCAGCCTTAATACTGAAACTATAATACAAATTTTAAATTATGGACACATACCATAAAACACAATGAACATTTTATTTAAATAAAAAGAAAAGATTTCACTAAGCAATAAACCCAACATATTTCTTTTCTCTCCATATCTACATCCAATGGTGATATTTTATAGGCTAGTTTCTAAACAGATGCAAATTTTTACAAAGTGGTGAAAGCCATGTTTTGCTCAGGAATACTATGGTTCACATACCATACAGGTTATTTTACAGCAGATACTAGTTTGCCAAGCTTCAGATGGCAAAATGCTAAGTTGTGAATTGAGTATTGTCCAGCTAGTTGTTTCTCCTTGCCCTAGAGACTCTGGCAGCATGACTTGAGAGACTGCCTTATTGCTGCCACTTCTCTTCTCATAGCTGAATCCACTATGGGAGAATATTCATGTCCTTAAGATGCAAGTCCGAGCAAAAATCCTCCCACAAATCCACTGGATATCACAATGTTCTGCTTGATAAATTCTGTTGCCTGAAACAAAGTTTAAACAAAAACACTCTTAATTATGCTACAACAGGGATGAACCTTGAAAACATTATGCAAAGTGAAATAAGGCAGACAATAAAGGACAAATATTACATAATTCTGCTCATATGAGCAGTCAGAAAGCAGAATACAGATCATTAAGAGCTAGGGAGAGAGGCAAACTGAAAATTAGTGTTTAATGGGCACAGAGTTTAGGATGATGAAAAAGTTCTGGAAATAGATAGTGATAATGATTGCAGAAAAATGTGAATATGCTTAATGCCACTGAACCGTACGCTTAAAAATGATTAAACTGGTAAATTTTTTTTTTTGTATATCTATTTTACCACAATAAAAAGATGCACATTAAAAAAAAAAAATTCTGGCCGGGCGCGGTGGCTCACGCCTGTAATCCCAGCACTTTGGGAGGCCGAGGCGGGCGGATCACAAGGTCAGGAGATCGAGACCACGGTGAAACCCCGTCTCTACTAAAAATACAAAAAAAAAAATTAGCCGGGCGCGGTTGTGGGCGCCTGTAGTCCCACCTACTCGGGAGGCTGAGGCAGGAGAATGGCGTGAACCCGGGAGGCGGAGCTTGCAGTGAGCCGAGATCGCGCCACTGCACTCCAGCCTGGGCGACAGAGCGAGACTCCGTCTCAAAAAAAAAAAAAAAAAAAAAAAATCTTACTGAATCCAGAGCCAAGTAGCAGTTTCAGCTATTTTCCTCAATTCAACAAATATTCAGCCAAAATTCCTGTGCACCTACTACTGTAGGTGTCAAACAGCATGCAAGATCCCAGAAATGTCCCTGACTAATTGAAGGAGCCTAGAGAACACAGTCATGCCCAGTAAGCTCCTTGGCTATTGAGATAAGTACATGGGCAGCAATAATCTCACAAGTAAAAAGAAATCTACCAGTAAAGTAGATATAAATGGCCCATCATCAAGTTATTCACACAGATTATTTAATAAATTGTCACGGCAGGCACAATGGTATTTATTAATAGTCCATTTAGCCAACAGAAAAAAAACATACAGGATCAAAACCAAAACAAATCACTTTGGTAAAATGTTTAACCAGAATAAAATCATGAGGAAGCCATCAGACAAAGCCAGACTGTGGGATATTCTGCCCAGAGGCATCAAAAACGTCAGTGCCATGAAAGATGGGGGAATAAAATTAACAGATGAAAGGACTATTTAAGACTAAATGAGACTTCATAGACATGATAACCGAAAACAATATATAATTTTTTTGGGGGGGCGGGTGGGAACAGGGTTTCATTCTGTCAGTCAGGCTGGAGTGCAGTGGCACAATCATGTCTCACTTATAGCCTCAAGCAATCCTCCCACCTCAGCCTCCCAAGTAGCTGGGACGACAGGCGCATGATACCACGTTCTAATTTTTGTATTTTCTATAGAGACAAGGTCTCTCTCTGTTACCAGGCCAATCTCAAACTCCTAGGCTCAAGAGATCCTCCTGCCTCAGTCTCCCAAAGTGCTGGGATTACAGGAGTGAACTACTACACCTGGCATATAATTCTTAATTGGGGGGAAAAAAAAGCCATAAAAGATATTTTGTAGAAAAATATTAATATGAACTATATACTAGAAAATACTGGCTGGGTGTGGTGGCTCACACCTGTAATGCCCAGCACATTGGAAGGCTGAGGCAGGCAGGCTGCTTGAGCCCAGGAGTTTGGGACCAGCCTAGCAACACGGCAAAACCTTGTCTCTACAAAAATATAAAAAGTAGCTGGGCATGCACCTGTAGTCCCAGCTACTTGAGAGGCTGAGGTGGGAGGATTACTTGAGCCCAGGTGGTGGAGGCTGCAGTGAGCTGTGATCACACCATTGCACTCCAGCCTGGGTGACAGAGCAAGACCCTGTCTCAAAAAAACAAACAAAAAAAGGAAATACTATTGTCTCATGTTACATTTTTTTTTTTCTGGATTAATAATGGCATTTGGTCAGGCATGGGGGCTCATGCCTGTGATCCTAGCACTCTGGGAGGCCGAGGCAGGACTGCTTGAGCCCATGAGTTCGAGACCTGTGCAACATAGCAAGACCTTGTCTCTACTAAAACTTTAAAAATTAGCTGGGCATGGTCACGCACACCTATAGTCCCAGCTACTTGGGAGGCTGAGGTGGGAGGATCATTTGAGCCGGGGGGTCAAGGCTGTAGTGAGCCACGATGATGCCACTGCACTCCAGCCTAAGCAACACAGTGAGATAGAATGAGACCAGTCTCAAAAAATAAATAAATAAATAAATAAATAAATAAATAAATGGTGGCCAGGCGCGGTGGCTCACGCCTGTAATCCCAACACTTTGAGAGACTGAGGCAGGCGGATCACGAGGTCAGGAGTTCGAGGCCAGCCTGGCCAACATGGTGAAACTCCATCTCTACTAAAGATACAAAAAATTAGTTGGGCGTGGTGGCACGTGCCTGTAATTCCAGCTACTCAGGAGGCTGGGGTAGGAGAATTTTGAACCCAGGAGGTGGAGGTTGCAGTGAGCCAAGATCACGCCACTGCACTCCAGTGTGGGCTACAGGGTGAGATCCCGTCTCAAAAAAGAAAAGAAAAAAAAAAAAGTTTCTGAAGTGGCAGGTCCCACGTAGTTAAAAAAAAAAAAAAAAAACGGGGGGTACTTACAGTTGTGTAAGAGAATATCTGTACTCTTAGAAGATATATACTGAAGTATTTAGGGATGAAAAGTTATGACATCTTAGTTTGGAAAAAAAAATTATCTTGTGTGTGTCACCCACACCCAGATAAAGTAAACATGGCAAATCATGAACAATTTGGTGAATAGATGAAGGGTATTTAGATATTCACTGTATTTGTCTTTCAACTTTTTAACTGGTTTGAGTTTTTTCGAACCAAAAAGTTGATGGAGGTAAAATGATAAAACAAAAACAAAGGCAAGGAAGTATTCAATTCCATTTTAAACAGAGTACAAAAGAAAAGGGCCAAATTACACATGAAAACATTAATAAAATATATTAGTCATATTAATAAAACATATACATTTTCAAACTATCCTACCTCAAAAAAAAATGTGTACTTTTAAGTTTTACTACACCTGTACATGTCCATTTATAAAGGCAGAGGAAGTATGTTGAAAAGAATGTTCTTAGTTTTTCAACAAGATCAAAGCGAGCTAGAGATGGGCAGGGGAATCTATATTAACCACCAAAAAAAAATAATAATAATAATGACTGATTTAAGTAGAGGTGTGATCTCAAATTTTACTTAACACTCTAGATATATAACCAAAAACACCATTTTTTAAAAAGACAGTAATTCCCCCTGGTCACATTTTCTGCTAAGGGACACCCATTAACCAAAAAAAGGAAAAAAGAAAAAAAAAAGTCAAAATTATATATCATCTTACTTCTTCAATTAAATTGTTGATTTCAGGTGCTGCTTTGTTCGCTCGTTTCTTAATCTGTCTTTTTGCTTTATTTACATCTTTTTCAACTCTCTTCCAGTCAATCTGCACATAGCCACTATGACTAGCAATCTGCAAAAAATATAATAAAAATTATCAATACTAAACCAACTAGGTTGTTGACTAATCTAATAGCCAAGAATATATAAACACTTAAGAGTTCTAGTAACCTATAAAACTTATCGCTAAGAAATTGTTTTTTATCCACTAGTTTATTCATTTAACAGACACTAGTGCCTACCCTATGCTAAGTACTGAATAAGGGAGACATACGCCCCTACCCTCAGAAAGCTTCAGGTCTGTTAGGGAAAACAGACATTAAGCATAAGTAAGTAACTAATTATTTAGATGTGATGTACAGTGCTTAGTACATGATGGGAAAATGATTCCAAAAGCTGTCTTTTAACTATACTATCATTCTGTCATACCTTTTGGAATAGGGAATTAGTTAAAAAGATACACAGATTATCTAGATTATATAGCTAGTTAAAAAATACCTTTTAATTAAATAGATCTTAATTATAAGGGATCATAAGCCAATCAGTTATTAGATCACTAAAGAAATTTAAGTAGCCTGCTAAGTATTTAAATAGCTCTCTTTACTTAAATTAAGAATACTTTCTGGTAATTGCTTTTGAAAGTAGAATATAAAACAAACTGTGCTCTACACAAGTTTCATGCTATAAATCCTTTTAACGAAACTATAGCTAAATGCCTATCATAAGAAAAATTATCATATGGTACTACTGAGAGACTGCAATATCTGAACAGGAACAACAGTGTGTGTGCAAAGCCAGTCCAGTAACTCATGCCTCCAAATAATAAAATAGCCATATATACCATTATAAATCACTTCTGTCAAGCTTATGCTTTGTCATTTTTTAGAGCATCACTTTTTTTTTTTTTTGCCATTTGCACCCTGAATGACTTTTAGCCATACAGAAAATACTTTAAATAATAAAAAGATCTGATTTTGCATAAACAGGTTGACTAGACATTCTAGGTTCTATTTTGTCTGTGAATGACTCCATAGAAGAATTTATTTATCTGCATTTCTTCTTGTATTTATTCATCCACTATCACTTCAAACTCCAGCCTCAGCAAAATAGTGGTGATCAAATCAAATGGCAAGTGAAGGCTTTTTCTGGTAGTATTTGATACAGCAATTTGAGTCACAGGCATGGAGGTGATGATGAACCTTAGGAAAAGGAGCCTTTTCTACATACAAATCGAAAAGACTTCTTACTGGCTTGCACTAAGTAATCAAAATAGTTGATTACTATGAAGCTTTTGCAGAATTTTATTTTTTGCTGAATCTTAACATTTCTTCTTAATCCAAAGCTTGTGAGAAATACAAAGATTTTATGTATGCATATGGCTTTATTTTTTGGTTAGAACAAAAATATTATCTAAGCCACCACTCATAATCAACTCCCAATTCAACTGTCATTTTTAAGACTTAACATTTTAATTTACAAAGTTCTTTTTAAAAAGCTAATCTTCATGCCATGAGTTAAACTGGTAGTGAAATTTTTAAAAAAGAAAAAAAAAAAATCTTAACTGTATTCCCTGGGTGAGACCCCTTATCCACCCTCCAATCGCGAGCAAATGAATAAAGGAAACCATTTATATGAGACAGATGAAACAAATTCTCACAAACAGCACTCTATACAGAAAATATTTTTACAGAGCCATTTGTCACTGATAATTAGTAAACCCAGTGTTATCTGAGATAAAGATTTTGTATAGTTTAAAGAATCCTCTACATTTTGGGGGAAAATGTCAAACAGCTGCAAGTAAAATGAAAAACCCTGAGATGCTAAAGATACTAACGTCTCTTTGGAAGAAGACTTCCTTAACACCTCCAAGCAGACAGAGCGTCTTCCCTCTGCTCTCTCAGCACTAAACACACCCTTCTAGCTCAGCACTGACCATATGGGCTGTGAATCTCTATATCCTTAGAGTCCCAACTAATGCCAGATGAATGAGACATAGTAAATAAATGATAACAAAGACAATGAATAAAGACTAAATCTCAAAAGCTGTATTAACCAACCTGGCTCAAATCATGACTCTCAGCAACAAAGTGGATGGGCTAGATTATCCCAAAGGGCCCAACCTACCATGTCTACTAACAAGAGAATTATTTTTGATGCTGGAGTGATCTACCATCACTGAACAAATTCCCTTGAGAATCTGTTCCCTTGCAGGGAAAATGCAAAACCTTGAGATGCTAAAGATATTAATGCCTTAAAAAAAAGAGAGAGAGAGAGAGATGAAGTCTCACTATGTTGCCCAGGCTGGTCCTGGACTCTTGGCCTCAAGCCATCCTCCTGCCTTGGTCTCCCAAAGTGCTGGGATTACAGTGAGCCACGGCACCCAGCTGAGATACACTTCTGATCAAACCGAAGAATACCAGTCTAAACTGAGCACCCTACTCCAGTGCAGAGATGACCAAGGACAAACAATCTGCCCCAAGTGGGGTTCAGGTACAACCAACTTAACCAACCAATACATACAGGACCCAATTCAGTCTTGTCCACACAAAATTCATCTGCAACTACAAGGAAATGCAAGCCAAAAGACTGGGGAGGGAATGGGGCAGTGATGACTGCTTTTTGAACATTTGACTTCCTATAACACTAAAATATTTAACGGGATTAGGTGAAGTACTTTCATTAGAATAAAAGCTTCCAAGTTAAAAAAATAAAATAAAAGCCGGGCGCGGTGGCTCACGCCTGTAATCCCAGCACTTCGGGAGGCCGAGGCGGGCGGATCATGAGGTCAGGAGATCGAGACCATCCTGGCTAACACAGTGAAACCCCGTCTCTACTAGAAAATACAAAAAATAAGCCAGGCGTGGTGGCGGGCGCCTGTAGTCCCAGCTACTCGGGAGGCTGAGGCAGGAGAATGGCGTGAACCCGGGAGGCGGAGCTTGCAGTGAGCCGAGATGGCGCCACTGCACTTCAGCCTGGGCTACAGAGCGAGACTCCGTCTCAAAAAAAAATAAAAAATAAAAAAAATAAAATTAAATTAAAAAATGCCAGGCCGAGTTCTGTGGCTCACGCCTGTCATCTTAGCACTTTGGGAGGCCGAGGCAAGCGGATTACCTGATGCCAGGAGTTCAGGAACAGCCTGGCCAACATGGTGAAACCCCGTCTCCACTAAAAATGCAAAAATTAGGCCGGGCGTGGTAGCGCATGCCTGTAATCCCAGCTACTTGGAAGGCTGAGGCAAAAGAATCGCTGGAACCCAGGAGGCAGAGACTGCAATGAGCCGATAACACACCACTGCACTCCAGCCTGGGCAACAGAGTGAGACACTGTCTCAAAATAATAATAATAATAATAATAATAATAATAATAATAATAGCAACAGAGGGGCTGGGCGTGGTGGTTCACCCCTGTACTCCTAGCACTTTGGGAGGCCAACGTGGGCAGAGCACTTGAGGCCAGGAGTTCGAGACCAGCCATGCCAACATGGTGAAACTATGTCAGTGAAACTAAAAATACAAAAAACTAGCTGGGCGTGGTGGCTCACACCTGTAATCATAGCTACTCAGGAGGCTGAGTTACAAGAATCAGGAGGTGGTTCTTGAACCCAGGAGGCAGAGGTTACAGTGAGCCGAGATCCCGCCACTGCATTCCAGCCTGGGTGACAGGGAGACTGTCTCAAAAATAAATAAATAAATAAATAAATAAATAATAATGCCAGAGGCCAGGCTCGGTTGCTCATGCCCATAATTTCAACACTTTGGGAGGGTGAAGCAGGCTGACTGCTTGAGCCCAGGAGTTTGAGACCAGTCTGGGCTATATGGCGAAATTCTGTCTCTACAAAAAATACAAAAATTAGCCAGGCATGGTGGCATGCACCTGTAGTCCCAGCTACTTGAGAGGCTGAAGTGGGAGGATCGTTTGAGCCTCAGGAGTTCAAGGCTGGAGTGACCCATGGTCACACCACTGCACTCCAGCCTGGGCCAGAGAGTGAGACTGCTTCCAGAAAAAAAAAAAAAAACCACACACCAGGCTTTCAGATAGATTCATGTCGGCCAGAAAGCTCTAAACAGGTAGATGGGGCTTTTTGCTTGTGAACTTCACCATATGCTGATCTAACCTGGCTGTTTCACTGCGAGAAATTCGCCCACCCCCAACTCCTTATCTTTAAATCATTTTTCTTGAACTGGTCAGATTTCCCAGAGAAGGGAAAGCCCCACACGTCCATATCGTTTAGAGCTTTCCATCAACTTTTAGAGCTCAATTCTTTTTTTTTTTTTTTTTTTTGAGACGGAGTCTCGCTCTGTCACCCAGGCTGGAGTGTGGTGGCTGGATCTCAGCTCACTGCAAGCTCCGCCTCCCGGGTTCACGCCATTCTCCTGCCTCAGCCTCCCGAGTAGCTGGGACTACAGGCACCCGCCACCTCGCCCGGCTAGTTTGTTTTTGTATTTTTTTAGTAGAGACGGGGTTTCACCGTGTTAGCCAGGATGGTCTCGATCTCCTGACCTCGTGATCCACCCGTCTCGGCCTCCCAAAGTGCTGGGATTACAGGCTTGAGCCACCGCGCCCGGCCAGAGCTCAATTCTTAAATATGAGCAGACAACCAAGGATCATCAGACATGGAGGAAGGCCTTTAACTTGAAAACTAGAAACCAAAATAAACAAGCAGGAAAAAGTGGGGGGAGGGGAAACAAAACACCTTAGACAAACAGGGACTTGGTAGGAAGAAGCTTAAAACACACACACACACACACACACACACAAAGAAGCTTGATCATTTACGTCCTCAGAGAGATTAAAAAAGATAATGCACAACTGAAAGAGCTCTTAATGGCCAAAGCTGGTAAAATTTGAGCAATAAAAGAGCATTAGATTATAAACCAAAGTATAAAATAAATATCCATGAGTCCATACTGATATAAATAAATGACTGAATAAATAAAAGAAGAGACAAACCTTCCAATAGACTATTTCTAAATAATTTATGTAGCTACTCTGCCTTCAGAAAGGTGGAGCATAATCACATTCCTGAAATGTGGGCTCTACACAGTGACTCCCTTCCAAAGAGTACAGTATGAGGCCAAGCGTGGTGGCTCATGCCTGTAATCCCAGCACTTCGGGAGGCCGAGGAGGGCGGATCACTTGAGGCCAAGAGTTCGAGACCAGCCTGGCCAACATGGTGAAACCCCGTCTCTACTGAAAATACAAAAATTAGCCAGACGGTGGTGTGCACCTGTAATTGGTGTGCGCCTGTAATTGCAATTACTCGGGAGGCTAAGGCATGAGAATCACTTGAACCTGGGAGACAGAGGCTGCCGTAAGCCGAGATCACGCCACTTGCACCCCAGCCTGGGCAACAGAGTGAAACTCTGTCTCAGAAAAAAAAACAAAAAACAAAAAACAAAGAGTACAGTATGAAAAGGGGGAAAAGCTGGTGGATCCTCTCATATGGGGATAAAAGGAATATTTTCTGGAAGGCTGCTTGACAATCAAGAGGCTTAAATATGTATATGTGTATGTATGTGTATACATATATATATATATATTTTTTTTTTTTTGAGACAGAGTTTCGCTCTTGTCACCCATGCTGGCATATAATGGCACGATCTCGGCTCACTGCAACCTCTGACTTCCAGGTTCAAGTGATGTTCCTGCCTCAGCCTCCCGAGTAGCTGGGATTACAGGCATGCACCACCATGCCTGGCTAATTTTGTACTTTTAGTAGAGATGGGGTTTCACCTTGTTGGCCAGGCTGGTCTCGAACTCCTGACCTCAGGTGATCCGCCCGCCTCGGCCTCCCAAAGTGCTGGGATTACAGGCGTGAGCCACCACGTCTGGCCTAAATATATTTTTGCTTTGTCTTAGACAAGTGTGCAAAGATGTATATAAATGGCTAGTCACTGCAGAGTTGTTTGTAAAGCTGAAAAAATAAACTGCTAGATGAACATTCTGTGTAGATGCTAAGAATTGCTTGTAGGACAGACTATTTGGATCAACACTCTGAACCTGCAGTCTATTAAGGCAGTCACTTCCAACTAGCATCTGGTGATTTAAGGAAAACTTTCACTCTCCGCCTCTTTCTAAGAACCTTCTATCTTCGAATTAGAGAAGACATTCAACTATACCATCTCTCACAAACCTTCCTGGTCTATAGATATGCAATTAAAATGGTTTCCAAGAATGTTAGTGCTCCAGTAATATGATGTGTTTCTAAAAGTCTTATTGAAGGGACTGTCTTCTAACCATTGCATTGGTTGAAACAATGGGTTAGGGGAGGACAAATCACACATAATAAATACATCCCACCAATCTCTTAAAAAAAAGTATCCAAATATTAGCCACTAAAAAATTTTTAAAAAGATACTGCTCACTGCATCCATGAAGGAAAAGCAAGGAACAGAATGCTAAAGTCACATTAAAAGAACAACAGCTGGGCGTGGTGGCTCACATCTGTAATCCCAGCACTTTGGGAGGCCAAGGTGGGTGGACTGCTCGAGCTCAGGAGTTCAAGACCAGCCTGGGCAACACAGCAAAACTCCATCTCTACTGAAAACACAAAAAATTAGCCAGGCATGGTGGCGCATGCCTGTAGTCCCAGCTACTTGAGAAGCTGGAGTGGAGAAATCACCTGAGCCTGGGAGGTCAAGGCTGTAGTGAGCCAAGATCACACCACTGCACTCCAGCCCGGGCAAACAGAGTGAGACTCTGTCTCAAAAAAAGAAAAAACAAAAAAACAAAAAATCTTGTTGAGGTTGAAGAAATCTCTCAGAAAACAGACCAACGAAAGTGGAAAACTGAAAAGATTATTAGTGTTCTGCCAAATCTAAGAAAGAAAGAAAAAAAAAAAGATTATTAGGCCAAGCACAGTGGCTCATGCCTGTAATCCCAACATTTTGGGAGGCCAAGGCAGGAGGATTGCTTGAGACCAGCCTGGGCAACACAGCAAGACCTCATCTCTATTTAAAAAAAAAACAAAAAATAAGTCTAAAACTGTAAAATAAATAAAGAAAGAAAAATTAGACAACTGGTCCAGGAGATACATTTAACGGGAACCACAGAAAAAAAGATGGGAAAATTAAACAGCGGGATATCACTAACTAAATAAATATAAAGAAAATTTCTCCAAACTGAAAGGGCCCCTTGAGTTTCCAGCACAGTGGATGAAAATAGGCCCAAAGAGGCCGGGTGCGGTGGCTCAAGCCTGTAATCCCAGCACTTTGGGAGGCCGAGACGGGTGGATCACGAGGTCAGGAGATCGAGACCATCCTGGCTAACACGGTGAAACCCCGTCTCTACTAAAAAAATACAAAAAACTAGCCGGGCGCGGTGGCGGGCGCCTGTAGTCCCAGCTACTCGGGAGGCTGAGGCAGGAGAATGGTGGGAACCCGGGAGGCGGAGCTTGCAGTGAGCTGAGATCCGGCCACAGCACTCCAGCCTGGGCGACAGAGCGAGACTCCGTCTCAAAAAAAAAAAAAAAAGAAAATAGGCCCAAAGGAAGGCACATCACTGGGAAAAATCAGAATACTGAGGACAAAAGAAAATCCCATAAGCATTTATTGAAAGGAAAAAAAAAAAAAAAACCCCACACATGTAAAGGTTCAGAAATTAGAATTACTGGCCAGGCGCGGTGGCTCAAGCCTGTAATCCCAGCACTTTGGGAGGCCGAGACGGGCGGATCACGAGGTCAGGAGATCGAGACCATCCTGGCTAACATGGTGAAACCCCGTCTCTACTGAAATATACAAAAAACTAGCCGGGCGAGGTGGTGGGCGCCTGTAGTCCCAGCTACTCGGGAGGCTGAGACAGGAGAATGGCGTGAACCCGGGAGGCGGAGCTTGCAGTGAGCTGAGATCCGCCACTGCACTCCAGCCTGGGAGACAGAGCGAGACTCCGTCTCAAAAAAAAAAAAAAAAAAAAGAAATTAGAATTACTTTAGACTTTTAACAGCATCACTGGAAGTCAGAAGACAATGGAGCAATATCTAAACCCAGCTATTAATAAATTATCAAACAAATGTGAGGATAAAATGAAGAAATTTTCAGACATGCAAAGTCTCAAAAACTATAGTTCCCATTCTCATTTTCTACGAAAGCTATTGGAGGATGTGTCCACCAAAATAAGAGACTACATCAAGACATAGGATAGGCCAGGTGCAGTGGCTCATGCCTGTAATCCCAACACTTCGGGAGGCCAAGGCGGGTGGAATGCTTGAGCCCAGGAGTTCGAGACCAGCCTAGGCAACATAGCAAGACCTATTATTCAAAAATACAAAAATTAGCTGGGCATGGTGGCACACGCCTGTAGTCCCAGCTACTTGGGAGGCTGAGGCAGGAGGATTCCCTTGAGCCCAGGAGGCAGAGTTTATAGTGAGTGAGACTGCACCACTGCACTCTAGCCTGGGCAACAGAGCAAGACTGTCTCAAAAAACAAACAAACAAACAAAAGACATAACATATAGGAAACAACCCAAAACAAAAACAAAGGGAATATCCAGAAGGTATTGAAGAGAGATCCCAGGGTAAGAGCTGTATACCAGGCCTAGAAAGCAAACAGGACAGATGACTCTGGGACCAAGTTGGCCCAGCAGGTTAAACTGATGAACTATTTGATACATATGACAATGAAAGATGATTTTCACAACTAGTAGTTGTCTAAAGAAATAATCCTGGGCCGGGCGTGGTGGCTCACACCTGTAATCCCAGCACTTTGGGAGGCCAAGGCAGGCAGATCACGGGGTCAGGAGATCAAGACCATCCTGGCTAACATGGTGAAACCCTGTCTCTACTAAAAAAATACAAAAAGTTAGCTGGGCATGATGGCGGGCGCCTGTAGTCCCAGCTACTCAGAAGGCTGAGGCAGGAGAATGGCGTGAACTCAGGAGGCGAAGCTTGCAGTGAGCTGAGATCGTGCCACTGCACTCCAGCCTGGGAGACAGAGCGAAAAAAAAAAAAAAAGAAAAAGAAAAATTCCTGGCCGGGCGCGGTGGCTCACATCTGTAATCCCAGCACTTTGAGAGGCCGAGGCTGGCAGATTGCCTGAGGTCAGGAGTTTGAGACCAGCCTGGCCGACATGGTGAAACCCCGTCTCTACTAAAAATACAAAACTTAGCCAGGCGCGGTGGCAGGCTCCTGTAAACCCAGCTACTCGGGAGGCTGAGGCAGGAAAATCGCTTGAACCCAGGGAGGCGGAGGTTGTAGTGAGCCAAGATTGTGCCAGTGCACTCTAGCCTGGGCGACAGAGCGAGACTCTGTCTCAAAACAACAACAAAAAATCCCAAACTTCCTAGTAAAAATAATGGCCAAAACCTTCCCAAATATGATTAAAGACATAAATTCACAGGTTCAAGAAGTTCAGTGAACTCTAAGTAATCAATCTCAGTGAACTCCATGTAATGAATGATCTAACACAATTATGAAAAAAGGGAAGTAACTACACTCAGACGATCGAGGGAGAGGGAAGAAAGTATTCAGGTACGTGAGACTGGGGGGAGAAGTGTAGGGAAAATAAAACAGTTCAATAAATGGCAGCTAAATTTTCCTATTCCATAATGGGAAGCCAATAGTTCACACCTAAAACTGAAAGATCAAGAAATGTCCAATTAACTTGTTTAGGGAAAAAGAGATAACTACCTTAAGAATCAGTTAAGAGTTCAAAGTGGATGTCTCAGGGGATGGAAAAACAGGGGTAGTGAGAGAGGTGGAGGATTACACTAACCTGTAACAAGCCTTGCACAACTACTTGGCCCTTTGAATTATAAGCATGTGTAACTCCAAAACATTAAAACGAAGAGATTGTGTACTTTAAGACGGCAGTGTAATAAATATCTATTGGAAAACACTTAATATTGTTGCTAGAAAAGCTTTAAGTTCTAAATAAACTATTATTTATCTTTAAATATAAGAAAGGTCACCAAAATACGAAAGTGGGCCTAAAGAATATTAGGCAATTAGCCTAAAAGCCATTTGTTACTTTATTTCCCCTTTCACTTTCCTTCTACTGAGTTTTCAAGGTTAGTCATATTTGTGGGAAAAACTGGTTTGATGCAGACAGATCCTATGTTGTTCTGCCTTAAAAACTTCAAAGAATGTGTGGACTAAATGCAGAAAAGTGGGAGGTGGCAATGACAAAATGTGGATTTGAATGGTGCATATTGAGTGAACTGAAATGGACTTCTGAAAAACTGACATGCAGAGTGGATTAAAATATACATTTCTCTCCATTCTGTGAACATTTTAGGAAACTCTGCTTCAGTCCAGTACCCTTTTACACTAACAGAAATGACAACTGAGTCTTCAAAATAGCTATGGAATAAAATATGCTCTTGATTCCATATAAAACCAAGTCAAAATCAGCTTAAGTAAAATTATCATCTGTGCTAATGCTGGCATATTCATCCAAAGAACTAAATTTAGGTATTAATCATGTTCTTTTTTACCTCTTACAACAAGTAATAAGCAATTATTCCTAATAATGTCACCAAGAGAAAGAAAACATATATTTTTTAAAAGGCTGCTCAGTGAACAACTCAAAATCTGTGCTTCATACATACAAATCCAGTCCCCTTGTACTTAAAGCAACTATACTAGTTATTACATGATCGATGGCTTAGGTGCTGAATTCAGATTTTGGTTGCTATGAACATCAATCATTTTTAATCTAGTACAACTGACAGTTCTCTGTATCTTTAAAAGTGTTGCTCACATTCATTCCCAGAGATTTTTAATTTTTGGATTTACTATATTTGATCTTCAAGGAACGATATTTT